>NW_026928409.1:0-339426 GCF_032062105.1 Saccostrea cuccullata | reverse complement strand
AGAGCTGAGTTGGGAATAATTTCATCACTCATCTGGAAAAAGTAGGTCAGATCAAGCATCCCAAGCAAGTCTGGTAGTGTCCATTCCTAGATGCATCATCCATGCTTGTTTTGATCGGGTAGGACTTACAGTTTCTTGGGAATGGACCTGCTCCAAAAACCTTAACCTGGTCACTCGTCTGGAAAATGTGGGTCAGATCCAGCATCCGAAGCAAGTCTGGTAGTGTCCATTCCTAAATGCATCATCCATGCAATTTTGGTCCAGGTACGACTTATACTTACTAGAACATGGACTTGCTCCTAACCTCTACCATGGCACAAATGCTAACCCTGAGGCTGGTGTCAGGGTATAGCATAACTACATCTTGACTTTGTTGAGGTAAGTTCAAGTTCAAAATAAAGCTTCAAGGTAAAAAAAATTTTTTGCATTTGAATAACCTTCATCAATATCTCTAATTTGATTGTGATCATTCAACAGGTTAATAGTTATATTAGAATGACTATTTCCAAATATTTCCTTGCTCCAAAAATTTTGACTCTTTCACTCATCCATAAAATGTAGGTTGGATTCAGAATCTAAAGCAAGCCTGGTAATGGATCCATGGAAGATTGGTCAAAATAGGCCTTATAGTTACTTGGAAATGAGACTAGCTCAAAAAACTTTTAACCTAGTCACTCATATTAAAAATAAAGGCCAGATTCAGCATCCGAGGCAAGCCTGGTAGTGTAATTCCATATATTTTATTTTGGATGTACATGTTCGATTCTTGTAAGTTTGGTCAAAATACTTGGAAATGACACCTGCTTCAAAAACATTAACCTGATCATTCTTTTAAATTAGCTGAAATTGCAGTCTCTGAAACCCTGGTTGATACAATGAAACATACTTGAAGCATCTTACATGCATCCCTTAGGGGCTAGGACATAGATGTACTTAAAAAGAAGTCTGCTCCAAAAACTTTCATCTGGGACACCAACACTTGCACTGATCCCATGGGTGTTACTAATATTCCTGTCCACTTCATATTGGTGAGCAAAAAAATGATTAAAATGCATATTTTTTATGCCATCTCTGATTTGATGAATAAATCTATGCAAGTAAAATGTCATGCCGACAACCTCACCACTTGATTTCCAGCAGAATCCGGAAAAGGGGCAAAACATCAATTGGCTGGGCTATTCCATTTGAGAAATGAAAGTACTGTTAAACGGAGGCTTCATGTATGAGAGAACACATAAGAAATATATATATCATACATAGCTGTAAAGAATGTTTTGAGAATTATTTTATTTTTTTTTTTTCAATTCAAAATTTTTTCAACGGATACTCCAATATTTATGAGGTTTTTGGGATATTCTAATTTCAACTTTGTAATGATTAAAGTTCACTGTTATTTAGATGAGATAATTTCAATATTAAACCTTTCAACGTAAGAAACAGTAATTGACTAGGCCTGGTTGACATAAAACTTAGACGGGATAACTTTTTATCCCAGTCTCACTTAAGGAATATATAGTGGAAAAGTGAGACTGAGATCAAAAGTGAGATATATCTTGACAGATTTGACAACCAATATTTCTGGAATTATTAAATGTTGTATTTTATCATATGACAGATTTAACCCAAAAATGTCTTTCTTTACTCTTATACCAGTGGAAATGGTTGTCTTTTTCAGTTTGTCTGTTTAAAACAATCATTAACAATGGGACCTGATTACAAATTACGTAGAGAAAAGTAATAAATATATAACTATGGTTTCTGCTTTTCAGTAACTCTGTTCAAACAATCAGTTCTCCAATGATGTATGTTAAAAAAAGTTGACATAAATACCAATGATTAGAAATACATGTAATATTGTATATAAAAAAATAATTAAAGTTTGAGAAGTGAAAGAGGTAAAACAAAAGTATCATTGCAAATAAAGATCAACGATATGGCAATAAGACAACTTATTTCAGAAGATGTAATTTTTAATTAATTAGGATAAATCATATAATGTGATAAATCATGTAAATCCTATGAACCAAGATTTGGGTTGCACCCAAAGGTCAAAAGTTACAAATGCATTTTGATCTCAATATCAGAGTTGCCGTTTGTTTCTCTCTTATCTAATTGAGGGTACCCCCAAACACTCAAACCGCTTGTAGAAAGTGTAAATCTGTTTTCATGTGTTTCCTAAAATTATACATAATTACAAATAAAGAATTCAAAACTAGACTTTTAATATTCCTACAGATAAAAATACTATGCATTTGTTTATTCACCGATCCTTGTCAGATTAACAAAAACTCCATGAAACCTATTGATGCAAGCGTCAAAAATCGGCCGCAAACCAATCGGCCCTTTCAAGAATAAAAGGAGTGAAAATGAGAATACAAACAGCAATCAAGCACAAAAAATTCCATTAAAACTGAAATGTCTGATCTATTATTAAAACATATATCTGCGACATAAAACATTTGCATGCGGCATTGCAGGATTTTCTTCAATACATAATACAGGTACATCTGCGTCTCCACACTTAGTTTGATACAGACGAATTCTGGTGGAAGTTTTTTACAATTAAATATAAAACTAAAGTTTAAACTTATATATCTAGAGATAGTTTTTACTTTAATAAAAGAAGCAAGTGATAAGTGGGGTTCCTCGATCACTTTCTGCGGATGTTAACCCCCCCACCCCCCAAAAAAAAACTCCCTCTAGATCCGCCACTTCATTTCTTCTCGTTCTTGTTTTGGTGTGAGAATCGGTGGAAAAAGGCTCGGCATATTGGAAAACGCGCTTTATCATCGACTGTTGGAACAAAATCTCCTAATATTCTGTCTGATTAAAAATTAACAGTAAATCACATTTTTTTTTACATAATCCGTAGGAAATGTATTTATATACACGTCATTTTAAAAATATTAGACAAATCCTGTTTATTTAGAAAAATTCAAACTGTTTGTTTATACTTGTATGTGACGCTATCTTTGTTTTAGACTATGCCTATCCTTGCGGTCGGTGTTACTCAGAGTCGCTCTAAAAATAGAATTCTCAAGGTAATGAAAACAATTCCACCGATAGATGGTGCTTGAGAAATCTTTCCTGTTTACATTCCATGGGCAAGACAATCCCAATAACCGGAGGCTGTCATACAGCCTCCGTTTAAAAAGTGACATTTGGTTGAAATTAAAAAAAAAACTATAATTTTGTCATTTTTCTATTTATGTAAATAAATACATGTAATAGTTTATCTTTTATTTGCATGGTACTCATTGACTTTTCTACTTGCATATGATGTATTAAGGTACAGTAGTACCTCCCTCTTTTTCAAAAGGGAGGGGAGTTTAGTGTGGTATGAGTGTGTGCAGGTATGTGTTAACTTGACACTGTGTGCAATGTGCAAGTGTGAGTAAGTTGTTGTCTGTTGTGCATGGTGGTGTGTAGATCTAGTCACTTGTATTGCAGGAGAGATTGCGTATTATAATTTATATCGTAAGTCTTGTATGATTAATGCTGAATACAAATATAAACAATTACTATCATTGTCAGAGTTTATACATACAATACTTCCAGGCGCGTAGCTGCCTATACGCAAGTACGCAAGTGCGTACACATCATTTTCAAAAAAAAAAAAGAAAAGAAAGAAAGAAAAAAGAATAAAAAAGAAAGAGAAAGATTTATTCGGAGAAAAAGAGGCACTATCTGTCTTTCAAATTATTTTACGTCTTATTGTTTCTATTCAAATTTTGTTCAGAATATATCGTTATAATCAAGTCTTTTATATGTTATGTATGTTATATTGTTGAATCAAAATTTTCAACTGTAAATCCGCGTAATCCTGATTATCCGGAGAAATGCATGTATTTGATGAAGGAAAGCGATCTAAGTGACATTGATTTAAAGAAAAAGTTACAAGGGTTTTGGACGACTACACAAGAATATCCGTTGAAGTAATGAATAAATACCGATAAACAAAAAAAAAAACAACAAACAAACAAACAAAAAAACAAAATTCAAATTATTGAACAAAGTAAATATAAATCATTTATGAATATCTTATTTTACTGATGTTACCAGTTTATAGAATTTAACTACTCTCACACTGTTTAAGCTAACAGAATATAAAGGTTATCAAAAGACCCACACCCCCATTTATCTTTTGAAATACTTTAACTCCAATGATAACTTATTAAGTTACTTCTCTGTTTAATCTTGTCACACTTGGAAACTTTTTTTCTAATACCAATTTATTCGTAAATTAATTTGATCAAATTATCCTTCTCTTCCTGAAGTATCCATGGAAGTATAACTTAGCTAAGTGTTTGCTTGAGAAAAGAGCTGTAACGTGATTTCTTTTAAAGAAAAATGACTGAAACATTTCGTAAAATCCAGGAGCTTCCGGATGCTTCGCCCCCTGGCCCCCCACCAGGGCTTCGCCCTGGACCTACTGGGGGCTTCAGGGCGGCCCCCAGGCCCCCGACCATTTTCTGCGTACACTTCATTTCAATGCTGGCTACGCGCCTGACTTCAACATTCACTCAATCAGTATTTGGAGTACGTCGTTTATATATTTATTTGAACATCAATTAGATTATACATTACAGAGTCCAAACATTTTATAACCAAATTTTGTTTGTTTTGATTGTCTGTTGGAAATTTTCTTTGGTGAAATTGGGAAAACACCTACTTTTTGCCATTATGAATGGAGCAAAAAACAGGCCCCTTCGACACCCTAAAAATGCCTGTCAGTAAAAATATTTGCATTATCAATACACAGTTGATTCAGGGCAAAGTTAACCCCACTTAGGATCTGATGT
This sequence comes from Saccostrea cuccullata, assembly GCF_032062105.1. Classification (NCBI taxonomy): domain Eukaryota; kingdom Metazoa; phylum Mollusca; class Bivalvia; order Ostreida; family Ostreidae; genus Saccostrea; species Saccostrea cuccullata. Next base: position 334,624 of record NW_026928409.1, on the reverse strand, counting down.
CCCAAACTTATGCAGAGTCTAAAAGCACAATACATTTTCAAACGATATTTCACTTTTTTGTTTTATAGATTAATTCACCTGTTGGTTTTAAGAGGGATGTACGGCCATATTTAGTGCAGTGAGAACAAAATGTAAACATTTCTTCAAATGGCTAAAGTACATTATATTTTGATCAAATTCTAAACCCTTATGATAAAGATACAATAAATATGCATAACTGAATGCATGTTGTGCATATATAATCTATACTTTTGCAGAAAAATGCTTTTGATATGCTCCTAAGAACTGCGCAGCTACAGAATTCAGCAGAGCCTTAAAAAATCCAAAAAAATACGCAAAGTGTGCATTAATGTTCTCTCTACAACCATTTGTTGAGAAAATGTCTAAATTTTGCACTTTTAAATGATAATTTTAAGTTCAAAACAAGGTATCGTTGTCTTCAAAAAGAGTGTAAAGAACCCTGAAAGTAGTTCATTGATAGCAGCACGTGGTCTATTTTTAGCACAGAATTTTGTTTTCCAGACCTCTTCTTAATATGGAGGGACATAACAATCTTTAAATGTAGAAGAGAATTACAGTTGAAAAATATTTCAAATAATATGAACACTTTTCAAAGAGGAATTGTGTTAAAGTGGGGCTTGAAGTAATTTATTTAGTATTATTATCAACCAGTTGTTAAATAGTGTACGTATTGAAATAAACTTTTTGATTCCAGGTAAGGAAAAATGAGCACCATCAAAGTTTAAAATTAAGAGTTTGTAAGTTTGCCACAGATGACTTATAATATCTATCAAAAGTTTAATTATCACCAATGAAACACAAAGAAATTAAACACATAAAATCGATATGAAAAACCTTGTGTTAGTAGCTACTAGTACGAGGGGTGATCGAACTATCTCTATATCTACAAACCACAATTTAGATTAGAAACAAATATGGTGCACACTCAAGTTCTATAAATTGCAAATGCCGAATAAAGTTTTGCTCACAATGTGAAAATAAAGTCATTATGCAGGTACTTGTGACGAAAAATGGTTGTCTCAGTGGAACTCATTCAACAAACAACTAAAATAATTATGGTATATCTTAAAACTGCATTTGAAGTAACGTATAAGAATTTGTTCAAAGTTAATTAAGACAAATGACTTCCTAATAATTCAATCAATGATTCGATAGACCATTTTAGTGAAGGAAGGCAGATGGTTGAATATGATACTTGTTATGTTGCCCGGTGAAAGCAAGTTTGAAAAGGGTTTTTTTTTTAATTAAGCAATATGCTATCAAAGGTCTCCAATTTACACTTTGAAAAATACTTGAATATTTCAACAATAATATAACTATCAAATACCTAAGATATCGTTTACTTTTGATCACCCCCCCCCCCCTCCTATATACTCTGTCAAATAAACATTTACAATTTTCATTACAGCGGAGCAACGTTTGAAAAGGAATAAAATCATTCAGAGTGGGTTAGGAGATTTAATGAATAATTTTTTTCTATTTGCCCATTTTGTTAAAATTACAATTTTACAGAGTAAAGAAAAAAATCAACACAATTAAATATTTTATAACATCTTTAAAATGACGTTTGCTGGACCTCCCAACTCACGGAAAATTATTGGGTCCGTATTTATGGTGAGAAAAAAAATTCCTTAAAATTCAAACATATTTGTTGACGGAAGAAAAAAAAATCCTGTAATTGGATGTAAATTAAAATTGAGTCGGGCCATTTTTAGGCAGTAGATCGGGAGAGAGGGCAACCAAATATATTTACAACAAATGGTCTTATAAGGCTAGTACATGTTCCATCACATACTTAGTAATGCAAAATTTTTTAATCTTTGGCACTATTTTGAAAAAAGAACATAGGATTTTCGGAAGGGGGGGGGGGGGGGCGTAGTCTCTCATTTTTTTGCGATGATAGATAGACATTGCATATGCAATGGACCTTTGTTTGCAAACATTGTGATTGCTTCTAAATTAAAAAAAAACAACTCTATATATTTTATCAAACTTCGTATGTTCAATGATCGAGAGCATACAACGTAGTCAACATAATGAGACATGATGCGTTTTTATGTCCAAACATTACTCCATACGATGTGTTGGTCATTGCAAACAATCAAGCTATTTATGTGAGGTGCCTGAAGGAAATCCTTTAACTGCCTATTTTTTCTATCTAACTGCTAAACAAAATAGACATATGTACCAACTTTTCGAATGTAAGACATGTAATTGCAATTTGTTTTTCATGCACCGCATATTGTTTAACATTTTCAAATTAAATGCTAAGCATCCTCCTTGCAGTGCCCCATTTCAAAATAACTTCTATCGCCACAGAAAAAAAGACCCGACGTAAACACATATGTTTAGGGCATTTTTTAGCGTTTTCTTGAGTTTTAAAGAAACCAACAAATTATCAAGACTTGTTCCACGAAAAATTAAATATAATCATGGTTATAAACGCATCTATCCACAGCAGATATATGCACATGTCAAGCACGTGCTCAGTGTATTAATATTTACTAGGAAACTCGAGCTGTGAACAGAACAGTTTTTCCCGATTTGCTGGAGTGGGGTTAAAATCGCGTTTTTTCATTAATCAGACGAAGCGATGCAACAAATAAAAGTAGTAAGTAATATTACCTAATGATTATTACTAAGTAATTTCTTGTCTTGATGTTTTTATGGTCGCATTTATTCTAAAATCAATGTTATTCGAACTCTGTGCGACAGAGGAATGGCGGACGAAATAAACACATGGTCTCAGGAAGACACACATATGAAAAATCAAATTTTCAAGAATTCTAGATAATGACAAGAAAAAAGCGAAACAAATGGTTGTAGCCATATTATCAATGAATCAAACTAACACCATTTTCAATGCATTTTTCATCTCGTGAATGCTGTAGCTGCGCAGTTCTACAATGATTAATTTCCTCCTAATTAAAACAAAATAAACTTAATTATTTACTAATTTTGGTCTCTAACAGTAGGTAACTAGTGCATTAACACTTTGAGTAACTTTGGGCTAGTTTAGACGAGTATTTAGCGCATTCTTGGCATTTCTTATTTCACACCAGACTAGATCCAATTGGCTTGTACATCCCCCTTAAGCTGTCCCTTTCCGCAGCTTAAAAATACTTTATCAACGTTTTATCAATACGTGCATCTGAATCTTACAAATGTTATTTCAAATGTTAACTGTTTTCCCCAACCAACTCACCGGACCGTCCACTGACGCCAAATTTGCTGTTCGCGCCACATGTCAAAATTTAAAACTCACAATTTCGATCCCGATGCAAATAAATTACAAATGCATGCAAGAAACAAATAATAAATTTATGTATTAATCAATCTCCCAATTATAAAACAATTTTAGCAATTAATCTAGAATATGCTCTACCTCTGGGCAGGACAAAATATTTACGTCTCAAACATGTCTTGTTATATAAGCGACATTGCTAGGTTACTGGAAGAGGGGCGGGGGGAGGGGGGGGGTCTGAGATAATTTTTTTAAGAAATAAATGCGTTTTAATTTTTCATGTATTCGGTTGATCTTTATGGATTCTATTGCATTTTGAAAATGTGAAAAACCTCTTAACTGAAAGCCTTTTTTTTTTAATGCATATTTGCAAGATTAAATGCGACGAATATATATCCTGTCCTATTTATTCCCTTGTAACTACATTTCCCCTAAAATTGCAGACTATTTTGTGTCATTTGTAAAACTATCTACAGCTGTCTAAGGAGATCTGGAAGTTGTGTCGTTTGACCACTGACCATGGAAAATACCCTTTGAAAATGGCGGGGATGTCAAAATATACAACCTTCCTCAGAGAAATTAAACAAATTCTTAAACATTTTTTATTACAACAGCTTTAGAATATTTACCTCAATTTTTTATCATCTCTGGGCTCCTGTAATGCACTTTCGACTGAAAAATTTAATGAACTGATCTGAAAGTCTGCTGCGCAGTTACCGTATACCTGTTACTGCTTTGTGAATTCAGTTGTGAATTATGTTCAAACATCATGCTCACGTGATTTAATTACGTATTCATCATTCATTATTACTCTACTGCGGTCATTAAATCGTGAAATGTGTATAAACTAACGCTGCGAGTACACAATTTTTTTGTTACATGTATATTGTAAATTTCAACAGAAAATCTTGTGCGTGGGTATTTTAATAAACTTTTTAAAATTACAGTCATGAATTACATTTATATGTAACAGTTATGTTTATTCAAAATAATATACCGGTATAAACATACATTGTAGACGGTAAAATATTCATGAATATACTTTAATATACATGTATAGGGTATATCAATCTATAATTGCTTGCATGCTTATTTTGAGTGCGGAATACCAAGTCATAATTATATAATATTTCAAGATTAAAAGCATGGCCTATACTCCCAATCATAGTAGGACACAATAAATAGGCCAAGATTTTTCCTCAAATTCAATTTTTCTGAAACTTTGAGATTTTGTTCTAGGATACAAAATCTCTCTTTATATATGATGTGAAGGAAACCACACATTTTTTGCCCACATAGTTTGACATATGGCCCATCATTTAGTAAAAAAAAAGTATTTCTTAAAAAAAAAAGTGGTCCATCCGGTACCTGAACTCAGGACCTCTCACATGCGAAGCGAGAAACATACCACTAGACCACGGAATCGCTTTACATGGCATTAAGTATATGCAGAAGTGAAGTCACATACATGTAGATATTCATGTTCGGTATTGTCAACATTTTACACAATCCATGGTGTTTGATTTATTTAGCCTTTATTAAACAGTTCTAATAGATGTAATAAGAACAAAATGTCCGCCGAGAACCTGTTTTATACGCAACAAGCTAAATTAAATTCAGAGAATTCGTGTCCCCCGCTTAGGGAAAAAGTCGGCTCCCCCTGACTGAATTTGTAGAATTATTAAATGTATACATGTATACTGAAGCAAATAAGATACCTGTATGTCAATATGCATATAAAGATTTGATTGCTTATTCTTTATTATGTGTATAGAAGATTTTTTTATGTGGAATATTTATCACACTGTAATGATGATTTTATAACCTCATAAATTTTTCATTTCACATGCTGAATACTATCATTTAGTAAAAAAAAAAAGTATTTCAAAAAAAAAAAAGGTCGATCGAGATTCGATGCCGGGACCTCTCACGTTTGAAGCGAGAGACATAACCACTAGACCACGGAAACACTTTACATGTACATGGTGTGAAGTATATGCAGAACTGAAGTCATTCATGTTTTCATGTTCGGTATTCTCAAAATATTACTAATAAAACAAACGGGGCGGGGCACTTTGAGAGCGGCGAGAGACGTCCTAGGGAGTTTTGGTATAAAATTACATTGCATAAGCTCAAAATCTTCTTGAAATATCGCCCGGAAATGATAGTGTTATACACAGACAGAATGTATAAATTTACGACCTTGACCTTTGACCTTTTGACCTCAAAATCAATAGAAGCCTTCTATAGTCCATAGGGAGTTGCTATGCAAGATTTCATTGCAAAAGCTCAAAGGGTTCTCGAGATATCGTGTGGAAACGAAAGCGTTACAGACAGACAGAAAGACGGACGGACGGACGGACAAACCCAAATTAATATCCCCCACTTTTCAAGCGGGGGACAATAACTCTCCTCATGCCCCTGTGCTAAAAATAGCGACATGTAATACTATGAATACTAATAAAACAAACGGGGCGGGGCACTTTGAGAGGGGTGAGAGAGGTCCTAGGAGTTTTGGTATAAATTACATTGCATAAGCTCAAAATCTTTTTGAAATATCGCCCGGAAATGATAGTGTTACACACAGACAGAATGTATAAATACGACGTTGAACTTTGACCTTTTGACCTCAAAATCAAAAGAGGTCTTCATTAGGCCACAGGGAGTTGCTATGTAAAATTTCATTGCACCAGCTCAAGGGGTTCTAGAGATATAATGTGGAAACGAAAGTGTTACAACAGACAGAATTTGCTTATTTATGACCTTGACCTTTGACCTTTTGACCTCAAAATCAATAGAGTTCCTCTTTAGTCCATGGGGAGTTGCTATGCTAAAATTCATTGCAAAAGCTCAAAGGGTTCTCGAGATATCGTGTGGAAACGAAAGCGTTACAGACAGACAGAAAGACGGACGGACGGACGGACAAACCCAAATTAATATCCCCCACTTTTCAAGCGGGGGACAATAACTCTCCTCATGCCCCTGTGCTAAAAATAGCGACAGGTAATACTATGAATACTAATAAAAAAACGGGGCGGGGCACTTTGAGAGGGGTGAGAGAGGTCCTAGGAGTTTTGGTATAAATTACATTGCATAAGCTCAAAATCTTTTTGAAATATCGCCCGGAAATGATAGTGTTACACACAGACAGAATGTATAAATACGACGTTGAACTTTGACCTTTTGACCTCAAAATCAAAAGGGGTCTTCATTAGGCCACAGGGAGTTGCTATGTAAAATTTCATTGCACCAGCTCAAGGGGTTCTAGAGATATAATGTGGAAACGAAAGTGTTACAACAGACAGAATTTGCTTATTTATGACCTTGACCTTTGACCTTTTGACCTCAAAATCAATAGAGTTCCTCTTTAGTCCATGGGGAGTTGCTATGCTAAAATTCATTGCAAAAGCTCAAAGGGTTCTCGAGATATCGTGTGGAAACGAAAGCGTTACAGACAGACAGAAAGACGGACGGACGGACGGACAAACCCAAATTAATATCCCCCACTTTTCAAGCGGGGGACAATAACTCTCCTCATGCCCCTGTGCTAAAAATAGCGACATGTAATACTATGAATACTAATAAAACAAACGGGGCGGGGCACTTTGAGAGGGGTGAGAGAGGTCCTAGGAGTTTTGGTATAAATTACATTGCATAAGCTCAAAATCTTTTTGAAATATCGCCCGGAAATGATAGTGTTACACACAGACAGAATGTATAAATACGACGTTGAACTTTGACCTTTTGACCTCAAAATCAAAAGGGGTCTTCATTAGGCCACAGGGAGTTGCTATGTAAAATTTCATTGCACCAGCTCAAGGGGTTCTAGAGATATAATGTGGAAACGAAAGTGTTACAACAGACAGAATTTGCTTATTTATGACCTTGACCTTTGACCTTTTGACCTCAAAATCAATAGAGTTCCTCTTTAGTCCATGGGGAGTTGCTATGCTAAAATTCATTGCAAAAGCTCAAAGGGTTCTCGAGATATCGTGTGGAAACGAAAGCGTTACAGACAGACAGAAAGACGGACGGACGGACGGACAAACCCAAATTAATATCCCCCACTTTTCAAGCGGGGGACAAAAAAAAAATAAGAAAACAAAACATAGATTTAACGATTTACTAAATTTTGATTTTGAGGTCAAAAGATCAAAGGTCAAGGTCTTAAATTCGCAAATTCTGTCTGTTATAACACTTTCGTTTTCGCGCGATATCTCGAGAACCCCTTGAGCTTTTGCAATGAAATTTTACATAACAACTCCCTGTGGCCTAAGGAAGACCCCTATTGATTTTGAAGTCAAAAGGTCAAAGTTCAAGGTCGTGAATTTATACATTCTTTCTGTATGAAACACTATCATATTTTAAGAAGATTTTCAGCTTTTGCAATATAATTTTATACCAAAAACTCCCTAGGACCTCTCTAACCCCTCTCAAAGTGTCCCGCCCCGTTTGTTTTATTAGTATTCATTGTATGACATGTCGCTATTTTTAGCACAGGGGCATGAGGAGAGTTATTACGTATAAAACAGGTTCTCGGTGGACTTTATATTCTAATTACATCTATTAGAACTGTTTAATAAAGGTTAAATTAGACACCATGCATTGTGTAAAATTTTGACAATATTGAACGTGAATATATACTTTTATGTGACTTCATCTTTGCATATAATTTATTTCTATGTAAAGCAGTTCCGTGGTGGTCTAGTGGTATGTCTCTTGCTTCTCATGTGAGGGGAACCGGGTTCGCATCCCGAAACGAACCATTTTATTTTTTTTTTCCGAAATACTTTTTTTTTTACTAAATGATAGTATTCAGCATGTGAAATGAAAAATTTATGAGGTCTGGCTTGTACAAACTCATAAAATCATCATTGCAGTGTGATAAATATTCCATATAAAAAGAATCTTCTATACACATAATAAAGAAAAAGCAATCAAACCTTTATATCCAAATTGGCATAATTAATTTGCTTCAGTATACAGGTACATATTTACATTTAATAATTCTACAAAGTCAGTCAAGAGGATCCGACCCTCCCCCACCCCCCACCCCACCCCCCACCCCGAACTACCCATGGTTTACTTTTTCCCTTAAGCGGGGGACACAAATTCTCTGAATTAGCTTGTTACTATCTCGTTTTGATGCTTTTAAATAGCCATGGTCATTATTACTTTCATTACTTTACATGAAAAAAAACGTATTTACATGTAACACCCCCGGGGCCCCCAATACAAAGCACATGCTAGAACACATGTGCTTGTGGACAGGACCCCCCCCCCCCCCGATATTCAACCCCAGGGCTTGTTGGACATTTTTTTTCCCACAAACTACACGTATTCATCACGTGTACAATAGGAAAAAATCGTAATACCCCCAAAAATAATCGCTCCACAAAAAAATACTCCACTATACATTATAAACATTATAAAGGTGTATCTAATCGAGGAAAGTATTTGATATGAATGAACTTCATGTCAAATATTTCTCTCGCGGGGAAGTAGACCCCCTTTTATTTCTTTCAAAATTTCCGCGACTCGATACACCTTTTCCGTGAAAAAAAATATCATACTACATTTCTTCACAATGAAAGCAATCAAATCAAACAAGAAGCTGGTTGCAATCTCAGCATTTTTAAAATAAGATTTAATAATTTTCCAAAAATAGTACACTGATAAACGTTGATAATGAATTCAGTACAATAGAGGCAAATGGGAATAACAGACGCTCGTTTGTGCTCATTTTCGAACGTGGAGGAATTCATGCCTCCTTGGTTTGCCCCCTGAACATGTACACATATTTTTTTAAAATAACCATATTGATTTATAAATATGTTGATGAATAAAAAAGCTTCCTTATGAAGCACATTTATAACAAATTGTGACACCTGAGCCAGCTTGTTTTCATTTTATATTAAGTAAACAATAGTGAAGTAACAGATGTACCTCGTCGTACCCCAATGGAGATAACATGACTATTTCTTATATTGCTTTATACAAGGGATATTGACTTATTATAATACTTATAGATAGGTCATAACGTGGGTCAAGTGTGTAATTTTCGGACCACGACAAAGTAGAAACTGTAAATGCCGATCTGAGGATGGATGGTACTCGAAAGAAGGATGTTTAAGGCGGTTCTGTTGGGAGAAGCCGGTGTTGGCAAATCCTCCATATTCTTACGACTTAAAGAAAATGTCTTTGGGGAATTTCTTCAACCAACTTTAGGGATAGAGAGTTGTTCAAAGGTTGTCAAGATTGACGGACAAAATATAACAGTAAGTACATTTCCTGCTTTTGATTTATCGATTGTATTCACATTTAAACCGTCGGAACGTTGGCTTAGTGACCGAATAAGGAAATATGAAAGATTATTTTAAAATGGGGTTCTACTTACAACTTATTTATCTTATTAAATACATTAACCAAGTTTTCTGTTAGTTTTGTATCTGGGATACAGCAGGAGCAGAAAGATTTAAAACCATCACCCGGAATTACTACCGAAACACGCACGCTGTGTTCTTAGTCTTCAGCTGTGATGATCCGGCATCTCTCCACTACCTGTCTCAGTGGGCAGAGGACTGTACAAACCATGCACCAAAAGGCAAGAACTCAAAATAAATCTCCACGCATTTTCGCTTTGTTGGTATTCACTTTTTCATTTCAATTGAATAGGTCTTTGACTGGCACACAAACCGATTTGTTTTCTTTTATGAAGATCGTTTAATTTATATAAGTGTGTTTCTGATCGTTTTTTTTTTACACAGTACATATTGATTGACATCAAATAATATTAAATAAAAATATTATATATTAATAATATTATTGAATCAAATACATTGTCTTTTTCCAATTAAATCCAAGAATATAACCTTCGATGTTTGTAATTTTTTTCTTCTCAAAGTTTTGAGTAATTTTTCAGTTTTGTACTGATGGTTCGTCAAAACTAGAAATTTTAATAACTTTTGTATTATTTTCAGCATTAAAGTTTCTTATTGGAAATAAATCTGATTTGGAAAGATTAATTCCTGTTGAAAACGTAGATAATTTCGCCGCAGCTTTTGACTGTGAAAATACCTACTTCATAAGCGCTAAAACAGGTAATTTTGACAGACTTCATTTCATTCTTCAAAATGAAATAGATTTTTTTTTAATGTTAATATTTTTTTATACTGAGCAAAAAAACCAGAATTGTGCGTCTTGGACTCGAGCTTAAACTGTAGGAGAGTAGGGGTTTAAGAAAGCTAGAAAAAAAATTATTAAACAAGGCAATATAATTCATCGAAAAAAAGGCCTCATCACTCACCTGAGCACTAGCAGAAATCGGTTCGGTATTGAAATGTTTAAACATAAAAGTATGACCCCATCCTACTCCGGGGGGTCATGATTTGAACATACTTAATTCTACATTACCTGAGCATACCTTTATACATGTATATATAAATATGACCTTTGCTGTTCTTAGAAGATTTTTCTCATGTATCATCCATTTAAAATTAAATTCAGAAACATTTTGCCTGTAGACCTATTAATAGTGATATATGAAGTAACAAACAGTTATCAAGGTCAAAATTCCATTGAAACGTTTTTGGAGCAAATGAAGACCTCTAAACACAGGTGCCAAGCATCCCATTTACTTCTGCGTTTAAGGGGCGTGAACCAAAGAACTTGGATGGAAACTTTCACCTTCAGCTATTCTTTAAAAGTTTAAAACTACTGTACACAGAAGTGTCTGTCTTACACAGAATGTAACTTGTTATCATGTTTCAACAAACAGCTAACTATCAACTTAAATGAGCGTTATATACTGGCATTTCTAATTTTAGGTTCTGGAATTGAAGAAAGCTTCCAAAGAATTGGTGAAAGACTCATGGATGTTTTCAATACTCCACTTGTAATTGAATCTCAGTATAATGAAACTGTTGAAATCACCAAATTCAAAGCTCATAAGAGTGGATGCTGCCAGTGACTATGTTTGTTTGGTACACATCAGCTAGCTTCACATTGAACTGAGGATTACATTCACTGGGAATACAAGCAATTTTTTTCCTTTTCAAATAAACTGATCTCAATACTTCTATTTGTACGTTTAATAAAGTAAATGTTTTGTTAGTGTTGGCATTTCTTTTCTTTAGAGGAACTAGGCCATTCCAAGTTTTTTCTCTGTTTAGCGCATCTTTCAAAAACCTAGCTACCTCTTCACAAAAAACACACAAGTCAAAAAAAAATAAAACATATTTCATAGTAATAAGAATGACCTAATTCAAAAGATATGATTTCATTTATCTATTTTTCATAAAGAAAGTTTTTTTCTTCTGCAAAATCAAGGTATTAAATACTGAAACTATAATGAAATATTATACAAATATTTAGAGATATTGCCAGAAATCACAAATTTTGACCTTCATAATTAATTTTCAAATTCCTGATTCCGTTTGTTTTTTCTGACATAGGTGTCAAAAAACCAAAGCGCATGCTGACGCTAAACATAGAAAAAATTTGAAATGACCCTACTGTAAAATCACATATTTTTAAGGGGTCAAATTTTCGTGGTTTGAGGAAAATAAATTGGTTCATGGGGATTTGATTTCCTGGTTTTCATGGGAATTTGATTTCCTGGTTGAAGAATTGATCAGTAGAAATATATGTGAAAAATTGCATTTTGTGGTGGACATAAATTCATGGGTCTCTTCATACCTTGAAAACCATGAAAATTAAACCTCAACGAAAATTAATGATTTCACAGCATCATACTTGTGATCACCAACATTATACTTTTTCTAGTATGTGACAATATAAACTAAAATTCTTTTCTTTTTTTTTTATTCTTGAAATGAAAGGCAATAGAGATAACTCAAATTTTTAAACAATAGATTTAACCCTTAGACATGATGAACAAACAGCGGTGAACATAAACCATGAATGATTGACCGTGGTCGTCAGTCTCCCCATCAGCTGATCATGTCTTCTGTTGTTGTTGCTGTTGCTTTGTTGCTGCTGTTGTTGTCGTTGCCGGTTGTTGTTGTTGAGTTTTAGAATTAAATCTGTTGTTCATTTTAAGCGTCAGTGATGGTAAATTGCACTCTCAGGTAAGACACCACATTCTCCAGGTGTGGCTTATGTGCAGCAAAAGTCTCCACACAAAAACACACACACTAATTCATCATCATCATTCATCATCATCTTCATCCTCGTCATAAAAAGTAAGATTTGGAGACTGTGGTGTCATGGGTAACTCTGCTTCCCTGCCATTCCAAGAATAATGGCCTGTGTAAATAAAATAATGTTTCAAAATTTAATAACTATAAAAAACTGCTAAAACAAAAACTTTTAACTGCCCTGTCGGATCTGAATCTAATCCATAATCAGCAAAATATATGAAAAAGATGAAGATGGAGATAATACATTCTTAGCAATGTTTATAAAGGCCTTGGGTGCAATACTCAAAATTACTGACATTCTAAAATGAATGCTCACTTTTCAATATCATTTAATCAATCAATTTGTCTCTCAAATTCAATGCATGGTATCTCATTAAATCGGATATCAAAAGTAAGTTTTCCCAATAATGACAAAAGATTGTAATAAGGTTTCTGTGTTTATGATACATTCATGTTAAATGTACATACCACATGTGGCCAAACGGCTACCTCAGTCGCCGAGCTTCTCTTTCAGATTCCAGTAATGTCAAAATGTCCCCCTCACGAACTGGGCCCTTGACATTACGGATAATTGAACGGTTACTGTCATCCAAAAATTCTACTCGCACCTGAAATATGTTGATCAAATTTAAGTAAGGCTTAAAAAAAAAATAAGTTTGTTTCCTGTAACATTCCCAAAAAATCAAGGGTCGGTAGGTCGGAAATTCTTTTTTTTTTTTTTTTTTTTTTTTGCTTATGAATGGTCAAACATACCCGGACTGAAAATACCAGGTGTTATATTTACAGTGGACACCCAACATGGCATCCAAAATGGCCGTCTAGCGGCAGAAAACGAACTTCAGAAAGTTGTAGGGGGAAACTGTTGTTACAATAATGATTACTCTTTATATTTAAGGTAAATGTACACTAAGATGACATATTTTATGTCTCAAATTAAGCTACAAGCTATTTTTTTTTTATTTAATCAATGGAATCAGCTGATTGATCAAACGAAGTTTTGCCATTTGTCAGAAAAAAAATCCACCCGGGGATAATTTGAATGGGTCGGTCGGGTTACAGGAAACAAACATTTTTTTTTAGGCCTAAGCAATACATCTGGCATTATTCCATTGCATTCAGTGGCTGTTTTGTTCCAACAAGACGCCATACAAACCCCTAATTGAAAGCTTTATACATATTCTATGATTAAAAGCTAATTAGTACTTTAAAGAAAATAATACATGGCTTAAAGCATTATTTTGTCATCTAAACATTCCAAATTTTACATCTGGGCAACCTGAAAATTGAATCTAGATTGCCCAAGTGATGAATGATACAGATGTGAAAAAGAGGCCAATCTAATCGCCTGATGCAAATTGATACTCTGGTACATTCCTGGAATGGGGTTCATTTCAATATTCAAACCATTTCAGTCTTTAAATTACCCGGTAGACATTTTAACAACTTGAAACATTCTTTTATCAAGGAGAGGGTGATTTTAATTTATTTCATTTTGGCTGATCAATGAGCAAGTCCATAATAGGAGGAGTGAAGATCCCTTACCCCTATAACAAGCAAAGAAGAGTTATTTCGAGTAACATAACTGACCTCCTCAAACACCATGTAAAGAGAAAATAAAACTATAAAACTGCATCCATGCGCAAAACACTTTGAAACATTGATAATATTAGTGTATTTGAAATTTGCTTTACCTCTGTGCACGTCTAGTAACAGGGCTCTCACACCACTTTTTGGGACTGGGGCCGGGGCCGTTCAAATTGGGAAAATTATCGTCATTTTGGGAGAAGTTGGATAACCAAAATTCATTTTAAAAAATCCTCAAATTTTGCTTTTCTAGCATTTTGTCATCAATTTAACTCTGGTTTTCAATAAATAGTTAAACATAACAAACATGGGTACGTAGGCTATTTATGAAAGTACATTAGCTTTGTCATAACTATCTTCGAGTGTTGATATTGCGGTTATCTGTCTTTCTGAGTGACAGTTGCTAGTCATATAGTCCCGAATTTCCTCGATCACATGGACAACTTTGCTTACCAATACAGCGCCAGACTGAACATGCCAAAGCGTGGGTATGTTTCTAGGTGCAGCTTACTAATGTTAAAATGAAATGTCTATTTTTGAAACCACAATGATGTTTTTTGTCGAAACTACATGACAAGATACTCTGCACTCTTAGTTTGTACACATTTTTGTAAAAACAATAACCTGGTTCCCCGAACCAGTTTACGAATGCATTTGGCGCAAAATAATAAAATAGTCGTACAGTTTCACTTTTATTTGCAAGTGTGTTTTGTTTTGTTTTTTTTTTTGCGATTAAGTTTCATGGACTTTATTTTTTAATTAATATTTTGCTATGGAAATTGGGAAATTTACACCTTTCTTTTGGGAAAAAAGGTACCTTTTTTGCATTGGGAACGGGGCCGAATATCGGCCCCAGATTTAGAGAATCAAGAGCCCTGAGTAAATTGTCCATGACAAATGCAGACATATGTTTTATTTGAAACCAATTCCAACCAAGTCAAATGTTATATTTAAATTCCACATGAATATGAAAGCAGTATAATTTTATAAGAAAATTTGTGAATTACTGGTAAACGTTTTACCTGTGTACACTGTCCTTGTGAGCCTGTGCGACCAAGCACCTTCAAAACCTGTAATTAAAAGGAAATAATTTTATTCATTTTTTTCAAAGAACGAGGGCACTTTTGATTGGCATTCGGCAGGAATCTGGGAGTAATTGAAAAGTGAAAATTTTATTTTCACGTCACATGAAATTTTAACATTTGTTTTATTCATTGAGTTCCTATGCAACAAGAAAGGAAAATATTTTTCCCGAAATTTAGCTTTGATTTGCTAAAAAATAACTTGAAAATTGGCCAGATCAGACAATTGGTACAAAATGGTACATTTTAAAACACTTTTTTCTAATTTTTTTCTATCTCTGGGTGTTCTCTCCATGATTTTGAAACGTTTCTTTGAATTAGAATCCACTTTTTTAAAAAATGGAGAGAAGACCCAGAGACCACGAAAAATGAACTTTTCCCCAAAAAATCAAAATGTGTGAATGTTGTGCTTCTTTGTCCTTTTAAAATCATCTGTGTATAATGTGTAGCAGTCATAGCTCAGTGAGTTGGGCTACCTGTTTAGTGCACTGGAAACGGAAAGTTTTTGGTTTGAGCATGGCATTGGGCGTTACTTACTAAGATTTTTTTTTCATGCAACAACCATTTATTTTGTCAGTTTCGTTTTATGTACTGATGTATTAAAATTTTGAATTAGATAAATTTTGGTTCTCGAGCGAAATCAATTCTTATCTCATATTCTATAATGTACATGTACACGTATCATGCATCTAAATGCATTAATTAAATATTTTAAGTGTTTACTTTTTTTGTGAAACATTACTATGTTATAGTACCCTCTAGGAAAACCGATGACAAAAAGACAAAATGTTACAATCTCACACTTGCAAACTAAATGAAAACCAGAAGTCTCTGTCGAGACTGAAGCTCTACTGGTTTGTACTTATAGCCAAGGAAGAGAAAAGTACTTAAGCAGTTGGAAATTGAAACTTTTCAACAGCAATAAATAGAAAAATGATCCTTGATTAAGTCTCTTTATGTTCTTAGTGTAGTCTACTTGCATGCCACATCATATTTTAATCAGACTAAAACTGTATTTGGAGTAGCATTTTGAGAGTATTTAACAGAAATTTCTATTTTTAGTAACCATGGCAACACCATTCATTGAAGTGAAAAACTGATACACAGAATTATGTACCTTAGTGTAGTCTACTTGTGTGCCAAGTTATATTGAAATAAGACCAAAACTGTAGGAGGAGTAGCATTTTGAAAGAATTTCACAGAAATTTCTATTTTTAGTAACCACTTCAACACCATTCATCGAAATCAAAAACCGATACACAGAATTATGTATCTTAGTGTAGTCTACTTGTGTGTCAAGTTATATTGAAATCAGACCAAAACTGTAGGAGGAGTAGCATTTTGAAAAATTGTTTACAGACAGACAGACGGACAGACGATGGACGCATTACTATTGCATAAGCTCTTCTGGTCTCTGACCAGTAGAGCTAAAAACCTGGACGTGTTTGTAAAATCTGACCAGCTATGTTCAGCCAACCAAATCATGGACATTTAAACCATAAATGTTTCGTACAAATGATTCCTGCAGATCACACGCCAAATGCGCCCATCTTCTTTCAAAATAAGCTTAATTCAATTCAAATTCAACATACATTTCAAAACCTACCTACTTTTTACAAAAATATAAAACACAGACTTTTAAGGTCCTAAAAAATCATCTTTTTTTTTTTTTTTTTTTTTACAAAAAACAAGGCAGCCGATTTCATTCCATATTTCTTCCATTGTACAAATTTTTTGCTGATCTAATCAATCTGTGCAGATTTACTATCATCCCAATAACAGCGTGTCACTTTGCTTGATCGACCGTGGTAAAAATTTTACAAATTGATTACCATATCATTCATCGATTGGATGTTTGGTTTGAATGAAATCAATACTACTTTGCATATAAAAAACAGAATCCAACAATACCCGATAACACTGACCAATCGTATTGAATGATTGTTTTCCAGCGCAGCATTTGTAACCGGAAACACGTGGTCAGTCAAAGCCTGTTTACTGTTCACCCAAAAGCAGGGGTCACATTTGTTGTGATTTGACCGAAAGGAGTTAATTCTGATAAGTATGAGAATATTTAAAGCATGAAATAAGTATTAAAAGGCTATACTTTAAAATTATTATAATATATAATTATTATATTGTAGCGATCAATTCCATCATTATAAGGATAAAAACTTGCTTTGTCTCTCCACATGTGATTTATTGTTTACTGCATTCTCGTGAACAATCATTCAATACGATTGGTCAGTATTGTAAGTGGTATTGCTGGGTTCTGTATTTCATATGCAAAGTAGTATTGCTTTCAGTGAAATCAAACATCCAATCGATGAGTAAAATAGTAATCATCATGTGAAACTTTACCACGCTTTATCAAGCAAAGTGACATGCTGTTATTGGAATGATAGTACCTATAATGGGTAATGCCCATATAAAAGTCATAGTACTAAGTAGAGGTCCATTTAAAAATTTAAATATGCAGAATTACAAATCTTTCATAAATAAAGATCCTAGGCCATATTAAATACAACAACAATTTCTATTTTGTCAGCTGTCAAAATCACAACATTTGCAGGATTTAAAACGATAGGTGAATGGTAATTGAATGCTGGTCCTGATCAGAATCAAGACAAAGAAAAACAGAAATTACAGAAAAATCAAGGCAGTGGTTACAATGTAAAAAATTGGGGCAGGTGAGCATCTAGGATTTTTTAATTTAAGCTTTATGACCCAGTTATCCAGTTTTGTGTGTGTGTGTGTGGGGGGGGGGGGGGGGGGGGTGGTGGTCAAAATCTAAGGAGCAAGCAGATGCTAAGCACAGAAAGAAATTGAAATGGCCTAATTCAGAAATGGCACAATGCAGTAATGGGGCACAGTGCCATGCAAAATGGAGACATGAAATTTTCTGGTTCAAGTGCATTAATCTACACAGGTTGGGACCACTCGCCCATATTGGATATAATAGTCCGTTTGGGATATAATATCCCAAATGGGATGAAAATTTCTATTTTGGCAATTAATATCATAAATTAGTGTTGTAAAATCGGACAAATTTTACAATCGATTATCAAATTGAATCGGAAGGACACAATCGATTATATAATCGATAATTTGAACTATCTAAAAAGGTTTTCGAAAGCCAAATAAACTCCAAACTTTAGATTGTGTTGCACCAGGATATGGATATAATTTAGATAGAATGTTCTATTGTTAAAATTTAAGGATAGAATGCGCTCCGTGTATTCACAATGTAGCAAAGTAAACACTGGCGATAACTCACACTAGTGCATTTCCTATGAACAATCAAGAGAGTTCCAAACTTAAACATGGCGTGTAAATTTGAAGCGAGAAAAACCGTTGAGAAAATTAGTTGAATTTTCGTCTTTATTTAGAATAAACTTTAGGTTTAAATACTTACGCAGCCCCAAAAAGGTTTTTTTTTTATATTAATTTATTACTATTTTCAGTGCAAATCCGTTTGTATCCTTCAAAATCATTTCGGAGCGATTCTGCGATTTTTTGCTACATTGCGAGTATATGGGTGGTATTCTAACTGTGGTGAGGGCTTGTCCCGAGACAAAATTAGATTATTCTAACTAGATAAAATTCGGCGTCAACCTCTTCACCATGCACGTTCGCCATTTTGTTTACCGCCGATTAGAGTGACGTCCATTTGGTGAATATAAAAGTTTAACCTGCTCGGCTTGAAAAATATAGCGATCTATCGATGATAATATTTACAATCGATTGTCGCCGATCTGGGCCTTTAAACAACGATTTTTCGATAGTTGGCGACTATCATAACAACACTATCATAAATTCACATCAATACACTTAAAAAGGAATAACTTTTGGCATGAAAGTTTTTCTTCAACCCTACAGTTTGTACGATTGATCCCCAAGAAGTTATGGAACTTACGAGGGATCAATCTCGTAAACAATGGGCGTACTGTTACAGAAAAACTTGTCAACCAAAAGTTATTCCTTTTTAAGTATCCTGATGCAGATTTTATATTTATAGCCAAAATAAAAACTTTCATTTTTTGCACTGTAAATTAATATCCCATTTGGGATATTATATCCCAAACGGAATATTCTATCCCATTTGGGTGAGTGGTCCTAACCTGTTTATACAGTCAGAGCTATCATAAAGTATCAGTAATAGGAGGTAGATGACTGCATATTATGTCAGATATGATGCCTGAAGCAATTAATCCAATATCATTGATGTACATTGAAGGTTTTCTACAATGCAGAGATCTGTAGCTCTCTGGCTTATCAGTCCGAATTTTCTCAACCAGAGCTGCAGCTAAGCCCTTTAAGTTTTTGTCCATGAATCAAAAACTACACGAGCTTTTAATTCTTCTTCAAAACATGCAAATCTGACACAAAAATATTTGGATTTTTTAACATTTTAGAATGATCCCAATGCATTTTATCTCATCCTCTTATTCAATTTTTTTCTAATCAGTATGACAGTCTCAAAATGAAAAGCATCTTATTGTGGTCGTTATAACAAGGCAATTATAAACCAACACTGCCATCTTAATTTATAATGGCACAAATGAAACATTTGTCAAGTTACAGACTAACATCAACGGTGTGTAAACTCATCATCCCCCCTTTTCTCCTGATTCAGATTGTCATAATTACTATAGATTGAAATAGCTATATCAACGTTCAAAAAAAATAGTGATAAACGTTTTGGGGCATTTTTGGTAGAATTTTATTCAGACAATATAGCTGAAAATATACATACTTTAGCCAGCTTCACTGGTTGTAACTTATCCATGCTTGGAGTATGGACGAAAAAGGACCGGAACAGGTTGACACGCACGGAGCTCAAATTAGATATAATGTGTTTCTCGATCCCGATTGATAATTGAGATCCTATACAAGTAACAGCTTTTGGTGGAGTTTTTTGATGAGCCTTCAACAGCTCACGGTTCAGATTATATACTTTAGTATTTTAGTATATGTTTAAGATATTGTGTTTTTATTTGCTAAAATGAATATGGGATAACTTACGTTTTTTAAATTTTTAAACGTTATTAATTTATTTCCGTCTCTATCTCTTTATTAAAAATTACCATTTTTTGAATGTTTTGATACATAAGTCAGGCTCCTAGTATCTCTTTTGAAAGGGACAGGGAAACCAGAAGAAATCTCAGTGAAAAAAAGAGGATCAAAGATCTCAAAGAGTCTCTTGATGATAAGAAAAATACTGTTAAAGATCCACAGAAGAATAAAATAAAACAATACTAAAAGACGAAATAATACAGTATGTTGACCAAAAGCAAGCTAAGAATTTAATAATAAAGGATCAACAAAATAATGTCTAGTAATTCCCGCTAAATCGTTAACTAAACTTGTAAACTTAACAACAGTACTTCAGCACTCTTAGTCAACCCGTCCCTATCCCTCTCACATTAGCCTAAATTAATTGTGCATAATGTACAAATTAAGAAAGGTTATTTTTGTCTCATTATTATTCATCTTTTATCACAGTTTTTAAGTTTACCTGACCACGAAAGAAATATATAAAAGTACTTTTTGTATCATAATTTTTGAAAATTCTTGTACATATCTCTCACCTTTCAGTTTCATTATTTCCAGTGTTTAATACTATAGTATAACATGTGAATAGCAAAGTTGAAACTCCAGTTAAAGGAGATTGAATTTTGAATTCTCTCGGAAGAATACGAATAGATAGAGCTCAGCTGAGGAAAGCTATAACATGCACTTGATTAAGAGGTCCATGCGCGGATCTAGAGGAAGATCGGGGGGCTCAGTACCCCCCCTCCCCCTGGAATTTGCAGGCTTATTCTAAAGGATGAGGTGACTTGCGGCCCCCGGTAAATTGACAAAAAATAAAATGTCTATATTTTACTCAAATTTGTATATGTAACTAATCACTGATATGTGTACCTTCATAGAATACTATTTTTAACAAAAATAGAAACGTGGTTTGAAAGATATTGATCCTTTATTGAGGTAGGGCTATCATGTTAACATCCAATTCCCATTGCATTTTAACCCCGCCCCACTCTTTGAAGCCCTTAAAATATGCGAGCGCAGGTAGGTACAATTTTCTCCTTTGGCTGGTCACTGTATTTTATTGAAATCTATCTATATGCAAAAGAAGAAAATTGTACCTAACTGCGCTCACATGCTGTTTTTTAAAAAATTGTAAAATCTAGCTGGCCTTTCCCATTATGAACAGATCGACGGAACAAGATTTTCTGACGTAGAACAAATTCATACGCTAATCGAGGCACTGGCGATACTTTCTAACTGACCAATCAGCTGAATGAAATTCGTTACGAGTGAGTACCACAAAAATACTATGGAAACATGCTTGGAATTTTACTGCTTTTAGAATTTTTTTATGCATTTGAGTCACAGATTAGACACGAATCTACATATGTACAATTTCGAGCCGAGATGGCAGTAAAATTTATATACATTTACAAACGATTGATAAATATACATTAGTTTAAAGGTTTTGTAGCGTGTTTGGTGAGCAATTCGCTAGGTCTACGCGTAATCCCGATTATCAGTGAATACAAGTTTCATGTGCATTTCTTGTCCTAAAAAACGTAATGCTGAAAATCCATGCGTATTATTGAATATGAACAGTCTTGGCTGACCATTATAAAAGTTTGAAAAATAGAAAACGATAACAGGTAAATTGACCTAAACCACGTGTCTGAGATAAAATGTAAAGGTAGTAAACCAGCATGTTTTGTTGTTCTGTCATCGGATTGGACAATGACTATGTCCGAAATACATGTATTAACATTAGCCATATAAGGTCGTCTTCTCGGACACGCATATCCCTCTATTGTACTAAGACCCGCCCATTCTCTTGCCATAAAAGAACATATTCTCACAAACCTGGCAAAATGTACTGTGATAGGGTCTAAACAAGAGGCCCATGGGCCACATCGCTCACCTGAGAAGCTTTGACAATTCTGTCCTTTACTAGATTTCCCCCTTGTAATACAAATTGTGACCCCACCCTACCCCACTGATCATAATTTAGACAATTTGAAATCTACACTACCCCAGGATGCTTCCATATAAGTTTCAGCTTTTCTAGCCCAGTTGTTATTAAGAAGAAGATTTTCAAAGATTTTTCCTATATATTTCTATGTAAAACTTTGATTCCCCATTGTGGCCCCGCCCAATCCCCGGGGGTCATGATTTGAACAATTTAGAATCTACACTACCCCAGGGTGCTTCCACATAAGTTTCAGCTTTTCTGGCCCAGTGGTTCTTAAGAAGAAGATTTTTTAATGACCCCACCCTATTTTTGTCTTTTCTTGATTATCTCCCCTTGTGAAGGGACTTGGCCCTTCATTTTAACAATTTAAATTCCCCTTTACCCAAGGATGCTTTGTACCAAGTTTGGTCAAAATTGGCCCAGTGGTTCTTGAGAAGAAGTCGAAAATGTGAAAAGTTTACGGACGGACAGACGGACGGACGGACGACGGACAAAATGTGATCAGAAAAGCTCACTTGAGCCTTCGGCTCAGGTGAGCTAAAAATCGAAGATAATGCAGTATTCTTTATATTTAAAATATGTTTGAACTATTGAAACTATTCAAAAGGCGTCGTATTTATTCACTCATGTTTGAAAACAACCAACATTGCTGTAGATTAAATAACATTCGTCGTGGAAAAAGGGGCCCCAGATAAGAGTTAAGTCACCTCATCCTTTATATATCAGAGCAAGAAAAAGTTACCTTGGACCCCCCCTTGGAAAACACAGACCCCCCCCTCCTTGGTAAACGCGAATTTACATGTTAAATCGATATGAAAAGTCAAAGGTTTGAAGCATTAGAAGACATCGACTACTATCCCCCCCCCCCCCGAAATAGTTTTGTTGGTTTTTGACGTTTGAGCGATTTTTGGGGCTTGTCAAGAAATTTCTGGCTTAGATTTTTTTTTTTGGACTGGGGTGGACCCCCCCAAAATTCTGGAATCGCACCTGAGGTAGTGTCACTGAGGTCATTAATTTTAAAATTTGCTTCCTTGCCTATTA
The DNA here is from genome assembly GCF_032062105.1 of Saccostrea cuccullata. Lineage (NCBI taxonomy): Eukaryota > Metazoa > Mollusca > Bivalvia > Ostreida > Ostreidae > Saccostrea > Saccostrea cuccullata. The sequence goes on along the minus strand of NW_026928409.1, from coordinate 311,488 downwards.
TACTAAATGAACTTACTAAATTTACCATTTGAAATAATTAGAAGATGAGAAATTGGTCGCTGAATCAATGCGTTTTTTTTTTTTTTTTTTTTTTTTTTGCAGTATCAATATAGCTCTAGCTATTCTAATGTCAGAACCCGACACAAGATTCTTGTTCGTAATATAAGCACTGCATGCGTTTCATTATTAATTGCTAGATACCCAGGAACAAATATGAAAATTTTAAAGAAAGAGTGCATTTCCACCATTTTAAAATCAGTAAAATTCTACTCTGAAACTAGAAGCCCCGACCCAAGATTAACATTTTTGGAAATATCTTTCTCATCCGAACTATGCACCTATATACCTGCTTAATACCCACAGGCAGCAAGAAAAGAAGATTTTTCATAAGTATAATTTGTGCATTTTCAAAGCTCCACGTACCCTAGCTAACACTATAACCCCTGACCACGGGAGAGACACCCTTGTTCATAATAACCGAAAACAACGTTTCTTTGCTTAATACCAAGAGTATAGGCGATTTTAAAAAGAATTTATGCATTTTTAACTATGTAATCAAACGCAACCCCTCTCCATCTACGAGAACTCCCGACCTTTTGGGCCGCAAATTTTACAATTTTGGAAGTGGCACATTTGCCATCATAACTACATGCCCGTAGTTTAACTGATAAATATACATGGGAGAGGGGGAGATTTGTATAATTATGGCGGTCAGACTGGTTCGCTTGTCGATGGGCAGCTCTGTTGATCAGTTGGTGGAGTACCTGATTGGATATTCAGGGGGATTAGGGTCCAATCCCGGTCTGGTCCGTCACCTCTTTTCCTCTTCTGTAACATTTCGTGCCACATCATGCCCTATAGCTGACAAGTGAAAGACCTGCCAGGAAAGAGTCTGCGTTGGGGTACTAGTATTTGTGGGCTGATTAAAAACTCTGAATGGTTGAAGTTAGATTGCCGCTGACCAGATAGCTCAGTTAGCGGTACATCTGACTGGAGAATCGGTGGCGTGGGGGTGGGGGGTCACGGTAGTCTAGTGGCAGAGCGCTCGCTTCGTGATCGGGAGGCCTGGGTTCGATTCTCGTTCGCGGCGCAGCGTCAAAACCCAAGACGGAAACGTAGATAGTGACTGTTCCTTCGCCAAGCGCTCGGGATTAGAAGAGAAGGTCTTTCGGATATGACCTTAAAAACGTATAGGTCCCGTGTCACGGTAGGCGCTGGTACGATAAAGAACCCTCACTGCTCAATAACCATGAGTGTCAAGTAAAGGTCAAAATTTGAAGCCCATACGGTGACGTCTCTAAGTGTACGAGTGAAAAATTCTCGAATGAGACGTTAAATAATATAGAATCAACTGGGGGGGGGGGGGGATTTGGATCTCGGTCTGGCCCGTCAAATTTTTCTCCTGTCCCGTTTCATGATTAATCGAACTCTGCCTTATCGATAGTATCACAATGTGATGATGCTGCTGCAGTGGCACAAGGAAGGGAAAGCGATGACAACGGTTGGTAATGATGGCATTATAGTATCACTGTATGGCAACTATATGAAGCGATCCGTCATGCTACTACACCATCCTCACAACAACATTGTCTCGCTATTGCCATCACACTACACCATCAGCATTGAATCAATGCTTGATGGCTTCCATCTTCCCAAGTCGAGAGTTTCTGATCCGCGGATCAGAAACTCTCGACTTGGGAAGATGGATGGCGCCAAAGTACACTATATTTGAACATATCGGGATTCAATAAATACGACACGTATCGTACAGATAGTGTGGAATTCAGATAGCCACATCGTTAACTATCATACCAATTGACTAAAAGTCGGAGGCATAATTATCTGGTGGCACAATGACAATGTAGCGAGGACGCCACAGTGCGACAGTACTAATGCACTGACAAGTGCAATAGCACTTATGCACTGACAAGTGCAATAGCACTTATGCACTGACAAGTGCAATGGTACTAATGCACTGACAATTATGCAACGAAGATGTCGCAATATTATTAATCATAAAACTAGGAAGCATGCAAAAGCCAACACCACTTCATCATCGTACGATTATTTCTTCGCTTTGGTATATCAAGGTTGCTCTTTAATTAGCTGCAGAACTGTAGCTCTCCGAAAAAATACATATTGACAGCCGGGAGAGCTACTATGTCACCCATTAAAAAAACTGTATATTTATTGCGCACAAAAAAGTGCGCAAGGTTCTGGGTTAATTCTTTAAAATTCTTACCTCAATTGCAAAAAAGCTAGATTTCAAAAAAGTCCTTACTCCTTTGTCAAGTACTCTCGTAGTTTACATCAGTACGAAGTGTGTTGGACCGAATCATCTTACAAACCAAAATGGGAGTATCAACAGACGAAATTTTCAATGATCTCAATTTCAGGGCCAGGAGGGCTATTAAAAACAATTATAAGCAATGTTTTTTTTGTGGAAACAGTGTCAGAATATTTTAGGAACACACGGTTAGTAATATTTTGAGACGACAGTTTTAAAAACATGGGGAAATAAACCGAAAAACAGCGCACTTTTTTGTGCGCAATAAATACACAGTTTTTTCAATGGGTGGCACTGTAGCTCTCCGGTCTGTCAATATGTATTTTTTTTCGGAGAGCTACAGTTCTACAGCTACTCTTTAATTAGTGCCAACACATCATTGTCATGACAATGTCCCGCCATCGCATCGTTGTCATCTACCTATTGCACAGCGCTTCATCTTTATCCCACCATCTTTGTTTATCCCACCATCTCCTAACAATAAAAGTATATTTGTGTCATTGCACTATATATAATTACTGACTTATCTCTTTGGTGAATGAACTTAGATGATGCTTATTCAGGCATGCTTTGGATGCTAGATCTGGCCTATGTTTTTTCAGATTATGGACCAGATTTGGTGCAAAATTTCCATAGGTGTTTGAAATACCAGATTTTTAAGCCTTTACAGCCCTTGTTTTTCGATTTATTTCTCCATGTTTTTAAAACTGTCGTCTCAAAATATTACTAACCGTATGTTCCTAACATATTCTGACACTGTTTCCACAAAAAACATTGCTTATAATTGTTTTTAATAGCCCTCCTAGCCCTGAAGTTGAGATCATTGAAAATTTCGTCTATTGATACTCCCATTTTGGTTTGTAAGATGATTCGGTCCAACACGCTTCGTACTGATGTAAACTACGAGAGTACTTGACAAAGGAGTAAGGACTTTTTTGAAATCTAGCTTTTTTGCAATTGAGGTAAGAATTTTAAAGAATTAACCCAGAACCTTGTGCACTTTTTTGTGAGCAATAAATATACAGTTTTTTTTAATGGCTGACACTGTAGCTCTCCAGGCTGTCAATATGTAGTTTCTCGGAGAGCTACAGTTCTGCAGCTACATTGAAATTTGCTTGCGGAACATTACTTTTTGGGATACAAACTGCAAGGCATACTTTGAATGTTGGATCTTTTCAAGATGAGTGACCATTTTCCTGACATAAACATTTCTCTTGGAGCATAATAAGTTCAAATTTGACTCTACATTATCTCAGAATGCTTGCAATGAAATATATGATGATAACGAACAGTTTTCAAGCTCAAAAGTCCATTCAAACAACACAAATAAAGAGCAAGTGAATACAGGCCTTTAAAACATCAGATCGAGAATTCATATTTGGTATGCATACTCTTTCAAATGACACTAAGTTCGAACTTTGTTGCCGCCTGGTGCATAGTGTTTCACAAATACATCCTGCTCTATTAATTACTGTTGCAAAGTTTCAAGTCCAACAATTTTTTCCCTCTTCCTTTCTTATGAATAGAACCCAGCAGAGCTACAGTCTCAACAGAGACATCTGGTTACTGAAAGTATTTGTCATTAAATCATGTACTGGTACTTAAGAAGTTTTATATAATATCACAAACATGTATATTTTAAACAAATATTCTCCATCAATTTATACATTATCATGTATGTTTAAAAATATTTTGCCAACTAAATGAAAAGGAAAAATAATGAAGTGATACTACTATCAAACACAACAATACATTTATTTCTTCATGAAAGAATTGTTCTTATACATGGATGTTAATTCACAATAAGATACATCACAGCACTGAAATATTATTCCTTGAAGCAATGAAATATTTCTTAACCAATGAAATATCATTTCCTGTTTGTCCACAAGAGGAGTCCTGCAAGGTGCATCTCTTTATATAAACGTAAATAAATAAACTGTTCACTTTCTTCGACCTCCTCCACCATTGGCCAGAATAATGGCAATTCTGATGAAAATATTAATTGTGTCCATGTAAATTCCAAGGCATCTGAAAAAGAATCATCAGAACTGTTATTCTTTTTTTTTTCTTATGAAAGTTAAAAAACTCGAATATGACTAACAAGAAAGATATAGAAAAATAATTCTTTCACCTTCAGTTAATATAGTAAGTAGAATTACATGTAGTATAAACATAAAATATGAAGTGACCATTTCTCAATTTAGATATACAAAATTATTAAAAGAATTCAAAAATCATGTACTGTGGTGCATAGTTGGTAATTCATTTATAAAAGAAGTCTTGCTATATATCTCAAGATCAAAGTTTAAAAATAGCATTTACTAAATTATTCTAAAAGACCCCCCCCCCCCCCCCCAAGTTATGTGAGTGTAAGTTTCTCATCTCAGACTCAGGATTAACTTGACTTTCCTACACTGTTCAAGCGCTGACTTACGCATTGATAGGGTCAAACTTGTGTGCACTGTACACGGGGTGGCTCTCTGCCCTCTTGATAACCTTCTGTGTGTCGTACAATAGGAACATGCTGAAGAGAACCAGCCCGCCATACAAACTCATAGAATACAATCCAGCTCCCAGGGCTGTAGTGGGAGGGAGAAACATGCTTCCTGTTACAGAAAAATTAATCATTAGTTTCAACATAAAGAAGTATGTTACCACTGATGAAAGAAGGATATATATAATATGTAAAAAAAAAAAAAGTATATATTCATCTAAAATATAACACTATAAAAAGTATCATGGATATGAAACCTTCATAAAGTTTACACACATTTGCAGTCTATAACACTCACCTACTGATGAAGCAAAGACAACACCCAGGCCAATAGCAAGAGGACCTCCCATGTTGAGGAATTTCTCACTGGGTGCACACATAGCAAGGGCTGATAGACCTATTCAATGAAGAAAAATCCATCTTGATTATATATAATTTATTTAGACAATTCCTCTCTTGGTATTATATATGTATTAATACTGTACTGGAAGAATTCTTACAGTGTAACATTTCACTTCTAGAAAAGAAAGCATAAAATTACAAATATTGCTGTTTTTGAGGTTAATACACTGATTAAGCCATCTGAGGCGTACAATATTCATTGAGTCTGAAGACAAAATTTGATTAATAAAGCTAAGTGAAGTATTCTGCTCTTCATGAAGTACCAGGGTAAGCTAAAAATGTTTATAATGTTAAGGTGGATATTGGATATGATAAGATCATTTACTTTATAATCAACAAATCTTTGATTTTTTACTTCTTCTCACTCACCTCCCACCACCCCTGCAGTGTACCAAGCAGCTCTGACCATCAAGGGGCCACCTAACATCGTGATGGGGGCCACAACTCCTCCGATTACAGCACTGTGTAACATCCAAGCTATATGTTTAGCTCCGAAACCCTCCTTGTACGGGATTGACTGTGTCATTATGCTGGTTCCAATCATAGCAGCTATGCTCCCAAAAATGGCCTGTGATATAAAAAATTTACTAAAATTAGGAACTCTGTAGCTAGATAAAATATAAAAAATGCATTGTAATTCATAATATAGTTTTGGCACTGGGGAAAAGAAAGTATCTAATTCTTTAGCCAAGATATGCTAATTTTTAGATCTGAAAAGCATCTGACAGAGATATAATAACCTTCTTTGTATTTGTCATTGATAAATGTTAAAGGAGATAATAAAAACAGTCATATAAATTTAAATCCTTAGTGAGGTGATTCTTACCACCCATGAATTTTTCATTGCAATATTCATGAGAGCAGGAGTTCTTGCGATGGTAACAGCAGAAAGAGCTGTTAGCCCTACACTGGCCCCAAAATAAAAGTAGGTGGAACGAATCCTCTGCTTAATTTCTTCTGACCAGAATCTATTTAAAACAATATAAAAAAAAATATCTTAAACTGTGGACTGTTCCAGAGTCAATTTTCTCCCACAGAGTTGTTGTATTTACTTACATTCTCTGATCCAATGCTGACATTTCCTTTGAAGCCAATCCATAGTAACAAAGTGATCCCAACCCTACAACAGCCGCCCCTGCAACTGCTCCTTTACCAACGCTGAAAGCTGAAACAAGAAACAACTTATACAAATGTAATATGTACACTGTGTACAGGGTTATTTTCACTCAACCGCCCCTGCAACTGCTCCTTTACCAACGCTGAAAGCTGAAACAAGACACAACTTATACACATGTAATATGTACACTGTGTACAGGGTTATTTTCACTCAAAACTTTTTTTTCACCTGTTCACATTTACAAAGAATTTTCCCCTGTTTTGAATACACCCATTCAGAGTTACATCTGTCAACATTTCTAGAGCAAAAGAAGGAAAATAAAACGTAGGCAAAAAAATTTCCTTCAAAGTATACAGTATGAAATATATTAAATTTACACTGTATTTCAAATTCTGCATTACCTGTTTCACCTGCGGGGGCAGCCAGTGTCTCCTTGATTCCTCGTCTCTGGGCTCGTTTTACACCTGACCTGGAATCCGAGGCCAGTTGCTGGACTCGGGTCCTCATACATAACTGTGGTTTATTCAGGGGCCTGCCAATGCCGGTGACAAGGCTGGTTATAGGAATCCGGCACAGTCTCGTAGCAAGCATTTTACTGCAGTTGGTGATATATCAAAGTAGGGAACCAATATTAAGAACTGAAACAGAAGAGTACATGTACTGAATTTTCAATAAACCCAACAAAGGATTTCAATTGATTTTTTTCTCTTAGACTCTTTTGTTAATCTGCAGCTTTCAGTTCATTCTAGCTTAATACAAAAAAAAAAAAAAACAACAAAAAAAAACATACTTGGTGAATGTACTATTTCTGAATGTGTTTCAAATTATTTTTGCAACAGAGTTTTTGTGCAACATATTTTCCCTTTATTATTTCCCACGGCCATCATAAAACTTTGAGCTACCAGATTTAAGCATGTATGGCTGAAATACTTGGGCAAAAATCTTAATATACTAAAATACTAAAACTATGAATAAGAGGAAATGAAAGTCCTGGAAGCTTTTGTTAATATATACTTCCATAATTTGTTATATTCACATGAGGATTTCCTCAAATTTATAGCTGGGGATCCAAGATAACTTCGCTATATCCGTGAATTTGCAATATCAGTGTTTGTACTAAATAAGTTTTACTGTATATACCCCCTTCATGCCCTTTTTATAATAACAAAGGCATGATAGAGGGGATACATGTATATACGCATCATTCTGATCAATCATATTTATATAAGAACTTAATATATTGAACATGTTGAATGATAGAAATTCAGAGGCCTGTATTTAAACAACAGCAGAAGTTTTATTCATAACAAGTCCTTCTAGGTGTTAACAATATAAATTTTCATAGTTTTTAGAAATATTTCCTTCTAATTAGCATTGTTTTGTGCCAATGTTATGCCTCTTTTCAAAGTTTTTTCTAGAATTTTCTCCTTTGTACAGCAAGCTAGCATAACATTGAACGCATAAAGCTAAAGCAGAAAATAAGATTTAGCAAATACAGACACAAATCTTTTTTGTTTTTTCCATATCTGACACTCTTATGAATGAAAATATTAAACTATATGTCTGATTTAAAGCATTGATAAATATTATTGCTGTCAGTGTCAGATGGGTATGATAAAAGTACCATTGGACTCACTGCTGTGAAAGAAAAGTCAGAAAAAATAATTATGTGAACAAAAGTACATGTAGTATAGTTAAGTAAACTAGAGAGACAAACTAACTTACTTATTTTACCGTGGCTTTGTTACGCAACAAAACGATCCTCTTCTGCGTACAATTTTTGTAACAACATGAAAACGAAACGAAAACCACGTTAAATTAAGAAACTGAGAACGTCAACTGACATATTTCCGGATTATCATTATATAAACTATGTTTTTTTAATTAAAAAAAGAAAAAAGAAAGGAAAGATCGAAATGAGAAAAAGAGAAAATGAAGGTGAAATCATATAAGTAAATAATATATTACAAAATACTTTGCTTAAAAAATGCGGAAGTTTAACCGTTTTCGGTTCCGTGAAATATCACGGGACATACTAAAGACCTGATATACTAAAGACCTGATATTGACCTGATGGAATTTTTTTTTAATAATATTAGAAAATTATGAGTTGTTTATGATTTTTCAAAGCTAATAATTGACTATTAACCATAATTCAATGATAAAATTTACTTTATTTAATAAAACATGCATAATTTTATGAAATATTCGCTGAAAACGTTGACCTGATAAATTTCAATTGACCTGATAATTTTTGAATGACCTGATAATTTGTATTAACTTCATAAATATGCTTGAATTTATGTTTTAGTTGGCCATACATATTTTAATTACATTGTTTTACTTTAATATAAGTGTTTTATTTCAAATTATATAAAATATTGATGCAATTTTATGAAATATTCGCTGAAACGTTGACCTGATAATTTTCAATTGACCTGATAATTTTTGAATGACCTGATAATTTGTATTAACTTCATAAATATGCTTGAATTTATGTTTTAATTGGCTATACATATTTTAATCACATTGGTTTACCATAATATAAGTGTTTTATTTCAAATTATATAAAATATTGATGTAATTTTATGAAATATTCACTGAAAACGTTGACCTGATAATTTTCAATTGACCTGATAATTTTTGAATGACCTGATAATTTGTATTAACTTCATAAATATGCTTGAATTTATGTTATAATTGACCATATTTATTTTAATTACATTGTTTTACTATAATATAAGTGTTTTATTTTAAATTATATAAAATATTGATCCAATTTTATGAAATATTCGCTGAAACGTTGACCTGATAATTTTCAATTGACCTGATAATTTTTGAATGACCTGATAATTTGTATTAACTTCATAAATATGCTTGAATTTATGTTACAATTGACCATATATATTTTAATTACATTGTTTTACTATGATATAAGTGTTTTATTTCAAATCATATAAATATTTGGTGCAGTTTTATGAAATATTCGCTGAAAACGTCGACCTGACATATTTTGAATGACCTGATTATTTTTATTAACCTGATAAATATGGTTAAATTTATGTTATAATTAACCATATATATAGTCCAACTGCATAGTTTTACTCTAATATAAGTGTTTTATATTAAATCATATAAATATTTGATACAATTTTATGAAATATTCGCAGAAAACGTTGACCTGATAAATTTTTATTGACCTGATAATTTTTGAATGACCTGATAATTTCTATTAACCTGATAGATATGGTTAAATTTATGTTATAATTGACCATATATAAGTTAACTGCATAGTTTTACTATAAGTGTTTTATATCAAATCATATAAATTTTTGATGCAATTTTATGAAATATTCGCTGAAAACGTTGACCTGATAAATTTCAATTGACCTGATTATTTTTATTAACCTGATAAATATGGTTAAATTTATGTTATGATTGACAATATATAGTTCAACTGCATAGTTTTACTATAATATAAGTATGTTATTTTAAATCATATAAATATTAGATGCAAATCAAGAAAATGACATTATTTTTATATGACCTGATCATTATACTAAAGACCTGATAATTCCAATGCACTTATATTATTGGATGACCTGATGATTTTAAAATGCCTGGTATATTTAATTTATTTTTTTTCTCCTAGAATTAAGACATATCTAATTATTATCAAATATATGCCGATTATCACAAATTAGATGTTTTTACGGCATGACCTGATATTTTTAATGAATGGCCTGATAATCGAGGATAATCTGTCGATAATTATTAAGATTTTATAAAATGTAAATTAAAACGCTTTTACATACAGACTAGCAGGACATATAGAAATTTCCTGATATTTTAATCGACTTGATATTTTCTTATAAACCGAAAATTTAGCGGATGACCTGATACATGTATTAGTTTTATTAGTTTTAGTTGACCTGATGGTTTTAAGTGACCTGGTGGTTTTTAATGACCTGATATTTTTTAAGTTACTGAAAAATCTTGATAGTGTTTTTCAGATAAGAACTCTTAATCATACATGTAGGGAATATATGGATTTTATTTTTTAATTAAACCGTGTGAAAAATCTCCAAATAAAATCAAGTGAATAATATAGATTGGAGAATCTAGATCGTTATAAACTTAACAAATTTATTATTTTTTTTTTTTTTTACTAAAGTGAAAAGAATTTTATATAGAAAACTTCACAAATATTTTAATGCTCACAAAGAATTTTTACTATCAGTGTTTATGGAATCATTTTTTTTTTTCTTAATTAGAGAGAAACATTGTTTAATCTCTTAATAAATTTTCAATTGATTATACATTCCGGTGCTTATCAAAACATGTGGGGGCATTGTTAATTGTCAGAACACAGGTGTGTATATCTTATCACTGTATATACAAACCCTATCGATTAGGCAGTGTGTATACACAACAACAGGAGAAAAACCCTTTGACACTCTCGTCAAGATGGTGTCTTCTAGCTATTCCTACTTTTTAAAAATCTCAATTCCACCTATTCCCACTTGCAAATAAGAATAGATGTTTAGATTTACCTGTATTTTGTACATTTTAAGACAGAAAATAATGAATACATCTATGAGAAAATATGATTTATTTCAGAATTTTAAAATAATAAAAAGATATTACAAGAAAAAGCAACTTAATACCTAGATTTAAGAACATAGTTAATTATTTGTTTACCCAAAATTCCACCTATTCCCACATTAAATCTTACCTTTTTCTACATGATTTTCAAAAAAGTGGGAATAGGTAGACTGTCAAGATAGTATTGAATTTTTACTACCAAAGTAAGTATATTTAACAAATTCTGAACAAGACATAAAAAGATATCTTTATCAGTATTAATCTTTTACGATAATAAAATCCATATTTTGAGTTTCAAAAATTTTGTCAAATGACGGACTATATTTTCTGTACAGAAAGAAATAAAAAAAATAAGAATAAGAGAAAAACAAACACAGAAAAACATGGAGAATTTATATGTTTTTATTTCTATCAGGTCAATGGAAAAATCAGGTCAAACGATTTTCCTAGTTTATGTCTCGTTACACATAATTATACCAACATTTTTAAACATAATTATGCTTAAAATATCTGTCCTATACCCCCAAAATATAAGAATAACCAAAACATAACGATAAACACAGAAAACTCGGAGAATTTATTTCTATCAGGCCAACAGAAAATATCAGGTCAATACACTTTCTTGCTTTACAGCTCGTTACTCATAATTATACCGATATTTTTAACCCAAACATACCTAATGTATCTGTCCTATACCCTAGAAATATAAGGATAACCAAAATTTAATGATAAACTCAGAAAACACGGAGATTTTATAAGTTTTTATTTCCATCAGGTCAATATCAGGTCAATAAAAAATATCAGGTCAAGCCATTTCCGTATTTTGTGGCTCGTTACGCATAATTATACCAATATTTTTACAAATAAGTATGCCTAAATATCTGTCTTATACCCTAGAAATATAAAAATAACCAAAACATAACGATAAAAACCAAAAAACACGGAGAATTTATAAGTCTTTATTTCCATCAGGTCAATATCAGGTCAATAAAAAAATATCAGGTCAAGCCATTTCCGTAGTTTGTGGCTCGTTGCGCATAATTATACCAATATTTTTACAAATAATTATGCCAGAATATCTGTCTTATACCCCAGAAATATAATCAAAACCAAAACATAATGTTAAACACAGAAAACAAATAAATTATATTAATTTTTATTTCATCAGGTCAATATCAGGTCTTTAGTATATCAGGTCTTTAGTATCTTCCAAATATCACGCCCAAATGTGAAAGACCGCGGGAGAAAGATGTGCCATGTGCCATGAGTGGCAAGTGATGTGATGTGCTGCTTGCTGATTTAGAATTATGGCATGCATTTTGCGAGAAAGGTTGTTGAGGCATAATTAGAATGTTAATGGTAATCTAACAACCAAGCTTTATGATAAAAGTGACGACTTTTTTAAATAACATTCAAACGTCAACTCTCCGTAGTCCGTACTACATTCATTAGCAATGCTCATGAAATTTTAAATATGAAAATATTTTGAAATGAATTATATTTTTACAATTGCACATTATTCCTGATTACAGAACAACAAAAGTTTTTAATTTATCTTGAAAATTACAAATAAGAGAGCATCTTAAACATGGGTACCCTAGCATCATTTTATTCATCTGTGAATTCAGGTTTCAGAGAAAGGTGACCATTTAAATATTTGACTAAATTTCATGATATTTTGATTGATATACAGTTTATATGTAATAAGGAATGACTAAAGAAGAATACTTAAGAAACAGAAAGGGGTTTATTGGGGTTTAGATATTATAGGTAGTATATATTGAGGTTCAAAGTCACCAACCCAATGAATTTTTAACCCATATTTTCTCTGATTAATGTGTATATGAAAGTCTACTAGAGGATTTTTTTTGTTTATCTTTATCATCTACAAAATTGTGTTGTACATAAAATACAATTTTATTAATACAAACATAATAAAAACAATATAGCTACAGAGTTGAAATAATAATAATATACTTTATTTATATTAAAAAAAAATGTAATTATTGATGGTTTATATGGTCTTGGAAATTACAAGTGTATTAATGTTTATTTATTATAATGACATTCAAGATATCCACTCAAAAAGATGCTTTAAGTAGGACAATAAAAAAAAAATGAAGTCTCTACCATGTGGTTCACTGTTAGTATCATATATTTGTATATGAACTTTGCATGTAGTGTATATGTAGTTCGAATTTCCTCTGTTTTCCAATATGTAAGTGTCAAATGTATTTTTGTTTATTATTATCACATTAAAGATATCCACAAAAAAGATATTTTATGTAGAACAATTCAAACAAATTCAAACAAATGAAGTCTCTACATGTACCATGGAGTTCACTGTTAGTATCATATTTGTATATGAACATTGCATATAGTGTACATGTAGTTCGAATTTCCTCTGATTACCAAATGTCTCAGCTGTTTTTCTCAAGAAATACCTCATGGATTCAATAATTTTACCCGACATCAAGTAAATAAATAAAATATCTTTTAAAAAGTATATGTATAGAGGAAATATGTCTCATTGTTATATTTCTCACGTGAAGTAACTTTCACTTAATACGAATTTTTTCTACAGATAAAGTAATTTCCGCGGAAAATCTTTCGATTTCTCTCGGTTTTGTTCCTTGGGCTTCTGTTGCAATCATTGTCATTTAAATGTTTGGAGTAATAGGGGAGAAAACATGGGTATTAAAAACATATACAAAACGCGGACATGTTATGCATATGGCTTAAATATACGAACCACAGCGCCACCTATGACAGTGAGCATTGCTACATTCATCACCTGCATATGGGGTTTATTTCTCTCAGTTGATTCAATACGCAAGAGCATGGCGCTCAACGTATGAGCAATTTCTCAAACGAAGTAAATTATTGACAAACAAATTGAAACAAGAATATCAGCAGTCTTGTTTAATGTCATAATTTCTTAAGTTATTAATAATATGGTCGATACAATGGCCTAGTCAGAATCAATTTATCATTAAGTCAAATGCTGACTGATGTTTTCTCATATAAATTGTTTTAAAGCCATTATTCACGCACCAAATAGTCAACAGCATTTCCCGTTATTTCCAGACCTAAACATGACAAGGAGCACTCAACAGATGTAACTGTCGGCAGGGGATGCTTGCTCCTCCATGGAACCTGATCCCACCTTTGATGTTTTGGAGGTCTGTTTGCTCTGCTCCAATTTTGTATTGTTTAATGGACTTTTGAGCTTGAATACTGTTTGTTATCTCCATATATTTCATTGTTAAAGAGTGACTTCCAATAATGTATAATTTCTTAAAGCATTAAATTTTTATTTTTCAGCATTTCAATTTCATGAGAATTGACAATGAAAAAATTTCCAAAGCAGTCCATTTGATGTGTTGGTATACCAACAAATCTGGGAAAAAAGGTAGTAGACTTGTCAAAATTATTAAATCAGTGTCAGACATCAGGTCTGATAAAATCAAATGTTCAGTTGAACCAGTCAAAGCTTTGGCAGATCAGATACATGTCAAGCCTGTAGGAAGCAATTTCAGTTTGGGGGGAGGGGCACAGCCAAGCAGCATTTCAGTTTCATCAACTAAAAAAAAGTCATCAGACGTTTTCATTGAGGGGGCACAACCATATAGTACTAAGCTAAGTTTTCTGTAGTATTCTTAGACTATATACATGTTGTATTGGCAAAATTATTGGGGGGGGGGGGGAAGCATGCATGAACCTTATTTGACACTAGGAAAGGAATATGAATAACAGCATCAAAATGCCCTTTGTTATTTACAACAGCCTTCAATCTTACAAGTTTCCTTTCTTGGGATAGAGAGTTTTTAATAAGAGACATAAATGACATGTTTTATGACTTTGCTATGACAATTAAATTGACCATCCTCAACACACCTTCTTTTCTGTGTTTGTGACCTTCAGCTGTGCATCTTATCATTCCAGACAAATTTTTACCGGCCTTGACAACGGAACCATCGGATTTCAACAAGTCTGAGGTAGCTGGCTCTAACATAGACTGCATCACATAAGCAGAGGGTAAATTTTGAGATATTTTTTGGATTAGATAATATACCTATGAGAGAAAAATGTTGCAAATACGAGGGGTGTTCAAAAATTACGCGGACTTGTTGCACAGAAAAATATTTGACGACAAAATCGGGCAAAATGTCACACATAATATAAAAGAATCTTTACTTATATGGTCTTCAAAATTTCATATCAAAATGTTGTAAATTGGTTTCAATTTTGAGTGATTTTTCAGGACATGTCATTGAGTCACGGAGCAGCAAAATCTTCAACGTCACAGGCATTATAAAAAAATATCTGTGATTGAGCTTTCATTTTCTCAACATTTTCCCAAGAGTACCTATACAGTTTGAGTTACCTTATCTACTCAACATCCAAGCATCATTTCTTGTCAAGCTTAAAATCTATTTAACAAGAAAAGAATATTCTTTTTTGTTTTAAAACCAAAAACTGCAGGTATTTATGAGCTATATTGTGATATTGGTGACTCTCAATCACGCTCTTTACAGTACGTATAAAGTTTTCGTCGATAATCTTCTTCCCGTCCTCCCGTATAGCCTTTTTACAGAGGTCTAACGGTCTAAAATTTCAATTTGCTATTTGTGGACGGATGTCACAAATACCCTAGTTTACTACATGTTTTATTATGCATATTTTAGATTTATGTTGGCGACTTCTCGAGCATTACACATAATTCAACAAAAGTGTGGTGCGCCGTCAATTCAGAAGACGTCATTTTCACAGTCGTTTTGACGGGAATCGCGTCAGAGAAAAATCACTATATTTCTGTTAGTACTTCAAATATATGTCAGAAATCTAAATACATGATAACAGAACAATTTAAAGATACATTTGAGAAAATTGTTGAAAAATATCGCAAATTACAGAAAATTAATGAGTTTAATTTTGGATTTCCCATGCTTTTGCTTCAATTTTTTTGTTGTGCTCCGTACCTCTCCATCAGCGATGTCAACATACCGATAATTTTAGTAGAATTTTTTTAAATTACAGAAATTTCCCAAAATTTATTGGAATCTTTAAGATATATATTTCTGTGAAATTTCATAACTATATGACGTCTGTAAGATTAAATAATAGCACAGTCCGTGTAATTTTTGAACAGCCCTCGTAAAAAGTACAAAAGACAAATATGCAAGGCCGAATTACAATGCCATCCATGCATATAGTTTTTCACGCACCACTGCAGTGGCACAGGCACCTGACATTTATTTTTCTTATATATGAAAAATAACTGCACACCTAATAATAGATAAGGTAAACATCGACGCCATCTTGATTTTTTCTAGGACGGTCACATCAACGTATTTTTGTCTGAAATTGCGTTAAATAAATTCGCTGCATCCATATCCATTCTGCTGTCAGTTTTTGGAGGTCCCAACTAACGGACAGTGCAACCATAAGGTAGCATCACCATTATCACAATTATGTGCAAATAGTGAAAAATCTTTGTCAAACTTGATCTACTGCTTCAACAATCTGAGAAATCGCTAAAGGGGCTGGGGCGGAAGTTTACATTCAACTTGATATCCTAGGGAAAGCCCTTTTTTTGACTGGCTGATATATTTGTAAGATTTATTTTGAAAATACTGGTAAACTTGAAAGTTTTTTTTAAGTGATATATGACCTTGTAAAACTCTGGTCCCCATGATATCCTTGGTCACCCCCATCCTATGACAGAGGTCATGATCTGAATTTCGAACATAAAGATGCATGCTTGCATATTAATAAGATTGATAATCATTACCCTGCTGTTCTTTAAATGAAGAATTTAACAGATATATATATAGCATTACATTATGTGATTAAATTCACTAGTCAAGGAAGAATTCAGGTATTCTAGTTCAAGGTAAAGTCATGTGTTGGTGTATTGCAATGCATACACAAGGAAATTTATACAAGTGTTTGTTTTAGATAAATAGGAATGTAATTGCGAATAAATGCTATAGACTAAAGGGTTAAGATTGAAACCAGCTAGAAGGAAGAAATGACATGGTATCTATAAATGTGTATCATTTCCAGAATTTTTTTTCATAAGAAATATATAGCAGTGATTCTAAATGTTTAAAGAAAGAGGTAAGGGGGATAATTAATTATTTTTACTCAATTTAATGCATAATCTCTCAATTACACTCATAAAATGTTAGTGTTGTAACGATAGATGCCAACTATTGAAAAATCATCGCTGAAGGCAGCACATTGGCAACTGTCAAAATCAATAGAAAATTTTAATATTGATAGTCGCTAATTTAAAAAAAAATATTTTTAATACACAAATTGATGTATCTTCTTACATGATTAGAAGGACATTCCTATATTTCTTTTGCAAATGGCGGACCAATTTCTTCAATTTAAATTGAAGTTAGTGTCACAGATTTGTATTAAAATTCTAATTTCTTCCTTGGTTTGCTGCCGTCTGTCACTTCAAAAAATGATGTCACAATTATCACTTTTTTTACAAACAGCACAGAATTTCCCAAAAGTGACAGAGTTAGGTTATTGATGGAGATGGGGTAATTTGACAATATACTTATATATACTTATATATCAATATGTCTTTATATAAAATACATGTTGTACTCTCATTTTTTTTTTTTAGGAAATCTTTATGTAATTGTGCATAGACACAGGTCCTTATTGCCAATTAGTATTTTCATTAAAATTCATTTTAATGTGACTCACGTATTTCTTAGTATTTAGCCTGTAAATTGGGTCTGTTTTTATATAATAAGAAACAAATATAGCCTTTGTTGTTAATCATTCAGGTTTTATAAAGGTCAAGATTACTTTAAAAGCTAAATCCTGGAAAATAGGTAAACAAGCTTAATAAGTAATTCACGCTTTGAACTTAAAATGTCGGATTTAGTTGGTCACAAGTTGTCAATGAGATCGTAGAAATATCAGATATGATGCAACCAGATTCTATATTTAAGGATTAACATTTACATGGAGGAGTAAATATGATGTTATAGTTTATTTTTTATATCAATTTTTTTAAGGTCAATGTCATATTTATTTCATTGCAAGAATATGAGGGGTTGTGTGCATGAACACATGCAAAAAGTAAGCATTTTTAGTACCATATATGGGTACAGTCCACTAATTGTTTTCCCAAGGCGACAATGTTAACATTTCTTCTCATAGCATTGTCTCTGATTTTTGTTCAGCAGTAAGTTACAGGTTTTTCTTCAAGGTGAAAAATTGTTAAATGGACATACCATAGTATTACCAAGAGAAATTGTAAGCCAATACGCAAGTTTCGAGATTATCTAACTTGGTGCGCTCTTTCGTTGAGGAGGGGTGCTGTTGCCACGTAAACAGACAGGTGGGACAGATATTTATATATTGGATACATTGCATCATCGATGCTAGTTTATCATAATTACATGATTGTCAGGATGCACTGTATAACTCGAGAATAACCGAATTAATGTAAAGGCATCATTTTTAACGCAGAAAATTGTAACAAAAAAAAGACAATATCAGTGGATGTTAGACTTTTCAGACGGCCTTGCGCAACATTTTTGCCTTCAGGTCCAACAAATCATATGTTGCCTGAATCCCAGTCTATAACTGTTTTGTTAGACCCTTCAGTGCTCACTTAAGATTTTTTTAAAAATCAATACACACTATATTATCAATGACTTTATATGGAAAATTATGGCTTAATCAGTAAATATACTCATGAGTAAAACAATAGCTGAGAAAGAACAAAATTAATTATATTTTTAGCTCTACTGGTCAGAGACCAGAAGAGCTTATGCGATAGTAATGCGTCCATCGTCCGTCCGTCTGTCTGTCTGTCCGTCTGTCTGTCTGTCTGTCTGTAAACAATTTTTCAAAATGCTACTCCTCCTACAGTTTTGGTCTGATTTCAATATAACTTGGCACACAAGTAGACTACACTAAGATACATAATTTTGTGCATCGGTTTTTGATTTCGATGAACAATGTTGCCGTGGTTACTAAAAATAGAAATTTCTGTGAAATTCTTTCAAAATGCTACTCCTCCTACAGTTTTGGTCTGATTTCAATATAACTTGGCACAAAAGTAGACTACACTAAGATACATAATTCTGTGCATCGGTTTTTGATTTCGATGAACGGTGTTGCCGTGGTTACTAAAAATAGAAATTTCTTTGAAATTCTTTCAAAATGCTACTCCTCCTACAGATTTGGTCTGATTTCAATATAACTTGGCACACAAGTAGACTACACTAAGATACATAATTCTGTGAATCGGTTTTTGATTTCAATAAACGGTGTTGCTGTGGTTACTAAAAATAGAAATTTCTGTGAAATTCTTTCCAAATGCTACTCCTCCTACAGTTTTGTTCCAATTTCATTATAACTTGGCACACAAGTAGACTACACTAAGATACATAATTATATATATCGGTTTTTGATTTCGCTGAACAGTGTTGCCTTGGTTACTAAAAATAGAAATTTCTTTGAAATTCTTTCAAAATGCTACTCCTCCTACAGATTTGGTCCGATTTCAGTATAACTTGGCACACAAGTAGACTACACTAAGATACATAATTCTGTGCATCGGTTTTTGATTTCGATAAACGGTGTTGCAGTGGTTACTAAAAATAGAAATTTCTGTGAAATTCTTTCAAAATGCTACTCCTCCTACAGTTTTGGTCTGATTTTGATATAACTTGGCATACAAGTAGGCTACACTAAGATACATAATTCTGTGCATCGGTTTTTGATTTCAATGAACAATGTTGCCATGGTTACTAAAAATAGAAATTTCTGTGAAATTCTTTCAAAATGCTACTCCTCCTGCAGTTTTGGTCTGATTTCAGTATAACTTGGCACACAAGTAGACTATACTAAGATACATAATTCTGTGCATTGGTTTTTATTTTGATGAGTGGCAAGGATCATTTTTCTATTTATTGCTGATTTAAAGTCTCAAGTCCCAACTGCTACTTTTCTCTTCCTTTGTTTTAAGTATAAACCAGTAGAGCTACAGTCTCGACAGAGACTTCTGGTTTATTATATTACAAAAATTATTTATCACAAAACTCTTCCCTTCTTCCTTACCTTGCTGGTAGCAACCACTCTTGTAGCTCTTAACTTCGCCTATTTCCATGTCGCCGATATTGAACTATGATTTTAAAATAACTTGTGATGTAGCAGTGAGGTTGCGGTCTAACAATTCTTATGTTGGACTGGCAGGCCGGTCAACAGTGAAATTGTTAGACCGATGTAATAAACATTTCTTTTGTTGGACTTTTTATTAGTAATAGATATATAGAAAGCTATTTATAAGGGTATAACAATGAACATTATATTGAGCCCTCTACCAAATTTTTGAAGTTCATGGCCCCAGGGTCAGAGCGTTCTGGTTCTTGGGTGTGAGTTATATATGTCATATAGTGAAAGTGCATTATGTCTTTGAAAAATCTTCTCCTAGCTCTGCTCCTGGGTAATAAACAACTAAGTAGTCAAACTTTGCAATCTGGAACTGGACAGAGCTGAGAACAAAGCTTCTGGATTTGAGATATAGAGGGTAAAATACTTTAAGAGTATGTGTTTGGGACTTCCACATCATACTCATATCCATGGTATTCTAGATATCAGAGTTCAAGATACCAAAGTTATGATGAGCAAGATCGAGTGCCTCTTCCAGAATTGTGAATTTCATGGCCCCAGGATCAGGGGTTCAAGTGCAAGGGTTAATCTCTTTTGATTATATTGTAGAAATACATTAAATTCTTTGAAAATCTTGTTCTTTGCTTCTTGGTATCAATAAAATAACTAAATACATGTACATAATTATGTTGAGCATAGCTGCCTCTTCCACTATTGTGAATTTCATGGTCCCTGGGCCAGGGGTTCTGGTACATAGTTATGTTGAGCATAGCTGCCTCTTCCACTGTTGTGAATTTCATGGTCCCTGGGCCAGGGGTTCTGGTACATAGTTATGTTGAGCATAGCTGCCTCTTCCACTATTGTGAATTTCATGG
The DNA here is from genome assembly GCF_032062105.1 of Saccostrea cuccullata. Taxonomy (NCBI): domain Eukaryota; kingdom Metazoa; phylum Mollusca; class Bivalvia; order Ostreida; family Ostreidae; genus Saccostrea; species Saccostrea cuccullata. The sequence goes on along the minus strand of NW_026928409.1, from coordinate 290,552 downwards.
TGCCTGGGCCAGGGGTTCTGGTGTTTAAGGGTGGGGCTCTATTGGTTATGGAGTGAAAATGCATCTCTGCCCCTGCTTATCATTTAAACAAAGGAAGTGCATGGTTATGATAAGCAGAATTTTGAACATCTGGAGCATTAAGTCAAGTAATCTGGTCTTGGCTTTATTTATTTGTATTCTACTGAGCAAAGTTATTCCCCTTTGCCATTCACCTTTGATACTGTAGATTGGCAAATAATCGCAATGGTTTTAATTTCATAAAGTTTGCGATTTATCAGTTTTCCGTGAAATTAAACCCATCATGAATTCTAACATTAGTTTTATGAAAGCCGTTTTAATGCTTATACGAACTTAGAATTAATTTCTTGTATCGTGAAATTAAAACAATCAGAATTGGTATTTTTTGAGAAATTGTGAAATTTTAACACTGTGGAAATAAAACAACACACAGTAATTGATAACTGTAAATAATGTATTTAAAAGGTTAATAGAATAAGAGATTTATGCAAGAACATTTATTGTTTAACACAAAAAAGTACTTCATAGTTTAAATGATGGGTAGACTTATAAATAATAGATGAATAAAAATGAGACAAAAATAACTTACCTTTTTAAATGTTCTTCAAAGGCCAACAGAGGCTAATATGAGAGGTAACTTATATGCAAAATATGTGAAAAAGGTGGCATTTGATTAAAGAAATTGTACACATTTTAGTAAACTGCAGTACTACTTACTTTATGTTTATCAATATATAATCCATGAATCAAAAGGATCAACTTGCTAAAACTTTTTTCTTTTGCTTGTACATTTAAACTTTCCATTAGAGTATTTTGAGAGTTACGGTTCTTTATACTTGATGTGCTTGTCACTGTAACAGTAGTTAACCATGACATTCTACATTACAAAGACCAATATACCAGCTTTGTGTCTGACCTCAATCTAATTGAAGTCAGACTCCTTAGATCCGCACCATATACACTCTGCGTAAGAAACCATGGATGATTGGTCATATTAACATGGAAGAACCCTCAAGATGAAGTAGCATTTAGATTCAGATTTATTCAAATTATGACCCCTTGGGGTAGGATGGGACCACAAGGAAAGTTCAAATCTACAGGGAAAATTCCACAGTTGGTCAGTTAAATATGTAAGCAATCCTTACGAAGTGTAGATTCAAGTTTGTTTAAATAAAGCCCCCCCCCCCCCCCCTTCTTAGTCGCATGTGTGGCACAGTGGTTAGAGTGTCTGCTCTAGAGTTGCGAAGTAAGGAGTTGATCCTTACATCGAAGGTTCGATCCCCACTGTAGGACGTGGAGATTTAAGTCCTTTGGATGAGACTGTATTAACCGAGGTCCAGACTCGCAGTAGGTGCTGGCACGTAAAAGATCCCTCACTGCTCAATGGCCCTGAGTGCCGAGTATAAGACAAAATTTGTAGCTCAATACTGAACTGATTTTTGCTATTTTCATAGCCACATTGCTCAGATGCACCATGTGGCCCATGGGCCTCTTGTCACAGATTCGACTTTTCTCAAGAACCACTGGGTTAATTTAATCCAAACTAAAAGTGCCACAATGTATTCTTGGGTAAAGGGGATTCATGTTTATTCAAATGAAGGATCACTCTTCTTCTTTCTTCAAGGGGAGATAAAAAATTAGTGAAAAGTTAATTTCATCTTTGAAAAGCTCATCCTCTTCACAAAGCATGACCCCTGTGGGTAGGGTAGGGCCACAAAGGGAAATCAATTTTACATAGGAATACATAGAGAAAATATTTGAAAACCTTCTCATGAACAGCAAAGCCAAATATTTTTGGTCATATTTATTTATTAAGGCATCTTCAAGTAGTATGTTAGATTCAAGTTTGTTCAAATCATGATTGTCAGGGATAGGGTGGGGCCTTAATGGTTGTTCAAAGTTTTAATAGAAATACTGTAACATAAGAAAAATCTTAAAAAATCTTCTTCTCAAGAACAGCAAAGACTTCATAGGTCATATGTATTGGAAGCATCCTCATCTGCAAAGTCCAGTCTCTTCTGGTGATGTATGTATGTTGTTTAGAAGAGGTTTTTAGCTCTACTGGTCAGAGACCAGAAGAGCTTATGCAATAGTAATGCGTCCGGCGTCCGTCCGTCTGTCCGTCTGTCTGTCTGTCTGTAAACAATTTTTCAAAATGTTTTGGTCCGATTTCAATATAACTTGGCACACAAGTAGACTACACTAAGATACATAATTCTGTATATTGATTTTCGATTTCGGTAAACGGTGTTGCCATGGTTACTAAAAATAGAAATTTCTGTAAAATTCTTTCAAAATGCTACTCCTCCCACAGTTTTGGTGTGATTTCAATATAACTTGGCACTCAAGTAGACTACACTACGATACATAATTCTCTGTATCGGTTTTCGATTTCGATGAACGGTGTTGCCGTGGTTACTAAAAATAGAAATTTCTGTAAAATTGTTTCAAAATGCTACTCCTCCTACAGTTTTGGTCTGATTTCAATATAATTTGGCACACAAGTAGATTACACTAAGATACATAATTCTGTGTATCGGTTTTCGATTTCGATGAACGGTGTTGCCGTGGTTACTAAAAATAGAAATTTCTGTGAAATTCTTTCAAAATGCTACTCCTCCTACAGTTTTAGTCTGATTTCAGTATAACTTGGCACACAAGTAGACTACACTAAGATACATAATTCTGTATATTGGTTTTCGATTTCGATGAACGGTGTTGCTGTGGTTACTAAAAATAGAAATTTCTGTGAAATTCTTTCAAAATGCTACTCATCCTACAGTTTTAGTCTGATTTCAATATAACTTGGCACACAAGTAGACTACACTAAGAAACACAATTCTTTGTATCGGTTTTCGATTTCGATGAACTGTGTTGCCATGGTTACTAAAATTAGAAATTTCTGTAAAATTCTTTCAAAATGCTACTCCTCCTACAGTTTTGGTGTGATTTCAATATAACTTGGCACACAAGTAGACTACACTAAGATACATAATTCTGTGTATCGGTTTTCAATATCGATGAAAGGTGTTGCAGTGGTTACTAAAAATAGAAATTTCTGTAAAATTGTTTCAAAATGCTACTCCTCCTACAGTTTTGGTGTGATTTCAATATAACTTGGCACACAAGTAGACTACACTAAGATACATAATTCTGTTTATCGGTTTTCAATATCGATGAAAGGTGTTGCAGTGGTTACTAAAAATAGAAATTTCTGTAAAATTGTTTCAAAATGCTACTCCTCCTACAGTTTTGGTGTGATTTCAATATAACTTGGCACACAAGTAGACTACACTAAGATACATAATTCTATTTATTGGTTTTTGATTTCGATGAACGGTGTTGCCGTGGTTACTAAAAATAGAAATTTCTGTAAAATTGTTTCAAAATGCTACTCCTCCTACAGTTTTGGTGTGATTTCAGTATAACTTGGCACACAAGTAGACTACACTAAGAACATAAAGAGACTTTATCAAGGATCATTATTCTATTCATTGCTATTGTAAAGTTTCAATTCCCAACTGCTTAAGTACTTTTCTCTTCCTTTGCTCTAAGTACAAACCAGTAGAGCTTCAGTCTCGACAGAGACTTCTGGTTTCATCTGCTATCTGAGCAGAAAGGCCAGCTTCAAGTAGTCTGTGGTAAATTGTGTAATGAGAAGCATCAACCCGGGCCCACTTTGATTCCAAGATGTTTTTTCGGGATTGGAATTGTATCTTTCTTGTTTGGTTCTGGTAGATCAGAATTCTATCTTGTCTTGCTGTAGAAAATCTTGGCCTCACACATCTTGGCATGTCAGAGTGAGAATTGGTATCTGTGTACCACTGGATGGTCCTGTAGACTGTCCTTCTGTGATGAAGAATTTCAATGAACAAACTTCAGAACTTGAACTTGAATTAAGAATTGATTCAAAATAAGTTGTAAGTGCAAAAATGACTACCTTGTTACTCCTAGAACTCAGGCGGTCTCATGTATTTGAACAGGGCATAACCATGCACTTATGAGAATTCTAGAAGTGGGATCAGATGCCTAGGAGGAGTGAGTACCCCTTGTTGACCAGTCACACCCAGTGTGAGCCTATATGTATTGATCTTAAAGTAGATGGAACATTTTGTTGTTATATTGATCTATACTTTACAAATTGATAAGTTTTGCAACAGCTGCAACAGAGTTTGTAGTTATACTTACTCCACTAATTATATTACACTTGGTGTGAGATGATGTCCATGGGGAAGTTATATTTATAGATAGCACTCTCATCAGAAACTTTTGGTAGTTCTTGGAACCTTAGGTATAAATATATGGAAACATTTTAAAGAACTTGATTTGGTAACAACCAATATTTGCCCCCCAAATCAAACTTGGACGGAGAAATATTTAAGTATGTTATTAAACAGGGGGCTATATGCTGACTTCAAAGCACTGAATATTTTCATAAGCAATGATGTCATATGTTTGCAATGATGTCATAAAAACAAAAATTGTCAATAAACTACTTTGAAACTATAATATGTTCTGTTAATTTATATTTCTCATACAATTTATAGAATTCAGCACATTTCAAGAATTTTTCAAAATTTGACTTTTGTGGGGGCAAAGATATGCAATACATTATATATAGTTCTTTGTGAAATCTAATGGCATATTGTAAAAACTCTTGAGCAGCCCCTACCAGGCTTTTGAAATTCATGTTCTTGGGGTCAAGTGTCATCTAGGATATTGCTCGATCTATATAATGTTTGCATGTTTACATAAAATGCAACAATTTTAATTTTCAGAATTTAACTTAATGAAAAATCGATTGATTTTTAAAGAACTTTTTTGTGTTTGAGACAAACTTAATATGTTAAATAAGTCCTCTACCTCTAGTTTTTAAAATTCCTTTGTGTCTTCTTGATGCAGGATTCATACCCCTTGATGAGATTATAGCATTAAGTTTGAGAATGCATATGCATTAATTATCTTCAAAAAGTGTCTTATTCAACCAAAATACTTGCAAGGACATAAGTCAGAGCATTGAACTGCATGACTCTATTAAATGTGATTTTCAGCACAATGCTTTCAAGGCCTGAAAACAATCGTCATAAAATTAACAAGTGTTAATATTAATTTATTTCAATGTGTGAAAAAGTAAATTAAACATATTAAGATAAATGAAAATGTGAGAATTAAAATTTGATAATCTAGAGCGAAATGATGTCTCAGAATAAATAGAAGATTCTTTACTATTTCAATGATGTTATACACATGGCAAATCAATTATTTGTAGTCACATTCTTGAAAACTGTGATCTTATTTATAACGAGTGATGATACAAGAGAGACCTCCACAAGTCAGCATTGAGGAGATACATTTAGTGTAACAAAAGACAGACATATGTATAGTGGTAATAAAGCAGTGAGGAGCTGCCAGTGATCTCCTGCTCCAGTATATATACAACTCATTGATTTTTACATTATAAAGGACCAGTGCTGATACAAGACTGTCAGTTTGTTGTGTGATTTTGCAGGGGAGCTTTATATAAGCCATCTTGTCATTTGATTGCAGGATTTGGAGTCTGAATTTGTGGAGAGACACCTCCTGTTTGAGACTTTAAACCATTAGACCCTGCAGAGGAGTCTGATGAAGCCAGTGGAACCCAGTTAACTAACTGCTGGTGTCATTTTAACTGAGCCCCTTAGCAGAAAACAGAAAAAGGATTTGTTTTCTCTGTTGCTGAAACATATTTATTTTTTTTTCTGTTGATCTTTTGGAAAAAAAGATTCATTTTGGTGGATAAGATTCATGTTCCAGTGGTACAGGTAATTTTTTATTCTGTTTGGATATAAGGTTATTATTTTTTTTTCTGTTTTAGGTTTTACATAAAAATATTTTGTGAATTTCATTTTAAATTAAATTTTCTTAAAGAAATTTCTTTTGACTTGCCTTTGCAAGTTTGTGTATTAAATGATTGTCGCAGACAATTTTAATCCTATGTTATGATAAGGGACGTATAGTTTAAATTGACTGCTGAATAATTTTTAGTAATTGACTGTAGGTAAAAAAAAAAGTCAATTATTTTATGGACCATGGATTGAGACAGTTTATATTACATGCCAATTAAAGATGGGTCAGAATATAAGATTATTATTTTTTTTTTTTTTACATCAAAGCTGCGGAAGTACAAGACAGTACAGAATGTTTGGTTTAATTAATAAAACTATTTCCTTCAGCAAATTTATAATTTTATCACCATCTAGTACACAAGACAACAGTTAAACAGGTTTTATTCCTTCCTCAAGTACATATTACACTCACTATTACACAATTATTGTCTTCATTGGAACATTCAGACCATTTTCATATTTAAGTATTTTCCCATGATAGCCAGAAAAAATAGAAGTTGAGTCAGTGTAAAAATTACTAGGACTTAAGTCAAATAACCATAAAACATTTTCGTCTTAGGCCTATAAGCATTTTTTTTTTTTAAATTCTATAAATAATTATTTTGTAAGACTGCATGTACACTGTAATGCTGAAGTCTGAAATCCTGCAATTTAAGTCATGGATGCATGATAATAATTATGTTCTTTCATGTCCTAAGAGAGGGAGAGTTTGATCAAATAAAATCTTAACGATTAAATCTAACGATTAAAATTTTTGGCCCTGCGGATTGTCATTCTGCCTCTTCTCCTGCATGCTTACATGCAACCATGGAGGACGAAGATTGTTTCCCCAGTTTAAGATTTTAAAATTTGTGTCATATATTATACAATATTATACCATATTGTTTTATACTACTGAGAATTTTTCAAACAAATTAATATATAAGTCACGAACTTAATTTCGCCAACACACAAGTTGGTAATTATTTAAGTGAGTTTTTGGTGCAAGGTACCTCTTAATCTTCCTTAAATTGTAGTCCATGGTGACACTACAGCTGAAAAAGTAGTACATGCAGTCTTGCTTATCATGACTTATTAGAGGCATGACATTATAAAATCTAGGTAATGTTTTAATACCATCTGCATGTTTAAAAAACAGAATGACGAGAAGGAATTAGTTTTCTAAGAACTTTTTCGTAGTATTGATATTTATGATATACCCAACTGTGTGACAATTTTAATGTTGAACTTATGCAATCATGTGACGTCACGTTCCGACTTTTCGGATCACCACACTGGTTTGCTGAATCTATATCACCTCTCTCTGAAACTGATGACATAATATGCAGAAACATGACGTTTTTTTTTCTTGCATTGCAAAAAGTTCCTTGAAAAAGTGCTTTGTTTTATGGACTAAAGATACATAATTGCACACAAATGTTTTGTTATATTAAACTTGATAATTATAGAGGGGTATATAATAAATTTATCAATATAACATTCACTTGATCTACATCTCGTTTGATCTGATGATCCACACACGTTAACTTGACGTGATATGACTTCGGATCAAGTTTCTTTTATGTATATGGAGTAAAGGTAATCTTGAAAAATAATAATTCTTAAAGGCTGTCAAAATATTTTCATATTATTATTTTGAAGTTTTTTTGAAATCCTGACTATGTAATTTCATCTAGGTTTTCTTTATACACTCATGTATCAGATATAGTCAATTGGGAATGTTGCCACTTTAAAAAAAATTTACAAAATGGTATACATGTACTAGCTTTCATTCGATGTAATTACAACTGCAGTATCTCAAAGCCACTTAGATTTCCAGAGTGAAAGGCAAAGAGAGACAGCAAATAAACAATTTCACTGTCTATCCTTACTTGAAATATCCTGCAGGTGTGTGCACGGTACATCAAGGTTCTTTCGTAAAGGGGTATATGCTTTATTTCTTCTATGGAATTGCTTGTGATCAAAGACGGGCCCCCAAATGCAATAACAATTTATCTGACAAACCATTTCCCATTCAAAGGGTGTTGATTTTTACACTGTACATCACACAATGAACAACATAAGATTTTTCCCCCCAAAGCTACAAATAATGTAAACTTCTTTTGCATGCTACCTTTTAGCTTTGATCATGACATTGTATACCTTAGTTAATATTCCTTCAAATCCTAAATGAATTGTGAATTTCTGATAATTTGCTCTTTATTTTGACATTTGGAAGAAGATAAAAAATTTTGTAATTAGAACTTTGAGGTAACTTGAAAGAAATTATAGGACACTATATGCATTCTTGAAGTGAGCATTATATATTTAAGACCGATAAAAAAAAAATTCTTACAAATAATTATTATGAAAAAAAACTTGACAAAGAAATTATTTATTATTCAACCTACTCTGTATCCAGCAAGTTGATGAAAAGAATGTTGATCCTGAGCTTTCCGACTTATATAATACCCAAATCTGCAGGCCGATCCCGACCAAAAATTAATACCTTTTCCCGTAAAATAAAGTCATCGATTTTATATGCATAAAATAGATGATATTTAATATTTAAAGACATTTTTAGACTGGATGGAAGTTGCACATGTAATAGGGTACTATAAATTATAAAAAATTTACATGTTCAGTTTAAGTTTTAGCTCTTTTAACTTTTATTTAAGTTGGTAAAATGCATCCTTCAGTAATAGGGATTTATTTGTTCAAATGAAGGAGCAAGTAAAATTCCAAGAGAAGATAGTCAAGAAAAGATGGTAAGATGGAAAGACAATAAAGAATGATTGGAAATTGAATGGCATCTCTCAATTTTGTTTTTTTTCCCCAAAAAACACCTGGCCACTGGGCCAGAAAAGTTTATCTTACGTGAAAGCTTCATCACATATTATAGTGTATGTAGTAATAATTTCATTTAAGTTAAAATTATGGATGGGGTGAGGTAGTAGCAGGAGATAAAAGTTAAACATGAGCAGTAACTTCAATTAACAACAAAGCCATTATTTGGTTAATTCAGAGGCATCCCCAAGAAAGATCCCATTCTCTTTTAGTTTTGATTCAATTTTTTTTCTTAATTTAAAAATCTTTGTCCCAGTGTGTTAAGGGCTGGGTTACAAAATGTGATTAAAATTGTACATAGATAGGTATGTACATGTGTATAGGGGGGAAATCTGCTGATGGCAATCATCTGAGCCAGGTGACTCAGATGAGCATTGTAGCCCTGTGGCCTCCTGTAGACTTCATCCTCATCGAATTGAAATTCCATAGAAAGCATTGTATTGCATTCTAAAATTTTTTATAATTAATATGTACTGAGGATATTTGATTGTCCATAGCCTCTTGTTGAATTAAGCTGCCTTAAAAGCTTTTGCTCTCGCTTATTGTGTATTTATAATATATAAAACTTGCTAGGGCTCCTATTCCTCTATAAGTGGACATTGTTTTGCATGTTTGGGCAGTTTGGTGTTGATCTAAATGACTTCCCACTGTTTTCTATTTTTGGCGCTAGTTTACACAAACATCATTATATATGTGTGGGTATTTAGAAGACGTATCTGAAATGTTTGATTTTCACACTTGTATGACAAACTGTGATAACATTACAATGATCAGAAAAGCTGTGCATGTATATCTATATTTATGACTTGACACCAATCACCCCCTTTATAATCGGGAATGTGATCTATCTAGTAATGATTAATAATATATACCCTAGCAACTTAAATAAGCATGGAATAGGAGGAAAAATCAATGTAAATGACACTTTGGTATGATTTTTTCAAACATGCAGCATATTATATAAATTAGTCACATATTAGATTTCAGATAACAATAAACAGGATCTGTTAATGTATTAATTAAGATGCAATTTTTATTCAACAAAATGGATTCATTCTTTATAAGATACAGGTAATCTTTAATCACTTTGTCAATTTAATGCAGTTTAAAAAATAACTTCACTGAAAAAAAGGTTTTGAATGGGGATCTAGTAAGAAAAAAAGCTTGAAATTACCTTTTTTAAATTCAATTTAAACTATAAAAATGCTTTCTTTGATTGGAATTATATACATTATAATTGGTATGACCTATTTCATTCTGGTGATAGATCTTTAAAAAAATTGTATAATTTTGCAGTGTTCATAAAATGACAGTGTAAAGTTGGAAGGATGGGATCTGGTTCCAGTACTCTGACTCCTCCATCTTCTCCTGAGCCAGACAGCCCAATACTGTCTCACCGGGCCATATCTCCAGGTATGTAAATAAACCACTGAGCCAGACAGCCCAATACTGTCTCACCGGGCCATCTCTCCAGGTATGTAAATATACCACTGAGCCAGACAGCCCAATACTGTCTCACCAGGCCATATCTCCAGGTATGTAAATAAACCACTGAGCCAGACAGCCCAATACTGTCTCACAGGGCCATATCTCCAGGTATGTAAATAAACCACTGAGCCAGACAGTCCAATACTGTCTCACTAGGCCCCCACTGAGCCAGACAGTCCAATACTGTCTCACCGGGCCATCTCTCCAGGTATGTAAATAAACCACTGAGCCAGACAGCCCGATACTGTCTCACAGGGCCATATCTCCAGGTATCTTAATAAACCACTGAACCAGACAGCCCAGTTCTGTCTCACCGGGCCATCTCTCCAGGTATGTAAATAAACCTCACAGGGCCATATCTCCAGGTATGTAAATAAACCACTGAGCCAGACAGTCCAATACTGTCTCACTAGGCCCCCACTGAGCCAGGCAGTCCAATACTGTCTCACTAGGCCCCCACTGAACCAGACAGCCCAATACTGTCTCACCGGGCCATCTCTCCAGGTATGTAAATAAACCACTGAGCCAGACAGCCCAATACTGTCTCACCGGGCCATATCTCCAGGTATGTAAATAAACCACTGAGCCAGACAGCCCAATACTGTCTCACAGGGCCATATATCCAGGTATGTAAATAAACCACTGAGCCAGACAGTCCAATACTGTCTCACTAGGCCCCCAGTGAGCCAGACAGTCCAATACTGTCTCACCGGGCCATCTCTCCAGGTATGTAAATAAACCACTGAGCCAGACAGCCCGATACTGTCTCACAGGGCCATATCTCCAGGTATGTAAATAAACCACTGAGCCAGACAGTCCAATACTGTCTCACTAGGCCCCCACTAAACCAGACAGCCCAATTCTGTCTCACCGGGCCATATCTCCAGGTTTGTAAATGTACCACTGAACCAGACGGCCCAATACTGTCTCACTAGGCCCCCACTGAGCCAGACAGTCCAATACTGTCTCACCGGGCCATATCTCCAGGTATGTAAATAAACCACTGAGCCAGACAGCCCGATACTGTCTCACAGGGCCATATCTCCAGGTATGTAAATAAACCACTGAGCCAGACAGTCCAATACTGTCTCACTAGGCCCCCACTAAACCAGACAGCCCAATACTGTCTCACCGGGCCATATCTCCAGGTTTATAAAAGTACCACTGAACCAGACGGCCCAATACTGTCTCACTAGGCCCCCACTGAGCCAGACAGTCCAATACTGTCTCACCGGGCCATCTCTCCAGGTATGTAAATAAACCACTGAGCCAGACAGCCCGATACTGTCTCAGGGCCATATCTCCAGGTATGTAAATAAACCACTGAGCCAGACAGTCCAATACTGTCTCACTAGGCCCCCACTGAACCAGACAGCCCAATACTGTCTCACCAGGCCATATCTCCAGGTTTGTAAATGTACCACTGAACCAGGCGGCCCAATACTGTCTCAATAGGCCCCCACTGAGCCAGACAGCCCAATACTGTCTCACCGGGCCATATCTCCAGGTATATAAATGAACCACTGAACCAGACAGCCCAATACTGTCTCACAGGGCCATATCTCCAGGTATCTTAATGTACCACTGAACCAGACAGCCCAATACTGTCTCACCGGGCCATATCTCCAGGTTTGTAAATGTGCCACTAAACCAGACAGCCCAATATTGTCTTACTGGGCCATATCTCCAGGTATGTAAATGTACCACTGAACCAGACAGCCCAATACTGTCTCACAGGGCCATATCTCCAGGTATCTTAATGTACCACTGAACCAGACAGTCCAATACTGTCTCACTGGGCCAAATCTACAGGTATTTTCAAGCCTTTGGGTTTTATAGGACATCAAGTTGCCCATATATTGAAAACACATTAAAATTTCTAAAATATACACATAATTGGCCTAATTTACACTTATTATGCTATACGTTACCTACCTTCATTGTAGAAATCAAGTCATTGGCTTAGGATTCAGACCCAAAGCTTAGTAAAAATTGGGCATATATTGAAGATATGTAACATCTCTGAAACTCTTTTAGATTACTCATGAACATTTAGCAGGCAAGCTGGTTGCATGAATTATCATGAGTCCGGAGATCCAGTTCCATTTAGGTTTTAGCCAGAGAAACCTGTGGTAGCCAGGTGACTGTCAAGGTCCATGGGCCTCTTTTTATTCTCGTTTGAAGACCAATTTGTGACAAATGATGCTTTCACATGCTGCATGTTAGCATTGTTAGAAAGGGGAATTTTTTTCAATATCATTTGTTCAAGAAAGAAATGGACAATGATAAGTATTTTGCATGATGAAAAAAAGTAAAGCCATGTGGATCTACCACAATTAATGCTCTGAGTTATTCAAGAGGTCATTGACAGCAAAGTCACCAGCATAACATTTCATTAGAACATTAATATAAAGATTTTGTGACAGTTCAAGATGCTGTTAATGATTTCGAAGTGACTGCTCAGAAAATCTTAATATTGGTTTTGGCATTTTATTTCTGTATGACAAAGCAAAAATGCCAATTAGTGAGGATGAATTCATATTTGCTCAAGTATACATGTTTTTCTTCCATAGTAACTTTATCTAAAAAAAACAATACCTCTATGGCCTATGCATTGATTATTTTATGAGCTGCATATAAGCAGGCATATATACACATAATCTCAACTCCTCACGTGTATGAATATACTTTAATTTTTTGACATTAATTAGTAAATTGATGCCTGGTTAAATATTTACTGTGGAATGTTGTAGAATTTCATTGACATAATTGCAATAAACCCATTCATTGATTAAATTCTTTGTGATAATCAGCCATTTCTAATTTGACATTAACTCTTATTAGCCTGTGCAAACTTTGTCTTAATTATTTTATCATGATTAGTTTAAATTGAGTCTGCTACTGAGCAGGGAATTTTGAAAGGTTTTTCAGTTTACATGAAAAACGTGCAAGACAAAGAAAAAAATCATTAAACCGGAAAAGGAAAGACGAAAAGTTCACAAATCCTTAAGATTACTTTTTGTCACCATTTTTTGCAAAGAAAATCCATACAGTTGCTTCAGTATTAAGCTAAGGGTTTATAATGCTGTCAAAAATCAGTTCCATAACACTTGTACATTGATATGATAAATCAAAAGTTTTGCTATCCTTTATCCCTTTTCCTGTCCATTCTGGTAATAGTGTGAATATTTCACTTTATCTTAGGAATAAAGCTGAACTAGAGTTAACAAGATTAAGACAAAATGAAATCTTACCCGGTGCTTAAGTTTATTAAAGGTGAAACCTTTTATTTGTAATTGAAAGCAGAAATACAACAGTTACTGACTTATGATACTGAATCCAAAAAGGCAGATATAGAACTGAGGAATGACATTGCTTGTATACAGTATGTATAAAAACAGAATACAAGGAACAATAAGAGGGAGTATTTAATTTATGGAGTTTTTTATGTCTAAAAGTTGATTTGATACACAAAAACTTGCTATACATACAATTTCTTATTGAGGCAAGCTATTGACAAATGAGTTGAGTAAACAAGGATATCAAAAGTCTAGTTTAATTAGCATCACCATTTCTATGGTCAACACAATAACCTTGTCAGCAAATACAATATATCATCTGTTGACTATTGATTGAAGTTGTTAAGGCCACAAAATATTGTTGGTTTGGCGTTGCCGACTCAGTCTCAATATGTTTAGGTCAGTAGGTAGGGAAAATATATACATGTATATATTTTTTTTTGCATTTTCAGAAATATTAGTATCCAGGCATCATGGGTTTCCGATTGTAATTAACAACATCTGCAGTCCAAATCGATCCCCAGTTCTTAGATATTTTCAAACCCTATTATTTTTCAACCTTTAATAATTATATGGTATAAAAAATCACCGACATTGAATGGGCATAAAGTTGTTTTCATATGAACAAATTCAAGCATGGCCACTAGATTCATCTAGCAAATCGGACAGGACATTGTACCTTGAAATTTCTATTTCAAACTGGTATAACTGATTTGTCAGTATATTTTTGCCATTTTAAAACACATTACCGCGGAGAGTCATGCTATCAACTTCTGTTATGAATACCGGTACTTATACGAGTTTACATTACCGCTCTCAACAGCCATGCTTGAATTTGTGATACGCATATTCAACATCACATATATGCTTTTAAATGAAAACAGTTCAATCAATCAAGCGTTTACATGATTCTTTCCCATTTTGTATATTACTCAAAAGTACAGACACCTAAATCCGGATAAATATAACCAAAAAAAAAAAAAATTACGATCTGTTTCAGTTGAAAAAAATTCTTGGGACCGCACCAATTTACCGGAGTTGGCCGGCAAGGCCAAACAAAGCTAATTTTATTTTTTGCCTAAGATATTATTTTCACACCGATTTCTGTTTACCCAGTCAAGATAAGGAGCACAGGGTTGATGTGACTGATTGACAGAGGATGCTTACTCTTCTATGGTACCTGATCCCACCTCTGAAGGTTTTATTTTCTCTGCTCCTGAATTATATTGTTTCAGGAGACTTTTGACCTTGATTATACTGTTCGTTAACACCCTCCCCCGTAAGACAAAAATATTTAGATTTTCTCAAATATATGTGGTGTTCTTTGATAGGCATATTTTAGTTAGGCCCCAATGTGGATGATAACATGTATGGTAGTTTGAATTTAGGGGTGTGCAATATTACCGGTATATCGGTATATTGCGGTATTATCCACCACGATAATATATCGCGATATGAAAATCAGATACCGGTATTTCACGATATTTATAAAAATATATAAAAACCTCCTTTATTGTAGAAACTGTTAAAATAAAACTGGAAACTTCTAAGTCTTTTTCTTTCTCGTTGAAAGAATTCTTCGTCAGTTTCGTTCGGGAGAGAGAAAGAGAGAGAGGAGAGAGAGAGGGGGGTGGAAGCTTTGAATTCACTGTTGCAGTTTTGAATATCTTACTTTGAGTAAAATTACTAATTAATAAGACTTTAAAATAAAATTTATAAGGAAGAAAATATATAAAACATTTTTACAGGGTGTATACCATATGCATTGCGGTTCTCAAAATCTCACATTGAATCTACAGTACACGATCGACATCGCGGTGAAATGTCAAGTTAAATATACATGTACATATTACAAGTAAATGGTCATCCATGTTTTCACTTGTAGCAGTGTTGTTTTAATTATTTTTAATAACTTTCATGCCATTTTAAACACCTTTTGCTATAGCAGGAGCATGTATATATTAAAACAGGCCATTTCCTGATTGTACGTCTTGATGTGAAATTAGGTCGGGTTAGACTAAATTACCAAAACGCACGAAAACAGGTCACAATTTCTTTCTGGTTTTTTAAAATTTTATTTTGTAACCACACGAAAATTATTTTCATATAGGCCTAATCTGTGTATTGTTTTAATCTTTAATAACATTTTATGCTACTTCATTAACCCCCCCCCAAAAAAAAAAAAGAATTCAATGAAAAAAGATTATATGATCTGTAAAAAATGTTATTTCAATGTGAAAATTCTCCAAGAGAGTTCGTCTTGTTTTACTATTTTACCTGGAATTTGATTAAAAGTAAAGTGCTAATTTGGTGTGCAATCAATGTCTTATCCCTCCTCCCGCTTTTAAACTTAAAGATAAATTCAAATAGTCTTTGAACTTGACAGCATTTCAAACATTCTGCTCAAATTTATTAATGATAATTAATCTACAATATATTGCAATATATTGCAATATTCAAAGTAAAATATTGCAATATATCGCAATATGGATTTCCTTCGCAATACCCAACTCTATTTGAATTTACGTATTAATTTTAAGACTTGATCAATATTTATTCAAAATTTCACAGAAAAAAATTTCAACATGACTATACAAAATATCCACATCCTTTTCACAATTTTCATAACATCGAGCTGGGACATTAATAGTGAGAATATGGTGTGCCACATATCAGTAATTTTGTTGTGGTAAGTCGAATTTCAGTGACTAGTAGGAAAAGAGCATGCTACACCAGAAAGAACATGATATCCATCATCATTTAAGTGGACAAATCTGGAGAGAATTATCCTTATAATGATGAGGGTAGAGAGCCTAAATGGCCTGGTGGCATTCCTGGTCTTCAGATCACATTGATTTATTTATCTCTCACATTCAACTTAATCCCACAAGCAAATAATTCCTTCCCTGGTATGCAGTCTTAAACATTTCCTTTTGTCATGCTGAAGAAATTAAGGCCACTTTTTTGGTTAGTTTAATTTTTCCAAGATTTTTTCCCCTAAAAATTGGTTGTTAAAGGTAGGTTTAAAAAAATGAAATCAAAGACAAAATATTATGTCAGAATATAAATTAATATTTCTTCCTGGTTTCCCCAAAAAATAAAATTTTAAAAAGTTTAAAATAGCAATTTTAACCAGAGTATTATATTTCGGTTCTTGCATCTTTCTATAACATTCATTTTAAAATATGATTATAAGATCTCAAAAGCTTATAATCCAAATTAAGTTTTCAAGTTCAATAATTTTTCTAATGCCAAAATTTTTTTTTGTGATTTTGTTTAAAATAAAAATTGCAGGATGTTTTTCCCCACTTGAAAATTAGGGTGTGATTGGTTTTCAGGTTAATAAATAGAGTGTAGGTTCAGCAATGAGACTTAGAAGCTGGATAAGTCAATCAAGGCAGAGGTACACAAAAACAATCACTATATAAAGGATTATAAACCAAAGTTCTCTAAGTCCCAGGTCCTGGTATTGAATTTTAAGGCAGACAGCTGATGTGGTAAGGTTATATAATGGGGATTGTTCCATGAAAATATCACATTTTATGTGGGTCTGCAACAGAGAAGTGTTTTCTTCAGATGAATCCAATTTGAAAATGAATAACTTGAACTGCATACATGTACCAAAATTAAATTTATCCTATGTTTATTTTGTTGTTGAATCTACATTAATTTGATGTTTCATTAGATTTTTAAATGAAAATTTAATTGTCACAAATGCAACTTTTATACTAGTTATTCCAGCAATTGGCTTTTCAGACAATTTAAACCAGATCTGATAAATACTCAAATGTCATACTGTAGATTGGCAAATAATCACGATGGTTTAAATTTCGCTTTGTTCGCGATTAATCATTTCTCCGCGAAAATAAATCAGTCGTGAATGCCCTAATTAGTTTTTATATACGTTTAAATGCTTATGCGAAATTAGAATTAATTTCTTTCAGCGTGAAATTAAAGCCATCGCAATTCGTACATTTTGAGATATCGTGAAATTTTAACACCGTGGAATTAAAACAACTTACAGTATTTGGAAGATTTCTTCTTGTATTAATTGTTTATTGTATCAAAAGATATATCACAGAAAAGAATTAAGATAACCATGACTTAACCTGAATCATAAAATGTACTCTTTGATAAACAAATATCAATTCTTCCTAATTTTTTTTTTTATCCACATGATCTTTATTTCTACAGCATCAATTCTGTGATTTTACATAAAACTTTAAACCGGAAATCTATTTCCCTTGGCTGCAAGCTTTAATGTTCTTAGGATTGGTTAATATTGGAAATTTGTTAATCTTTTTAAAGCTTTTTCTTTAACTTTTCTGGACATTCTAATGTGTCAAACTGTTTATCTGAGCAGTCGTTAATTCCATCCCAGAATGACTTGTGAAATTGTAAGTCCCCTTGGCATAAGGTTTCAGGCTCCAGGGAAAGGCCAAGTTTAAAATCCGTTAATTGTTTGAAATTCTTTCTTCACAGAACTCACAGGAAAAAATCATGTTGCACAATTATATGTAGTAGTGTTCTTTTGTAAATGACTTGAGAGACTTACATGCAGCATGAAAGTGATGTCAATTGAGTGTATGCAAGCAAGGTGGAGAAAGTTAATGATGCCTAGGTGATCATTAAGACCCTTGGAAAATTTCATTTTTATAATGCTATTATCTACGTAATTGAAAATACCTTCAAAATATTAATGGCTTATATTTAAATTTTTATGGTAGGTTAAATAGCTTAGTGATTTATCTGTTCAACAAATTTTTTACTTTTGCAATGAATTTTCAACAGATCATGGGCAACATATAGTAAGGTTATTACATTGGATGAAGATTACTATATTGATTAGCTTAATGGTATACTCAAGAAATGGTTCTGTGTGTTTCATACCAGGTTAAGGTTAAAGTTTTTTTACTTCTGATGTCAAAGTTTCAGATGCAATTTCAACAAAGGAATGACCAGGTTAATGTTTTTGGAGCAGGTTAACATTTTTGGTGCAGTTTTTGGTGTAGGTTTCATTTCCAAGTAACTATAAGCCCTATGTTGCATGGGATGATACATCTAAGGATGAATACTACCGGGCTTGCTTCGGATGCTGATTCTGACCTACATTTTGCGGTTGAGTGAACAGGTTAAAGTTTTTGGTGTAGGTTTCATTTCCAAGTAACGTTAAGCTCTATATTGACCAAACTTGCATGGATGATACATCTAAGGATGCATACTACCGTATGCTGAATCTGACCTACATTTTACGGTTGAGTGAACAGGTTAAAGTTTTTGATGCAGCTTTTGGTGTAGGTCGCATTTCCGAGTAACTATAAGCCCTATGTTGACCAAACTTGCTTGGATGATGCATCTAAGGATGCAACTTTGCTTTGGATGCTGAATCTGACCTACATTTTCCGGTTGAGTGAACAGGTTAAAGTTTTTGGTGCAGGTTTCATTTCCAAGTAACTATAAGCCCTATGTTGACCAAACTTGCATGGATGATACGGATGCACACTACAGGGCTTGCTTCGGATGCTGAATATGACCTACATTTTCTGGTTGAGTGAACAGGTAAAAGTTTTTGGTGCAGGTATCATATCCAAGTAACTATAAGCCATATATTGACCAAACTTGCATGGATGATACGTATAAGGATGCATACTACCAGGCTTGCTTCGGATGCTGAATCTGACCTACTTTTTATGGATGAGTGAAAATATTAGTTTTTGATGCATGTTTCATTTCCAATTAACTATGAGCCCTATAATGAGCAAGCTTGCATGGACGATACATCTTAGGATGCACACTAATGGGCTTGCTTAGGATGCTGTCCATCTTAAAGGCTTTTATCTGTAAATTTATTGCACAAATGTTGCATCAAGAGATGAAAACCTATTTTTGCCCTCTTCTCCAAAATAACTGAGCTAATTTTAACCAATCTGTTACAAAGCATCCTTGTGAAATTAGGAAAAGAAGGGCCATATCCTCTTTCAAGGGGAGATAAATAAGAATCTGAAAATTTGGTGGTGTCTTTTTAAAAAAGTCTTGTTTTGTTTTGTGAACATGTATGTTTTTTTTTTCAAAAATCTTATGTTTAAAATATGGGCCTATTCTTTTTCTTCCAGAAAAACAGAAAAGCAGAAATTTTGTGAGAGCGGGAAATGATGTTGCTCCAATCATAATCCGGGACTGCAAAGAAGAATTTCAGCATGTTACCGATTTCAAAGATCCCATTATTTATGGAAGCATTACAGAGAACATGCCTAGGCACCCACTAGTAAAGGTGAAATTTGATTTGTTTATTCCCTTCTCTGTAGATTTATTGGCAGAAAAGTCTCTTAAATTAAATTGATCTAAGGACGATTTATTTTACAAAACCAGATTTTAGCATCTTAATCCCCATAGATAGTGATCAGTGCAAGCTAGAGTGATAGGATATTGAATCATTTCCTCTTTTTCGTAGGTTTTTCGTAAAAGATATATGTTTGGAAGAATTAATTCCACAAATGTTATGTAATGGAGGAAAATTTTTTTCCCCAAGTGTTCTGTAGTTTTGACTCATTTATGTATATTGTTACCCTCTGCAGTAAAATTTTTGAATAGTAAAAACATTTTGCCAGTACATGTATATAAATCAGATCTCATAAAAGCTTGCACAAGTTAAGGAATAAAGATCCTTGTTTCAAATTATTTGGTGCCATGAAATATTGGATGAGCTTAAAAAGTCATAACAGGAAAACAAAGTGTAATCTTTTGGCAATAATTCTGCAGTACATGAAATTTTTTCCCCAAGAAAATATAATCAAGAAATTGTTTTCGGATAATGAAATGAAAGAGTCCAAACTTAAATTATCGGATTTAATATTCTTCCATTTCCAGTTGTTTTATCTTGATTGTTTTTCAATTAAGTTGATTAATTTTTAATTGATGAGGTTGTGAAGGTATGAAATAAATTTCAATGTGAGAATCGTTTAAATTTTTTTTTATTGATTTATATTTTACATTCTCCAAAAAATGCATTTATAGGGAATGAGTTTATTGATTTCTGTTTTACAGTTTTTATTATTTTTCAACACTTAATTTTCGCATATTCCTCCACGAAAATGGTTTTGCTTCAAGTTACTTTGTATGAGCAGCCATTAGCACATCATGTGAGCTATCAACAATATTGCTTCTTTTATATTTAACATGTTTTCATAATTCCATATCCCAACTTTTATCTTCTCTGTAATGACCAGAGATAGAGAAATAATGATCTGTGTACTCATGAATACATAAAATCAGAATTGGAAGAAAATAAAGCAAAGTAATTATTGAGATATATGACAGAGACTAAGAGATGTCTATGTTTTTATTAATTCTGTCCCCCGTTTTCCGCAGAGCTGCGTATTATATGTGTAAACATGATATTCAAATTGAATTATGTTGTGATTTTTGATATCCCTCTTGATAAAAACAACTATAAACCTGTCAATTGAATGAAATCAAACATATATATCTTGGAAAATTAGCTTAAATTGTTGCGGGATAATTCCCAGATATTGGATTGTAGAAATCTCCCAGGAAGGAGCAGATTTGAACTTTGGGGGGAAAATTGCTTTGAATTTAAGCTTGACACTAATGCAGTGTATGGCTGATCAAGCTCGGATATACCATAAACGAGATGGGAGTTTGATCCAATTGTGTGAGATCAATGTTCCTGACACGTTCCCTTCGACTCTCCAAAGACCTGGAGGCATTTATCTGGTTGATATATAGGGTCCTTCACCATATGGTCATAGGAGGGCTGGTTTTTATTGTGTCTGTGACTGACTTGTGTCCTCCTATATTTTACGGTATTGATATAAGTTCTTGGGTATTGGATATTCCCTCTTATGGCCATGCCAGACAAACTCGATCTCTCTAACATAAAAAGATTTTTTAATTAGTTGTAGTATTTTAAGTAAAGTTTACAAATTAACTACTGTTAATATGATTTTGGATCACCTCCTGTAACTAGTTTTCAGTTGAAGAATAATTTTACTTTCCAAAAAAAGGCTGAAAATGACTTTGGATTCACTTTTCCCTTGTAAGACAAATTGACTATAGACTTATATATATACATCTGCTATGAAGACGCTCTCACAAACTTCTCAAAATTTCTCGCATGTGAATAAAAGTTGGTTTACAGTAACAAGGCAATGGAAGTTGTAATTTTACGAAGCTGAAACATTCATTCTGACTACTACGAGGGGTTATCAAAAAGTTCGTGGACTGAGGCTATAAAATTAGTACTATTTAGTCTGTGCTTTCAAAATTTATATGGAACATAAAACAACACAAAATAAAGAAATGGTGAAAATTTTAGCCTGATACATTCATTATTCGCCAAATTATTATAAAATGAAAAGGACATTATATGATCACCTGGCGCTTTCGTCGTTTATTTTCATGACGTCCAATAACGTCATTGTTTTTTTTCAATGCAGTCCTCTTCTCCTACCTAATACACATTTTGATGAGCTTCCCTGGAGCTGAGTAAGGACTTAAACCCGCCTTGTTTATATGACTTTACAATGTCATGAACAGTGGCCTTCAATGAATATAATATTCCAGATGGATTAATATATCGGGAGAGATCCGCGCTTGATTGTGCCGGCATATTTTGCTTTCGGGAGTTCTATATCTACAACACATGATCAACGTCATTTTTGACGGGATTGATTTTTCACATCTTGACTGCAAATAGACATTAACTGTGCATCCATTTACTCTCTGAATCTATTTTGACATTAAAAGACAGGTACTCTGGATGCATATTATTTCTCTGTAGCCAGTTTCAACATATTTTAGGTCTATACTAGTTTTTTCAGGGACAAAACTTTATAGAATGTTGGAAACGGAAACCCCTCACCCCTTTTGACGTCATTTTCAAGGCCTCATTTGTTTGGACATTTCGTGTAAAATTTACGATAAAATTTCATAGAACTTCCAGAATAAAGTGAAAATTTCATATTTTATGGAACAATTGTGTCCCGACACATACCTGAATTAACGGGATTTTTGGATGTCAAATAATCATATCAAAGGAGTTTTTCTCAGGTACACATAGGTCGAAAAAACGTCGTTTTCGAGGTTGCGCCGCCTGGACATACCATTGCTTACAAAAACATTACTAATATTTTAAAAAATAAAATTCATGATTTGTGGTTTATTCTTTGGATAGAAAAGATGATGCTAACTAGATATTTCAAAATTCATTGATGTACCTTAAACACCCAATTTTATGTTAACGCCCCCAAAATCTACCTGATTCAAGATCAATAATTTACCGCCTGTCAATCATTAAAAAAACAATAGCTTCTGATTTGATTGACAGGCCAACTACCCGTGCTACCTGATGGTCTGAGTTTGTGTGTTTTGAAAACGATTGCCGGGTCACGCGTCAAACACTTTCATGTAGCCGCCTTGTATACACGGGGTTTAAAAAAGAATCTTGGTAAAATTTTATTTTAAAAACAATTGATAGTAGATAATTAAAACATAACTTCATAAAATATTTGCTTTTAATCTCAACGGCTACATTGTATTTTAGGCGATATGTCGTCCAAGATATCTGCTCTGTAGAATTTAGACCAGTCCGTGCACAGAAACGCTAATTGCCGATTAAAATTGAAATATGATAAATAAGAAAAGATATTTAGCACAAACGGCATGGATAAAAATTCATTTTTCCCATGTTTTATCTACGTATATATGAATACAATCTAATCTATACCATTTTCCGTTGTAAAGTTCTGAAATGTCAGAAACAGCTAGGAGTTTCGATATTGTAACTTTTAGTTCAAATTTCCTAACATCTGTCAATATACCCTACATTCGGAATTAAAAAGTGAATATATACAGCCAAAGATCAATTCTTAAAAGTATAAAAGAAATCTTGCAAACAATAAAAAAAAAATTTAAACACACGAACACCCGGAAATGGTGAATATTTTCGACACTATTGTTGATCAGAACGTAGGCAATATTCCTATCGTGGTACGGTATATTGTATATGTTCACACGACGGATAGGCCTACCTATGAATGGAATATTTTATGATTTTTTAAAAAAAATTTTGATATTTACACAAGTTAATTAAAAAAAAGATATGTTTACTTTGTAGTTTTACTCTGTGTTCTTTTCTTTAATTTTTCATTTTTTTTAAATGTAAAAACGATATTTCTGTATATAATTTTTTTCTTCATTATATGTCGCTGAAAGTATTTATAAAAAAAATTTTATTGAAATATTTCAATTATTTCAAGTAGTTTCACTCAAATTTAGACACGAAACACGGAATATTGACCCTGGTCACCAGACACAGACTTCCTGTGTAATGCTACGTGTATATATAGATTTTTGACATCTTGGGTATTGGGGGTCTCCAGGTAAATAACACCACTGTTATTAAGACCACTCCCCCTCCTCAGGTAACCGTACGGTAAAAAAATTGGGTCTTTAAGTGGTTTTAATTTTATGGCGCTAGTCCACGAACTTTTTGATAACCCCTCGTAGTTAGAAGTTCTTAAAATGATTATATCAAGACATTCGAAATTTTGAGAGTAATTTATTTTAAAGGTTTGTTCTAGAATAATTATACTAGATATTTAAACCTAGACAGTTGATTATACGTTTAGTCCTTAAAGTTTTATGCAAAAAGAAAGGTAGACAGATAAATATGGGTTAAGAAAGTCCAGAAGACTTTGTTCAGACATATTGAATTACCTTCAAAATCTGTATCATCAAGCATCACGACAAAGTCGACATCAATAATAATTAGTGGAGGGGAGAGCTAAGTAAAATTGGTAGGTAATGTATTATCTTCAGTGTAATCTGTGGATCATAGAGTTCTCTGTTGGAAAATTAATGGTCCACAGGGCAAGGTCATTGTTATTTAACTGGGAGAGGAATTGCACAAGAAATGACAAAAATATATTCTTTAATATAGTAATATCATAAATGTCCATCCAGGAGTACGTATAACTAGCTATAAATTATATTAATTAAAAAATTGATATATGATGATAATTTTAGATGGGAACTTAAAAGTGCTGGATATGTATAAATATATACATGTATAAATATAACTATTGGGGGAAAATGGAAATGAGGATTGGGTGGGAGTAGATCTGTGAAATCACTGTCTTGTACTTGCATGGATGGTGTATCTTTAGGAATGCACTTTTACCAGGCTAATGTTTCAGATGCTGGATCTGACCTACTCAGGTGACCAATAATTGTGCTATCTGTTTTTGTTAGTCATTGTGTGAGATGTCATCTTATTTCATGACTCTAAGTAACAGATTACATTTTCAGCTTCTTCTCTGGAACTGCATCATCACAACATCAGGGGTCTTGAGTCAACACGTAACGGCAGTGTGTTGACTTAGGACCCCTTACGTTTTGAGGATGCTGGAACATAACAGTTGTGAAACGATTTCAAACAATTTGGCATTTCATAAATGAGTGAAGGGTCAAAACAAAAATTGCGAGTTTCATGATTCCTGCCCTGAAGGGACCAACATTAGTGCTATCTTTAAAAATCTTTACACTTGGACATCAAGTAATAAATCTGGGAGCCTGATTGTAATACATGTAATAAACAACGAGTCTTCTCCCAAAAAAGTAAAATTGACTTGGCCCCAGGGTCAGATATTCTTGAATTGGAGCTCTGATGATAATTTAGTAATAATGAATTTTTTCATTATTCTTAGCCTTTATCCATCTCCACAGCTGATTCACTAAGTGCATGGTTTTATCAAGGGTACCTCTTTCAAAATTGTGAAACTTGTGACCAATGGTCAGGCTAATGAGTTCATTTGGAGGGGGCTCTAATTATTATGCAGCAAAAGTGAGATATTTCTATGAAGATCTTTTCTGCTTCTGTGCATTAAGCAAAGAAACCCAAGTGCATAGTTATGAGCAAGGATGGCATTTTCAAAATTTTGAATTTCATGGCATCTGGCTCAGGGATTCTGGTGCAGGGCAATTAATTAAGTTCTACTAATTATATTGGGGAAAATGCGTCAATCTGAAGAAATGTTTTTAAATGAAATTTTTCTTTCTTTTTCATCAGGGGAAGTACTTTTTGGTACGTGATGCTTCAGATAAATCAGACATAAAGAAAACTTATGCCCAGTATAAAGCTCCCAATTTTCACCAGGCTTCAAAAGGATTGCCTGTTTATGGTGCGGGCCAACCAACAGAAAAAGGACTCATTTATTTGATAGACCATCTAGTGGATGAGGGTCACACGGTAAGTTGTTTATAACATGGCTTATAGATATTTCCTCCTTTTTATGCCCCAGTAATCAAAGATTTAAGGGTATGTAGTTTTTTCCCTGTTTGTCTGTCTGTCTGTTTCTCTGTCCTCAAAAACTTTAACCTTGCCCATACCTTTTGATTTGTTGGATCTAGGGCTTTCATATTTCACACATGCATTCCTCTGTTTGGGTCCCAATGTATTTGACCTTGGTGTTTGACCTACTCCTGAAAAACTTTAACTTAAAGTTAGGATAAGGGATTATTCTAATTACTTATCAAGTATTGTTTTTCTTGTTTGAATATGTACTGTAATGCATATCAAATTTTTTCATTGTTGGTGGTCATTTTGTTGGTCCCTCATATGGAAGAATCTTCATGTTTGTTCAAATTCTGATCCACAGTTGTAGAATGGGACCACCTTGACTGATCAAATTTTTACATAGGAATAAGGAATATAAGGGTCATTAATAATTCAGGTGAGCATTGTGGCCCATGAGCCTATTGTCAAGATTTTAGCACCATTTTTTAATTGAACAAAAATTCAAAGGGAAAAATTAAATTCCTTCTCTCCCTTCTGGACCTGAAACCTCATAGACAGCAATTCCCAACAAACTTTTTTTAGAATGGCCTTACTGGTAAATTTCTGTTTAACTTTTGTTATTAAGCGAATTCTGATTGATGCAGCAATATTACATGATTTCTCTCTTGTCACTTCATAGCTAATATGTTTTATTGGTACTAGGTCTGGTTTCTATGTATGCCCAAGGTGGTTATTAGGAGGAATATTGTATTTATGAACAAAGTATGGTTTCATAGCCCCTTAGCTAGGATGATATCAAGTGGTATTGTTCAGTTTATCATCAAACTTAATGATCAATGGAGCTGATCATTGGCTTGTAATGAAGCTTACCCAACAAAAAATCTGGTATAATTGGAATATGCTTTCTTGATTGCTTCAGGTTGTAACATGTAGATGAAGCCATTGAAGTACGTTATATTTCAGCTTACCAGAACCAGAAATTTAAAAGCTTCTTCAGATTAGGTCTTGCTGCATAGTTTTCATTTTTTTCATGTCACAGGTACATATCAGTATCTTAATTAAACTGCCTCTTGTGAGGCAAAACTGAAAATTTTGTATCAATTATAAATTATAACAAACAACAATCTTGCAAACATTAGGCATCATAAAAAACAGAGAGATCTACAGTATTAGGTTTCATCTTGATAGAAGTTTTATTTAGATAAAGAAAACCTAGCTTTTGTACCTTTTCATATCTGCACATCTATCTTCAAGGCCAATGACCCTTTATTAAGGGAGATAACTGCTATTTCTTTATAAAATTATCAAGTTACCAAATGCCATTTTTGACAAATTTTGGCATGCAGAAATTTTGTACATTTTAATTACGAACTATAGATATCTTTTTGAAAATTAAGTGTTAAAAGAAAACTTAATATGAGTGTGGTTGGATGGGTATCATGAATGTTAAATATATAGAGATGATGATTCTTGTATGTATGAATTCTTTTACAGGAGGTTTTACTGTTTAATTTGAGAGAGGAGCCTGTATTGTTTGTGGAGAATGCCTCGGATATGCTGCCTTACTCCATCAGAGAGAAAGAGAGCCTGAAGGAACTGGTCAACCTGGGCAGATCCTCCTATGAAGCAGACGAAGCAGAGGCTAGGATCAGAAAAGAGGTATATACCATGGTATTCATACACATATAAGAAACATGGCAAGGTCGCTGCATTTCATTTCCGGAAATATGCATAGCATTTCCGACATTTTTTAATTTCATTTCTGACATTTTTTGTTTTTCCGACATTTCCGACATAATTTTTTTTCATTTCCGGAATTTACCTGTGCGGCAATTCAATGTTTTCTAAGTAAAAGAAAATAGAATTTTAGAAGTATTAATGCCAAAATATTAATAAAATTAAAAAAAAAAACTATTTATACATATATGCATACATGTAGCACTAAGTCTAGGTAAAAGAGTTTAATGAGCATAAAACTTTTTCACCATATTTAATGTGCACTAAATCAAATGTCAATGACAGCACCATACTTATGTCCAAGTCACTGATAGACTTACAAAATTGGATTTCAATGATTTATTTATGATTTATTCCTTTAAATTTTTCATAAGTAAAGTTATCAGATTTGTTACTATAGGTACTACTTATGTATTTGAAAAAATGTCGGAAGTGAAAACAAAAAATTGTCGGAAATGAAAACTTAAAAATGTTGGAAATGAAAAGTTGATAATTACCAAAAATTCCGGAAATGAAATGCAGCCGGCAAGGTTTGATAAACAGTCACCAAACAATTGTTCTGCAGTAAACTTCAAGGCAAGGTTAAAAAAAAATGATTTGGCTTTGGTTGCCCCAAAGCTGCAGGTTCAAGTTTTATTATCAATTGGAAATTTATACATTAACTTTGAACAAATTACCAAGCCTGCATGTAGTTTTTAGGACTGTCATCTGTAGTAAAAAAAAAACCCCAAAACAAATCATTTGATGAGATGAAAGTGTTTAACATAAGTGAAAGAACAGTGAAAGTGCTTTTGTATCCAGAACTATTTTTTTCCAGTCAAGTGCAAGCACAGTGTTTATCATTTGTCTGGGTAAAAGCAGAGATTATATAGACAATTGAGAATCTTGGATTACTGGTATCTGTTTCTGCCTCAGTGACAAATTGTCCCTTTGAACCGGCACTTGTAGTACTTAGGTACATCACAGTCTTAACACTCGGATCAACTCTCAGGAGTATAGGCATCCATGATTTACAGATAACAGTGAACAGGCAGATACGAGTTTATGATGACTTCAAAGAAGCTGCCTCCATTATTGTTTATGGACAAACCATTACACTTCACCAGTATTTTTACCATTTGCAGATGCCTCACCTCTTATTTGCATCTTCGATGTTGGTAATTGATCAACTTAATCATTATACAGTAGTATTGTGAATTAAATAGATTAATTATACCCCACGCAACAAGTTGCATGAGGTATAATGTTTTTGACCCGTCCGTCAGTCAGTCAGTCAGAGGGTCAGTCCGTCTGTCCTGTTTTTTTTGTCAGCGCAACTTCTCATAAACTGCTGCACAGAATTTCATCAAACTTTGCAGATATTTAGGAAACAATGTGTAAATGTGCATATTACCAGGAAATTCCGATTTCTTTATTTTTTCCGGGAATTTCCAAACTTTTCAACTTATATTTTGGTTACATCTTGAATATAGAGATGGACAGTTTGTCAGCATACTAGTAACTCCTCATAAACTGCTGCCCAGAATTTTGTCAAACTTTGCAGATATTTAGGACACAATGTGTAGCTGGGCATATTACCAGGAAGTTCCGATTCCTTTATTTTTTCAGGGAATTTCAGCACTTCGACTTTTGAGGGAGCAAGGGGTATGTGAGCTTGCTCACTTTTCTTTCATTTTCATTATTTATGGAGAAATAATTAAGCAAGCTTAATGACATGTATATTTCATTAACAAGGCAACTACAGGTCTTGACATTAAAGCTTGTCCGCTTGTCCGGTACCATTGAAAAATAATTACGGACAAGTGATTATTGCTGGGCACTTGTCCGATTGGACAAGTGCATTTTAATGTAAAGTAGTCTCTATATATAATAAAAAGAATGACTGTTGAACAGTGTTGAAAGGTAGTTTCAAAGTGGAAGCTGTACATAAAACCGGATTTCGATCCCGATATGGATTGCTATTATATTGAGTTCACATTCGATCGGAACTGAAGTGCAGGTATTGCATACTACTGGAAAGGCATGGAGCTTACGAAGTTTGGATTGATTTGGACAAGTTCACTAGTGGACATTTATATTGTCAGGTCAGAAAGCCTAGATAAGTTTCGTTTTATGTGTTTGCTGTATTTATCAATAATATCAGGAACACTAAAAATTTATTAAAAAAATTGCAGACAAGTGAAGTTGAAGTTCGGACAACTTAATGTCTTCGTCACTTGTCCGAATGGAAAAGTAGGAAAAAAAGTTAATGTCGAGCCCTGAACTAATTAAGCCCTTAATTCAAACATAAATGAATTAAGCAGGGATCGAGAAAGAAAGAGACGGATTTAATGTATTTTTATATAGCAGTTCATTGATATTGCACTATTTATGTATATACATGTACTCAAGATATGTAAAAAAAAGTTTGTTAAAATGCATGGTCTAGGTCTCTATTCATCCTGGGATTTAGAAAATTTAATGCAAAGATTAAAAATTTTTTTATGAAAGATTCATGATGCATAAAATGTCCATGGAACTGTTTGCATGTACATGTAGTAGTTGTTTATTAGTTATGTA
Organism: Saccostrea cuccullata; assembly: GCF_032062105.1. Taxonomy (NCBI): domain Eukaryota; kingdom Metazoa; phylum Mollusca; class Bivalvia; order Ostreida; family Ostreidae; genus Saccostrea; species Saccostrea cuccullata. The sequence continues at coordinate 260,424 of NW_026928409.1, read as the reverse complement.
CGTAGCAGATACCTGATGTGTGTGCATGGTCATAATGATCGACATGAGGGAGCATAGGATGGGGCCACAGTATTTTTTCTTAGGCCTTAGATGTCTGTTCAGTTTCCTTTATGAAATCCCTTGGCTTCCTGATTGAAGGAAGAACCAACCTTGACGACTGGAGTCGGAGGAAATGTCAAGATGGCTGATGTCAGAGGATCAGAAGTTTTATGATTCACAACATTGCTTGAGCAAACTTAATAACTGCCAGATTATGTCAAACCAATTTCTCGACACTTGTCTACCAGGTCAGGTTTAAGGGCAACAGTTTATGCAGTTTCCTCGCCAGGCAATATGTCGCTCCTGTGCTTCCTTATTTGTGATTAATGTCCGTCAATCCCAAATATGGCTCCAATAAAATGTCCGGATTTTCTCTTGTCACTTGAATGTATTTGTATTGATTTACTGAAATTCAATTTAAGCAGTTTATGCAAGTACTAATCTGGTAATTCCTACTGCCTCTGTTTACAGACTATAGCTTAAGTGATCGTCTCTGATTGTGGCATTAAATCAATTGAGCTGAATACAGGTACTTATAGGCCTCATATCATTGCTTTTAGTAAATGCAGCATGTTTGGTTTTATAGGGAAAATCTTGTCATGTTTAATACCAGATCTGTTTACTATTGTGGAATTTCGAAATGATTTTGATTTCAAAATATGGAATTTATCGTCATTAAATATTTTGCTTCTGGTTTATGCACATTATTTCATTACCTAATATTTCAGATATGATAAGGATTTATAAAAAAAAAAGTCTCAAAAAATGCTGATTTATACACAGATTGTCATAAATATGATGCTTATTGATAAATCAGAAGGTAAAGTAAAGAAAAAATATATTTTGCTATTTGTATAAAAAAAATTATCAAATATATCTGTATTGATTTCATAGGGAAATTATGACAGCATATTGAGATTACTGGGAAAAAAAGCTCAAATTACAGAAAAAAAGAGCAGTATTTAATTTACAGAAAATGGCATACATCTCTTTAGAGTAAAACATCTGTTTCATATTCAGATCTTTTATTGAAAGTAAACAATGAGGACCAACCAACAACTTAACTACTGGTGAATATTTTATAACAAACAAGATGACCAGCGTCAATTTTCCTTATTTACACTACTACCTTTTTATGATTTATATATGTTACTTATATTTGATACTCAATAGCATGTTCTGAATATAATGAATTTAAAACAGAGATAAGCTCTTGACAAAATAGTTGATATTACAGGGATTTCAAGATTATTTTAAGCATTTTTTAAAATTCTAGAAATGTTATTGTGACCTGGCAAATTCAATCTACCAATGAGTCATATTTTGAGTGTCTGTCATCACCTTTTTCTTATTAAGGTTTCCGTTTCCAACGGAAGACCTTCTACTGATTCTGTTGGTAAATGTTATTATTCTTTTTTTTCTTCTGCTTCCTAGACTGCAACTTTGAGGCCTCATATCTCGCTCATTTTTCAACGGATTTTGCTCAAATTTTCAGACTTTATAGATGTTAATAAACTCTATCAGAATGATGTCTAAAATTTCAAAAAGCCACTTCCGGTTTTGAGTTATTTCCCTTTAAAGGAAAATTTATAGGCTTTCATTTCCAGACAAAGGCTCAGAGACGGCTAAAGCTGGAGCAGAAATTCTACTGATTTTAGATAATAGAAGGATTGAAGTTGTGCACATCGGTTTTTGTTTTTCGATTTCTGTATTCAAAATGGCGCTATATAGGGGTAAAAAATTAGAACGCTTAAAAGAACCAAAAATTACTCATATTTTTCTTTTTATCTTTTAAACTAAAAATATTTTGTTAAAATATATAGAACATAATTTGTGCAGAATTATAAGATCTTTCAAATGATATGTCGAAAAAAGGGCTGAGCCCTAAATTAAGGGACCTAGAGGGGCCAAAAGTTTTTTCCAGATATCTCAAAAAGTATTGAGAATTTGTTATGCATCAAAGAAGCAAAGATGTTCAAAATATCAAGCTTTATCTAATGGGGTTGTCAAAATACGTCCGGCGACGTCACTTCCGGTCGAACTGGAAGTAGTCAGAAAATGCATATTTTTGCCGTTTTTGACAGGTTTTTGGGTAACATGTCTCACTAGAAGCTTAAATATTAATTTTCCGTCCGTCGTTGTCACTTCAGGTCAAACCGGAAGTACCAAAGAATGGCTTAATTTTTAGCGTTGGGTATTGCGAGTGAAAACCATATTGCGATATATTGCAATATTTTACGTTGAATATTGCAATATATTGCGATATATTGTAGATTAATTATCATTAATAAATTTGTACAGAAAGTTTAAAATGCTGTCAAGTTCAAAGACTATTTAAATTTATCTATAAATTTTAAAGGAGGCGGGGGATAAGACATTAATCGCACACATAATTATGATAACTTTTAATCAAAAACCAGGTAAAAAATTAAAACAAAATATACTCATTTGATGTATTTTCAAATTGAAAAAAAAAAGTTTATGCATAGTTTATTCTTTATAGCTTTTTTTTTTTTTTGGGGGGGGGGTTATTGAAATAGCATAAAATGTAATTTAATGATTAAAACAATACATACTATATAGAAATTTTATGTGGTCACTGAATAAAATTAAAGCCAGAAAGAAATTGTGATCTATTTTCGGGCGTTTTGGTATTGTAGTCTAACCCGACCTAATTTCACATTATGACATACGATCAGGAACTGCATTGGCCTATTTCTTTTGTTTTAATATACATGCTCTTGGTATAGCATGAAGGTGTTTAAAATGGCAAGAAACTTGTTTAAAAAATAATAAAAAGCAACACTGTATCAAGTGAAAACATGGATGGCCATTTATGTGTAATATGTATCTTGAAGTTAACATTCATCGTCGATCGTGTAGATTCCACGAGATTTTGAGAACCGCATTACACATGGTATACACCCTGTAGAAATGTTTTATACATTTTCTTTCTTAGTCTTTATTAATTATTAATTTTATTCTAAAGTAATATATTTAAAATTGCGACAGTGAATGAAAAGCTTCCTTTCTCTCTCTCTTCTCTCTATCTGCCTCTGAAAGCCGAGATATTTTTATTACTAGATTGAAAAGGCCTGGGGATTACAAGTATTATTTCAGCAGTTTCTACAATAAAAATATATTTTATAAATATCGTGAAATACCGGTATCTGATTTTTATATCGCGATATATTATCGTGGTGGATAATACCGCAATATACCGATATACCGGTAATATTGCACAGCCCTATTAATTTTGCTATACTTAACATAGATTTGGAGGATTAACCCATTTTTGTACTTCATTACTCTTTTTTTTTAAATAAAAGTTACTTCCGGTCAAACAGGACGGAAGACCTACTCGTTGCTTTGCAACGAGCTCGGCTCTAGTTTAACAAAGTTATAATCCTTTAGTTAGACGTTTAAATTTGCAAGCATCCTGAGATAGTGCAGATTCAAATATAATTAATACATGACTCAGTTCTGTTTGTCTATCTATATATAGAGTGTGGCAAAAATATGGGGATAACATTTTTGATGAGAAGAAAGGTGAAAAAAAAATTCATCAGTCGTCACCAAAACTTTTCAAACCTACTGGCCAGTCGGATCAGTGAACTTTCAAAATTTACTGGTCCACCAAAAATTTGACCGGTCCCCGTAATTAAAAAAAAAAATTAATACATATAAATTAATACATGCCTGCATTAATATGTTTAATTAAGTACTTCAACTTTTGAAACAGCCATTTTTCGCCCTTTGTCGTGTTTCTGTAAGTTAATTGTTCCTAGGATACTCGCACATTTTACGTACTAGTTAATAGTTACCAGTTCCGATTGTTACGTAATACATCCATGTTATTATTAATAATAATAATATGATATTATGATATAACAGCACATGCTTGTTCTTTTTATTTAACATAGTAATGAAATTACGCAAGCAATTAAGACAGTTTAAATATATATACATGTATTGAATGTGTATGATTGTGATATTCAACAAGCCCATAGGACTTCTTGAATTTTGATTTTTGCTGACCCGATGCCAAAATTCACTGGCTTCGGACTTCAGAGCAGTGAGTTTTCGTGAAGACTGATTCATTAAGAAAAATCTAAAGATGAAGAATAACAGCTAAGGCCACACATAATAAATCATCACAATAACTGTAGTACGTGAAATGAAAGACATGACACGTTTTTCTATTGATTTGTGTGAAAGATACTGTTGAAACAACACCCAGGGGATTTGTTCTAATTGAAAGCTGTTCTAAATGGTTATTGATGTGGTCTGTATTTAGGTCAGCTTTCAACACATCAATTGAATTTTCAAACTTCCAAGGATACTTAAAGCCAGATATTAACACTCTGAGTGAATATTTGACAGAGTATAGTTACTATACTCGATGCACACTAGATATAGACATAGTTTAAATACAGAAAAGTATGAATATTGACCTACTCAATATTGAACCATTTTAACCTTAAAGCCGCTTAGTCCGATTCTAATTGCGGAAAAATAAATTCATTTTTCTTCTTGAAAATTAGTGTGTTCATAAATTGTTTCAACTTTTATCAAATTATATCCCCAAAGTCTTTTTCTTTCAAAAGATATCAAAATTCAAAAGTTAAAAAAATAATTTTTGTTAGGTCACAGAAAAAATAATCCTATGTTGATATCGCGTGGAATCACCTTCGAAAATTAAATTTATTGCATATATCTCATGAAGAACAAACCCGAGCATTTTTTTCACAACAAAGTATACTTATACCTGTACACGGACAATATTTTAGCCTTCGTTACTAAACTTCCTTTTAAAAAATATCTGATTTTCCTTTATTCTTTAAATATGCATATTAATAAAAAAATTACTATGGATTATATTCAATTAATTCCTTAATTTTTAAAAGATATTATGACTTCTATGGCTTCTACTAATGGAAAAAAAATACTTGGGTTTGAATTATCTTCATAATTAGATAAACCCGATATTAAATTCATTTTTTTTCAAAGGTGACTTCACAACAGATCTTAACTTCCCGTCAGGAACTTCTGTTTGTCAATAAGTTTTTTGATCTATGTTTTCCTTGTAAGGATTGTTGTAATAAACCATTAAATCAATCTTATAATTTATTTTTATATATTTTCTATGTAATGATGTACTTTTATTGTGTAAGATAATACATGTATGTGCCTGTTTCGGATTGAGCGGCTTTAAAAGCCCATAATTGTAAAATGTCACTGGCTTTGAAATGATAATGTCCAATGACATTGCTGATGATTGTATTGTTCTTTATGATATCTCCAATAACATAAGTATTACAATGGCTCTGATGGATGGAGCCAGGAGTGCAACTGACCATACAGTATGTTTACAGTAAAAGGTTCATTACCATGAACTGAAGTGAATGGCTAATCATTTAGAGAAAAAAAGTATTTCAGATACTGAGAGGTTTAAAATCATTGAACCTTGTAAGTTGGTACATCATAGGTTATGAAACAAATTTTAAGAAAAGTAGGTCACAATGATCTATTTATTCAATTTATTTGCTGCTTATTTTGGACACTGTGAAGCCAAGGGTTATCCAGTCTTGTCAGTTGATGCATCCTATAATCTCGTAGTATATCAACCAAAAAGTAGGTTATGTTGACCTACTTGTGGAATTTCATGGAAATATTCAAATGTTGCAGAAACATAAAACTTAGTCAGTTGATGCTTTTTTGGTTTTTAGCTCACCTGTGCTAAAAGCTCTAGTGGGCTCTGCTAATCACATTTTGTCCATTGTCTGTCTGTCTATCAATCTGTAAACTTTTCACATTCTTGTTAATTATAAACTAGAATCTGAAGGTGGAGTTGAAGAAGAAATCAGATTGGGGAAAAATGCATCCATATTCATGGATAACATAAGCTTACTGAGGCATTATTTTAGTGAATTTTATTTGGAACTTTTATTATAGGTACAAACAAGTAGATCTATAATACCATCTTTTATTATATACCTAATGTGTATCACTCAATTTTACTGTTGATTTTACGCTATCACGTGACGTCGTGATCCGACTTTCTGGATCACCACACTGTAGTTTTCTGAATCCATATCACCACACTCTGAAACTGATGATGTAGTAAGCAGAAACATGAAGTTATTTTTCTTGCTTGTAAAAAAGTCCTTTGTCATTATGCTTTGTTTTATGGATAAATATTATACAATTGTTCTTTAAAGTTTTATTTTGTTATATTTTGCTAGTAATGAGGGGGTATATTATAAATTTATCTCGTTGACAGGCGCAGATCATCAGATCAAACTCGATGCTTCGCGTCTCATTAGATCTGATGATCCGCGCCTGTCAACTCGACATGATACGACCCTTCAGATCAAGTTACTATTATAATAATATATATGTATATGAGGTTTTTGCTTTAATTCAATTGTTCATAATTACAGGTGATAGACTTGGCAACACTGAAAGAAGAGAACAAGTTTTACTTCTACAAGGACTTGGAGAACCTTCATAGAGAGCCCCACGAGTTTTACGTACAGTACGAGGACCACCTGTTAGTGTCGGAGGAAGTCTACTCCAGGCACATCCTCTGCTCTCACTGTGTCAGGTCTGCATCATTTTCTTTATAATGAAAAAAAAAGACTGATCTTGTTTCTGGTCAGAGGTCAAGGTCAAATCTATGAAATCCTTATCATTAGTATAGTTCTATCTTGGCCCCAACTGGCTCATACTTCATTCAAATAGTGTTTATAGGTAAAGAGGTCAAGTCAAATTTTAAATCTTTCATCCTTAAATGTTTGAAATGGTCCTCATCTCAATAAGATAAAGTAATTGTATTTTGTTGTTATTTTAGGTACAGAAGACTGTGCTTTCCTCAGGAGTCTGCACCCAGTGACATGGATGTAGATTCTTTTATAGATGTTTACAAGGTAAAATCTGCTCCTTTTATAAAGAAACTTTTATAATAAATGTTTAGTCTGACATTGCACTTTTAGCTTTTCTTTACCAAAGGCTCAAAAAGCTAATGATGTGGCCATTTGTATGATTTGCATCAACTTTTTGGATTATAGGGCATATCTCAAAGACCCCTTGACCAAGTTTTGTCAAATTCATCCTAGAGTATCCTTAGCCAAAGGGATATCTTTCATACTAAAAGTAGGATTGTTACTCTTGAACAAGTGGATATAATTAGGAAAGTAAAAACAAAAGCACTGGTGCAAAAAAATCTTCTTTTCAAGAACCACTGGACAGATTATCACTAAACTTACATACAAGAATGAGGATATGTTGTAGCTTTAAAACAAGTGTTCAATGCATCACCCAGGGGTAAAGGACATTGTTTCAAGGTCACTGCAAAGTTTACTAAAAATTTTAATTTGTTAAAACTATGATATTTGGCTCACATTAAGTACTAGGATTATCAAACCTTGTTAATCAGCTGCAGTTTATGCATCTTAGGACCTCATATCATGTTGGCTCAAAAGTAGGTCACTGTTACTTACTTATTAAATTTTGCATTTATTTTCAGTTGGTTTTGATGTGTATCTTGGACATATTAAAGCCTATAATTATCAAAACTTCTCATTTGATGCATTATGATTTATGAGGCCTTGAAGCATATCAATTAAAAAGTGGGTCACCATGACCTACTTTTTGAATTTGATGGGTTATCATTTTCAATTTATTTAAGGTCATTATTTGGATACTCAAAGATTTAGAATTGTCAAACCTTTAAGTTAATTGATGTGTCTAGGGGCCTTGAAACATTTTTCGGGTCAAGTACAAAATAAGAGGAAAATAGTCCCATCCACATAATCTAAAGTAAATCGGTTTTGTTATTATAATATTTTTGTAAGGTCATAAATATTCATGTATAATTATATCAATTAATATATTCTAATATAAATATATGTACAAAACATTATATGCAAATTACTTTCTATTGATTATTAACAAACACTTTTAATAAAATGATTTAGTATAATAAAAACCAAGGATACATGTAAAACAGCAACACAATTTCTTTTTTTACCTCTGAACAACAATTTCACAGGTCGACAGGCTGACAAGTCGACAGGTCGACAGGTTGACAGTCGACAGGTAGACAGGTTGACAGATCAACAGTTTTAATTAAGAACAATTTGACAGGTTTGACTGGTCGAAAAGTCGACAGGTCGACAGGTTGACAGGTAGACAGTAGTCATAAGATACATACACTGAATGCCTGTAAGTGTAAATTTTTTTCTCATTTCATATGCGTTATGTCTGATAACAGTTAGATGTATACATCGATGTATACATCTCATTTGACAATCCTTCAACCAGATATAAAAGCACATTTATTGACAAATTTACTTTCAAACTTCACAATACTATTGATGTCAACCTGTCGACCTGTCTACCTGTCGACCTGTCAACCTGTCGACCTGTCTACCTGTCGACCTATACTAAGTGCACATTACATTCGTTGATAATTCAAATAAAATCATATGCAAGATACATATCTTGTTTCGTACATTTAAAATCCATTTTATATAATAATTGGTTGACAATATAGAATGCAATAGGTTTATATAACTAATTTACCAATAATGGCCCCAAATATTCATTAATATCATTTGATTCATATGCAAAATATCCTCATATACCTAACTTTTCATCAACCTGTCTACCTGTCGACCTGTCAACCTGTCGACCTGTCTACCTGTCGACCTGCCAACCTGTCTACCTGTCGACCTATACTAAGTGCACATTACATTCATTCATAATTCAAATACCGTAAATCTGGAAATTTTTACTGTAGAAAATTTTTTAGCAAATTTGCGCGTGCATTGCATTCGCAAAAATATTTTTCGTAAAAATAAATCAACATGTGAAGATTTTTTTCTGAGAGCTCGTGTCTTTTTTTTAACTCAGAGAATAGGCGTCGGTAAGCCGCACTGGTCATTTTTAAAAGAAACCTGTTAATACTACTATAACTACAAGTTAATTACCCGTGACTGTAATTACATGCCCTTATTATATGCAATATCGTCCGATGGTTTGACAAGCACTGAGGTGGTATGCCCCTTTTTAATTATTTTACCAATTAAGAGAGAACTGTTATTTTATCTAACCATGTATCAACACGGGCGATAACTCGAACTCAGTGCATTTACTAGAGAGTTCCAAATCATAATGTAAACACGGCGTGTAAATTTTAGGTAAGAAAAAAAAACATTGAGAAAATAAGTTATATTTTTTACTTCATCTGGATTATATATTAGATTAAAAGGCATACACAACTCTAAAATGTGTGTTATAATCAATTAAGACGTTATTTCAGTCCATGTATTTTTAATCAAATTTGTTTCGGAGAGATTCTGCAATTTCTTGCCACGTTACGAGTAAATGGGTGATATATATTCTAATAATTTGAAACAATACCTGGTTTGAAAATCTTCACTGATTTTTATTTTTAGCGCCAGTGACAATTCGCAAAAATTTGAAGCGTAAAAATTAATCAACAGGTTTTTGACCCAAATTCGTCGACGTAAAAATTTCCAGATTTACGGTAAAATCATATGCAAGATACATCTCTTGTTCCGTACATTTATATTCCATTTTATATAATAATTGGTTGACAATATAGAATGCAATTGGTTTATATAACTAATTTACCAATAATGGTCCCAAATATTCATTAATATTTACATTTGATTCATATGCAAAATATGCTAATTTTGCGCATTTTTGAATATAAATGAATATGCAAAAATAAATATTCTTACGAGAAAAAAATGGAACTATTTTCGTCTTATATTGTACTTGAGCCCATTTTTCTCAAAATTAGGTCACAATGACCTACTTTATGAATTTTGCAAGAATTCATTTTCAAATTGTTTTAGAGGCATACCGTAAATCTGGAAATTTTTACGTTGATTTTATTTTGCGAATTCGGGTCAAAATGGTGTTGATTAATTTTTACGTTTCAAAATTTTGCGAATTACCACTGCTTTGTTTACATTTTCTTATTGGTAATTTATTTTTAAGATATTTTTGCGAATGCAATGAATTCGCAAATTTGCTAAAAATTTATCTACAGCAAAAATTTCCAGATTTACAGTATGTTGTACACTTGATCATCTAACCTTGTCAGTCGGTGCATCCTAAGTCCTCAATGTATTTCAACCCAAAAGCACTTTGGGTTCCTGAAGTATTTTAACCAACTTGTAGGTCACAATGATTAATTTTTAGCTCACCTCGACAAAGTCGAGATGAGCTTATGCTATACCCTCAGCGTTAGCGTCGGCGTCCCGGTTAAAGTTTTAGGTGCAGGTCCATTCCCAAGTAACTATAAGCCCTACCCAAACCAAACTTGCACTGATGATGCATTTAGGGATGGACAACCAGACTTGCTTTGGATGCTGGATGTGACCTACATTTTCCAGATGAGTGACCAGGTTAAAGTTTTTTGGAGCAGGCCCATTCCCAAGTAACTATAAGACCCGTTGCATGGATGATACATCTAATGGACACTTTTACTTCAGATGCTGGATGTGACCTACATTTTCCAGATGAGTGACCAGGTTAAAGTTTTTGGAGCAGGCCCATTCCCAAGTAACTATAAGCCCTACCCGGACCAAACTTGCATGGATGATACATCTAGGGATGGACACTTCCAGACTTGCTTCGGATGCTGGATGTGACCTACATTTTCCAGATGAGTGACCAGGTTAAAGTTTTTGGAGCAGGCCCATTCCCAAGTAACTATAAGCTTTACCTGGACCAAACTTGCATGGATGATGCATCTAGGGATGGACACTACCAGACTTGCTTCGGATGCTGGGTCTGACCTAGTTTTTAGAACAGGTCAATCCCCAGTGAACTTTAAGACCTATTTAAACAGAACTTGCTTGAATATTGTTGTCAAAATAAATACTTAGTGTTAAAAAATATGATGTGAGATTTGCATTACTTAAACTGATAACATTCGTCGAGGTGAGCTTCGTAATCTTTGATTACCTATGTTTGGAATTTGAAGGCTAATTCATATTTAAATATATAGGATACTTACAGGCTTCAAGTTGAAGTGATAGGTTGTACAATTTATCAGATCTAGAGGAGCTATTCAAAAACCCTTTGGGCCTCTTGTCTCAAGGTCAGTTATTTAGTTACTTTATCTTTACTTGTATTTTTTTGCACTGGTACTGATGTTAGGAATAAAGTGGACAGTTTATATTGGGAATGTTCATGTATTCCAGATTAATGGAATTAAGATAAAGATGCAAGTTCATGTATTCTGAATGAATGAAAACAAGACAAAACAACATCATGTGCAAACAAAAAATCAGAAGTGAGCAAATAACAAAACTAAGATGCGACTTTGAGCCTTATGAGTTGAATATTGAAATTTTATGCTTTTGTGATGCCTTGCATCCACCAGTTTTACAGTTCTACCAGTGGCGCAGTGGTTTGAGCGTCTGCTCTAAAGTTGCAAAGTAAGGAGTCAATCCTTACATTGTGGGTCTGAATCCCACAGTGGGACGTGGAGACCAGTCCTTCGGATGATACCATATAAATTGAGGTCTTGTGTCACAGTAGATGTTGGCATGAAAAAGATCCCTCGCTGCTCAATGGCCCTGAGTGCTGAGTATAGGACAAAATTTGCAGCTCTCCATCCGCAAGTGGTGGTGTCTCCATTTGAGTGAAAAATTCTCGAGAGGGACGTTAAACAACTTACAATCAATCAATCAGTTCTACCATACTTGAGATAAGAAATAACCAGTGCTAATACAGTTGCTTTTTAAATCCCATGAATAGGAATGTCCAAGTGGTTTTGACAAAACACATGGTTCCAGTATGGCAATGTTGTTCACCTGCCATGTGGGATATGGTAGAACCACATTAGGAATGGTAATGGGCTCACTACTTTTAGCTCACCGCAATGGCTTCAGTAGTATCATTAGGTAGGTAATAAATCTGGTCAGGCTTTTTCATTAAAACATTACAAGTTACATAATTTCTTGGTTTGTGCAGAACTACATGCATTGATGAATATTTCAGATAAAATGTGATGATATCTCATTGTAAAGAATTTGCATTTGAAGACTGAAGATATTCATGTATAGTGCTAAGGTGCAGAGAAATATCGAGCTTCTTTTGTTAATGTGAACAGTTGGTACATAGCAATCAATTTAGTTGTTGATTCAGTTAACATATTATGATGGAGATTTTTTTTCTCCCCTGAGGAAAATTAATTGGGTTTCATTGAGCCGACTTCCTCATAACAGCGATTTTCTGTAAACAAAGACATGGAGCATATCATCCTCTGTATTTGCTAAGAGATGAATTAGATCATGCCTTCAATATTAAACAAATTTATTTTTCAAGACATGCTATAGTAATAGTTCATTGTGAATAATTCAGAATAATTGCAATATAGTTATGTTTGTAGCTCTTGTTAATGATTGTTTTCAGTAAAACCCATAAAAGTAGTGGAGAGGAAATAGACTGTGGTGCTGTACAAAGACTTGTTTCACTTATACCAGATGGGCAAAAAATCAAACACCAGGTAAACACAGTCAAAACATGAAATAAAACAGGTAAAAAATCAAGCACCAGGTAAACACAGTCAAAACATGAAATAAAACAGGTAAAAAATCAAACACCAGGAAAACACAGTCAAAACATGAAATAAAACAGGTAAAAAATCAAACACCAGGAAAACACAGTCAAAACATGAAATAAAACAGGTAAAAAATCAAATGCCAGGAAAGCACTTGAGATAAAAAATCAAACACCAGGAAAACACAGTCAAAACATGAAATAAAACAGGTAAAAAATCAAATGCCAGGAAAATACAGTCAAAACATGAGATAAAAAATCAAACACCAGGTAAACACAGTCAAACCATGAAATAAAACAGGTGAAAAATCAAACACCAGGAAAACACACTCAAAACATGAAATAAAATGGGTAAAATATCAAACACCTGGTAAACACAGTCAAAACATGTAAAAAATCAAACAACAGGAAAACACAATCAAAACATGAAATAAAACAGGTAAAAAATCAAATGCCAGGAAAACACAGTCAAAACATGAGATAAAAAAAATCAAACAACAGGTAAACACAGTTAAAACATGAAATAAAACAGGTAAAAAATCAAACACTTGGTAAACACAGTCAAAGTATGAAATAAAATGGATAAAAGAAAATTAAACATCAGATTAAAACCATCAAAGCATGAAATAAACACCACAGGTAAATAAATCAAACACCAATACAAGTCAAAGCTTGAAATAAAATGGGTAAAATAGTAATATAAGTAAAATGTCAATAGTAGAAATTTCAAGAGAACAGGGTACAGCTTAAAAAATTTTAATAGTATTTAAAAAATATAGTAAAAACAAATACACTTCACATAAGTCATTTCATGTAAAGTATATGTAATCAACATTGGAAGTTTACGGAGAAATTTCAAAACAAAGTATGGGTTCATTCAATTCAGAACAGTGAGACCTATTTATTTTATAGATATTATATAAATATAGCCCTTTGATGAGGTCAATCCATAGATATATCGACTTCACAGAAAAGCATATCGACCGAGCACGAAGTGCGAGGTCGATTTGCTTTTCTGTGAAGTCGATATATCTATAGATTGACCGAATTAAAGGGCTACATTTGTTATATTATTTTTTACATAGATTGACCAAACAAATTATGAAAATAATTTTTCTCCCTTTAACAATTAGAGACTAGAGATAAAAAAAAATTACACCGTTTAATGTAAATGCGTTTCCTTTATATTGATGGAGTGATTTAGACGATTTACTTATTCAGAATACTTCATTTATTTGATTAAGTTTTGTATCAATATTTGACACACATATCGAATATGTTTTAATTAATATGAAGTTATCCTAATCCAATGTCTTCTTTTGTCTCATCAAATACAGAACATTGAAAAAAAGTTAGTAAAAGTTGAAATAATTTTTTTTTTCTAGAACATGTAGAAACATTAAATCATACACTGTATTAGCTTTGATTGAATACAGTACTTTTTTGTTTCACGGAAATTACCTCCATTTTAAGACACTTCAAGTCGATATGCATTTCAGATTCTATAAATAGTAACTCAAGTCTTTATGCTGTTATATACTAAATCATGTGATCAAGTTTGAGCCAATCAGAGAGCTGGGAATAAATGATAAAAATAATATTAATAGTTATTAAAGAGGTCAATAGTGAGCGAAATGTGGGTGCCATTTCATCAAAATTTTAGTTTAAATTATTTTAAAGAAGAAATGTAATACCTTTAGTTAACATCTACTGTGAATAAATATCTAATTTTTTTCTTGACAGATAGATGCTGTGATAGATATGTGTGGGGAGTTGTACAATTTACACAGTGAAATTTCAGCAGCAAAACATCTATTAGAAGGAACAACATTTGATCAAGAAATTGAAGTAAGTTTACAAAAATCTGAATGTGGATTTTTCATTTCATTTAATATTTTTATCCCTATTTGATTTTCAAAAATAATAGTTCTCTGACCAAAATGTATTGCGTGGCTTTTTTCTAAAGAAATAGTTGTTTTGATGTAGGCATTGTAATTAATCACAATGATCCATGAGGAACTATAAATCTGGTAATGGAATTGGTAGAGTACTGAGACAAAGCACTAACAGATTTATGGTTGTGAATAATTTATATCATTTCTTAGAATTAATGGACCTGATGGGTTTTTCCTGTAAAGTTTAGAATTGATAAGAATGTCAGCTTTATCGGTATTTGGTATATTAATGCATATTTGATTTAAGGTCAGTGGATCTGATATTATATGGTACTCAGTCTTTGGATGCATTCAGTTATGAAATGAAATTTTGCTTGATTGTAATTGATAAGCACAGATGACATAAAGAACATTTGAATATTATTCTTTTAAGGTTAACATATATATTTAAAAGATTATTTTATAATAATTCTTTTGTTGTTGAAATATTTGAAACTGAAAAAGTTTGAGCTTTAATCATTAAAAATCCAGTGCTCATATGTTCTTTAAGATGTAAGATCTAAGGATTTCTTAAGAAATGCAAGATAAAACCTACTTTGCCTTCAACCTTCATGAATCAGGTGCTAGTGGGCATGTCTCACATTAGTGGACATAGCTCATATAGGCAAGATTTCCTTGCCCTCAGCCTTCATGTATCAGGTGCTAGTGAGCATGTTTCATATAAGCAAGTTTTTACTTGCTCTCAGCCTGTTGCTCATCCAATTCCACAGAGTAAGTTCTATCTTATTTTAAAGTCGTAACTTGAGTCTTCTTTTTTGATGCTGCTGATAAATACTTAGATCACTTTGTGGTAAATTACATAGCTGCATGAGCCCTATAGGCAAGATTTAAAGTTAGATTAATAAAGATGAAACTTGATAACTTCTTTGTTGTTTTTGGATAATAAAACTTTAAATCTAGATTGGTACTATTACCACAATTTCAGAGTCAATGTTTTGTACTGATAATGTGTCTTATTTGGTCATGATGAAATTGAGTATTGCTAAGTGTTGACAGTAAAATATAAGAATAAGTGTTGGAATATCCCATCTTACTTAAGCTTCTCTTTGCATGGTTGTTTAATACAACAGATGAAAGTTGTTCAAGTCATTGAATGCGTTACTGAGTTGATCTATTACTTTAAGAGCTTTTAAAGTGAAGAAAATTGCCATTAAATCTTTTCCCAAGACACTTTTTCTTTACCATTGGTTTTAAATTTGTATCAACTGATTTTACAGCAATAAAGTCTTAATTAAGATGCTGAAACATACATAATATACACTGAGTTTCCATCCAGGAAAAAAACTCATGTCAACATCTTAAAAAATCAATAGCATCAGGAATTAAGATGGGATGCAATAGAATGCCACACTCTTTATGAAAGTGAATGAGATTTAATTAGAATTTAGTTTATTGCAAAATTAGTTAAAGATTTGTTACTTTGGAATTTATGAAACATATTTAAATGTAATTGTGCCTGATAATAAACAGAATAAGTTAACAAGTGAACATAAAAAAATTAAATACAGTGAAACCTGTCTTATCCAACGTGCACTGGAAGATGGGTTTTGTGTTGGAATAGACAAGGTGTCGCATTGAACATTGTAAAATAAAAATCCTCTTTATCTCAAATAATAGGATATTTCAAAGGTTAATAAAATGCTGTATACAGGGAAATTTTTGCCCCCGTTTTATTTTTGCCCCTTTCGGCCTACTTTCAGTTGGGCGAATTTAAAATGGGGCAAAATTGTTTGCAAGTGTGAAAAGGCAAAAATAACACGGAGCGAAAATAACCATGTATACAATATAGGTTTTATCCAGTTTGAGGTCATGAGGTTTGATTGAATATTATCATGATTTCAGCCTCTCTAAGAATTCCCCAAGTTCCTCATTAATCAGATTGTGATTTTCCATGTTGAACCATAAGTAACAGTTGTTAAGGGCATTGACTTTACTTATATTTAATCATCCTCCCCTTGCTTTTTCTTTATAATTAATTTCACCTGCATGTCTAGCAACATGGTGACCTTTCAGGATCAACCAAAGTGTCAGTGCTTCAGTACTTAAACATGACCATACTTAATATACTGATTTATACAAGGTTGCACTCACTTACAACAAGTCAGCACACAAAGGGTAAAGAAGCAGGCTTCCAATTCCTATAAGTAACCATAAACCCAAAGTGAAACACATTACTTGAATGATGCATCATTTCATAGACATTGCTACTGATGCTTGAAATGCTGTATCTATAACCAAGAGTATTCTGAATGAATGAGGAGTTATTGCAGTCCATCTGTTCTGTATCATACAGTTAAAATAGCCTAGTCTGACATGCATTGGGAGACAAATTTTGTGCTGAAATAGACAGACTGTCAGATTACACAATGCAAAGAATATGGAAGATAGTATTAAAAATGGGAATAAAAATAACAGAATCCTTAGAGTGAAAGAGATTGAACACAGGGAGGTGTTAAATAAGATAGCTAAATTCCTTGTGATTCAGAGCCCTTCCAGATTCTAAACCTAATGGAAGTAAATGGTACATATATTAATGCAACAACTATAGATTTTTAAATTCAATCGTCTGTAATCATTTGAGTCTTTAATTACCCATCTTCGCTAGCAGGACAATTATTTTATTTTGTGTGCATCCTGAGATGCCTGTAAATCTAAAGATGATTTGTCATTAAAAAATTCTTAAAGTCTGATTCTCCATTGGTTAGAATTTCTTAAAGTCTGCTTCTCCATGGCATTGGTCAGAATTTTGACAATATAGATGACTAGGACTGCATTTCTTCTTCTTACCAGATTATATTTCATTTGTTTTGTTCAAGTGAACAGTGTGTAGTAACCTATAGGAAGACTTTAAAAGAAGCAGCTAGTGTTTCTAAATAATTTAATGCTTTAAATTCTCTTAGTAATTAAGGGCAAAATATATTACATCACCATTATCCTCTAGTGACCATCCTTTGGATGCCAAGGCAAGAGTGTATTTTTTATGCTCTAAGTCAGTGATTTTTGTGTTTAAGAGCTATTATAATACACCTCTGAGCTGTAAAAGGTATCTTATTGTCTAAGGTTTCCAGTGTAACTTTAAGACTTTTCTCATTTATGATGAATGCATTGTTAATTGCATAGCAACAAACACATGAAATGTATACATACCCAGTCCGTGATGATCAATTATGAATTTTCTCATTAGGTGTTATTACTAGAGCAATGAGAACACTGACACTGTCTTCCTGTATATACCGTTAATGCTAAAGATCAAAAGGTCATTATCTATTTCTTTTCTTATTAATTTCAAATATCAGTCCAGGAAAACTCAATTATTACCGGAGTATCAATTTTATAATTTCCTATAGATTTTTGAATCGGATCTGTATGTTGATGAGAAAAGAGATATTAAAAACTCAAATTATCAGTCAATGAGGCCTTGAATGAAAATGACAACAAATATGTATTTGCTACACAATTAATTTTACCTGGTTGTGCTTTTCAAGAAATAGCATATCAAATGTAAATCCTGCAGCAGAAGTGAATAGCTTATCATAATAATGTTTATTTCAGTTATAGTTAATATGAAACAGAATGAAAATGTACTGCAGATTCATACAGTCAAACTTCGTTATCTTGAACTGAAATTTCATGGATAGAGAAAAAACTTCAGGATACTGTGAACTAACTATTATTCACATCACCTTAATATTAGGGATTCTTCAGTTTGAAATCAATCTGCAACTAGAATTTTCATGACTGCATGACCAAATATTCTACACATTCAAATACATTGCAAAATATACGGTTTGTGGCAAATAATATTTGTGAGTTAAAGAAGGTTGCAAAACTTGCAGATATTTCTCGCATGCAAATAAAAGTTGGTTTACAGTGTCTGAGGTTTCAAGGTATACAAAGTAAAATACTTAAAGAATAAGGGTTAGAACTTCCAAATCACTTTTACAATAAGGCCATGGTATCTGAGGTATCAGTGTTCAGGAATTACAAAAGTTCAGCTGTACTTAAAGTTCCTAGTATATTTTCCTTTATCGTGAGAAGTATCATGACGGAAGCCCCTTCAGAGAGATCTCATTCACTCTCTCACTGATGAGCTGATCAAAGTTCCCACTCCTAGAGATGACTGGCTTGATAACTGACATTTCCTTTTACAGTTAATGAAATATTTACATCTATATCTGTCAGCAATCAAGCATATTGTTCTTTTTTTTTTTTTGCAGGGAAAGAATGCTCAAGAGATGCTCTACAAAAGATGCTGCCATTTTCTACAACGCTACTTATTCCTCATTTGTTTCAACAGTTACCTAACAGAACAGGTTATTTTTCCCACAGTCTCTTTTTATATTGCTTTTTAAATTATAATATTGGATTTTTGTAACATTAAGAAAAAAGGGGGAGTAATGAGCTTCAGTCTTTTTATGCCTACCCCTGAGGATAAACTCGATAGTGGTCATCCAAAATTGAATTCAAAGTAAAAATTTGGTTCATTTGCATGATGTGTAAAGCATTTATAAGTGAAGCAAATTTTCAGTTGGTTAAATGAAAAAAGAATGAAGATATTAAAATCTGGAGAAATGTAGAAGTCTTTGAAAAATTGTTTTTAGAATCTCAAATGACAATTTAATTACATGGACTACAGTTTAAAAATGTTTGCAGGGGAAATTTAACCACATGATCTTTCTTTCCAAGAAAATTACAGTTCTGCGAGTATAATGAATTTAATACGTGAATCCTTTGAACAATGGTTATTTTTGCTGTTTCATGCCAATCGATAGCTAGACTAAGTTAAATTAGTTGCAGAATTAGATTAGCTTTGTTATGGGAACTAAGATTTTTACAGTCACTGACATGAGTTAATTTGTGCAACTGAGATTCTTAGTAGGTTATGTAAAGTTGCTATTTTTTTTAAAAATGACTGGTGGTGGTATTGATTCAACACAATCTTTTAAGATCTTAATTGTCTAACAATTTATATGCATTTAATATATAGTACCAAAACACAGCCAGCAAGGCACATAAACATGATCAAAGTTTTATTACCTGTAGTGTAGTTTCAAGTTTGTACAAATCATGACCCACAGGGTAAGGTTTTGACCACAATATGTAATCAGAAATTTACATAGGGCAAAAAATGGACTGATGAAAAACAGCAGGGTCATTAGAGACTCAGGTGAGCATTGTAGTCCTTGGTCCTCTTAAAATTTAGTCCTTGTCCAGTTTAGAAATGCTCAAATTGAAAAGGGAGGACAAATGGGTTGATTATAGGTATTTTATTGTTTTACTCATGTTTTACATAAACTAAATGAAATACTGAATATTGCCTGCATTAAGATATCCAAATAATGTATGATTTATTCTGTTGTAAGTTCAAGTACCGGTAACTCATTTAAGCATTAATGACAGACAACAGTTGTAAGAATTATTATCAAATTTCATTAGTGTTGCAAATCAAATTACTAATTAGTCTGAGTAATAGCACTGTAAATACTACCTGACAAAATTTTCCTTTGATTTGACAGTTTTCACAGCGATTTCTCAAATCGTATTCAAAATGGAAGCGACAACATCCTGAGATGATCCGACTATTGGAGAATGTTCATCACCCTAATTCTCACGCCCCACTGAATCTGGTGCTGACAGAGAGACAGTTCCTAGTAAGTCCTTTTGTCTGGGATAAGTCATGTGAATTAATCAGCATGACAAAATGACAAAATTGATGATTAGCTATTATTTGAAGAAATTGGTAAGACTTAAGTATAGTGACATTTTCAAGGAATTCTGATTTCTGCATGCAGTCATGAATGTGATTGTATTGTGCAGGAGTGGATCTGACAGAACTTACAATGTCAACATCTTGAGTGCATGATGAAGTCAAACTAAGCAATTCAGTAAATAAATAAGATACATTTACATTAGAGAGAGCATAAGTCTGAGCTGTATCATTTATAAGGTCTAAATACATATTGGAACAAGTTTTTTTTTCCTCCAGTATTTGAAATATCGTAAAAATAACCCTAATTTTACAGTAACTGCCTTATTTTTTTTAAATTTACATTTTTGTAAAAAATCATTTCCTATATTCAATAGCAAACGATTAAGTTGGTTCATTTTTGGCTTTATATATTCATGAATTCTCTATGTATATATGCTAGGCTAATATTCTAAACTTGCTTGAAATAATACCATGGTAATGAAGTGTTGTTAAAATGATTCAACCTAAATGTATTAAATCCATTAATTTTATTTATTTACTACTTTTAGAAGTGTATATATGCCTCCTTTGAATCTTTCAGAGTGCTCTTAAAAGCATTGAACTTCTCAAGAGACAGAAATTCATATCACATGCACTTAGAAGTTAGAGCCTGAAGACAGATAATCAATCAGGATACTTAATTTCTGATAGATTTAATGCAGATCTGTTCTTTACTGAGGATGGATGTTTTTGTAATTTTTCAGAGTATTGTGTTAATTAAGATTCTGTATTGTATTCAATAACAAACTGATAAAAAATGCACTTGGTAATATCAGAAATTTTGGTGCCATACTTTGAAGGCTTTGCTTTTTTTTCACTCAGGCTCAAGTTAGGTTTTTCGTAGCTGTTGTAAACTACTCATGTCTTCAGCTCACCTTAACAAGGTTGTGGGGAGTTTATTTAATGTAATCAACATCCCAGGTCAAAGTTTTTGAGCAGATTTTTATTCAGTTACTTCTGTGCCATATATTAATCAGAGGTGCATGAAAAATGCTTCTGGCATGTTTCATTGTACATGTCAAAGTTTCAGAAGCTGAATTTAAGCTAAAGATTGTCCATGGTAATGTTTGAAGTTGGTTTAAGTTTTTGGAACAGGTCATTTCTAATGTAAGTAGCTATAAGCCCTATATTGATCAAACTTGCATGGATGAAACATCTAAGGATACACACTACTAGACTTGCATTGGATGCTGGATCTGACCTACATTTTCCAAATGAGTGACCAGGTTAAAGTTTTTTTGGAGCAGGATCATTTTAACTACATGTATTGCCCTACCTGCACCAAACTTGCTTGACAAATCTAAGGATGCAAACTACCAATTTCCAGATGAGTAAACAGATTAAAGTTTTTGGTGTTGCATTGCCTCAGGGAATCTGATTTTTCATGGGCGATGAAATCTTCCTGTCTCCCTCACTATCAAGCAGTAAATGTATATAATATTACCTTCACATTGTTTTGCACATTTAAGTTTTGTATTTTCTTTGAAAAATTAACAATATGTTTTATTGCTCAATTACAGTTCCTTCCAGAATTTCAACATTAACTTGCATTTGATCAGAAAACTTAAAGCATGTTCATGTATACTGTATAAAATGGATTAAAATTGACACAAAATGTTTATCCAATCAGGTGGCAGATGTATACATAGGGCTGGACGTGATGAGCACACAAATGGATGTCAGAGTGCCTAACTTTAGAAAGCTCAATCTCAAAGGAATCTCAGTGTATGGAATGGCTCAGCCTGCAAGAGATGTAAATGTTTAATCATTTGGAAAGTATTTTTGGATAAGATAATTTGAAAAGAAGAAAAAAGTTACATTACAGAAGTTATATTATGAAATATATATAATTTATATGTTATAGTATACTAGAAATTAGGCTATTGCAAGTAAATTAGCATAAATGTATGTCACAATGAAATTATCTCCATCATGTACAAAGTCAAGGTTCATTTACTATTAACCTTTAATTGAACTTAAATATACATTGGCATATAGTTCTTTTGAAACCTGATCTAAACTAAAGCTTTTAAAGGAGAGACTTGTCGAAATTATGTGAATCAATGGGTGAGATTTGGGGGGAGGCTTGTTATTTGATATATGGTCTTTTATCATGATTTTTATTTTCATTAAGCAATTTCAAATTTCTTAAAAATGAGTATGCTAGCAAATCTAATCCTGTCGATGGACATGTTTTCAATAAATGAGTTGTAAGCATGCAATATTCTCATAATCTAAGATGAAACAGGATCAAATAACTTTTGTTGCATTTCTTTGAAAAAAGGGAATAAAAATTAAGTTATTATAATGTTATTGAGTTCTTGTGTGTAAAATGCAAGTCTTTCAGAATTAGAAGAAGAGGTATAAATATTATAACATAACATCAAGAATATAAATTTTAAGAACAAAAATGAAAGAATTCTCTCTCATACTAGTATTTGGTTTGATAGGGCGTGACAAAAATATCCAACTACTTGCTGAGCAAGAAACAAGGACATAAACTTGTGGTACTGGTGAACTTAAGGAACGATGTGGCGGTAGAATGTGATGGCCAGACATACAGCGTGAGGGATGCCACAATGTTAGACGAACCAATCATCCATCCAGGCCTCACAGCAGAAGAACTAGAGGTACGATCTATATATAGTGTACAAAGATGAACCAATCATCCATCCAGGCCTCACAGCCGAGGAACTAGAGGTAAGACCTATATATAGTGTACAAAGACAAACCAATCATCCTTCCAGGCCTCACAGCAGAGGAACTAGAGGTAAGACCTATATATAGTGTACAAAGACAAACCAATCATCCATCCAGGCCTGAACTAGAGGTAAGACTTATATTCAGTGTACAAAGACAAACCAATCATCCATCCAGGTCTGAACTAGAGGTAAGATCTATATATAGTGTACAAAGACAAACCAATCATCCATCCAGGCCTGAACTAGAGGTAAGACTTATATTCAGTGTACAAAGACAAACCAATCATCCATCCAGGTCTGAACTAGAGGTAAGATCTATATATAGTGTACAAAGACAAACCAATCATCCATCCAGGTCTGAACTAGAGGTAAGATCTATATACAGTGTACAAATACAAACCAATCATCCATCCAGGTCTGAACTAGAGGTAAGATCTATATATAGTATACAAAGACAAACCAATCATCCATCCAGGGCTGAACTAGAGGTAAGACCTATATATACAGTGTACAAATACAAACCAATCATCCATCCAGGTACATATATATAGTGTACAAAGACAAACCAGTCATCCATCTAAGCCTGAACTAGAGGTAAGACCTATATATAGTGTACAAAGACAAACCAATCATCCATCCAGGCCTGAACTAGAGGTAAGACCTATATATAGTGTACAAAGACAAACCAATCATCCATCCAGGCCTGAACTAGAGGTAAGATCTATATATAGTGTACAAAGACAAACCAATCATCCATCCAGGCCTCACAGTGTAGGAACTAGAGGTAAATCTATATATAGTGTACAAAGACAAACCAATCATCCATCCAGGCCTGAACTAGAGGTAAGACCTATATATACTGTATACATGGAATTTTTCACCCCCGTTTTATTTTCGCCCCTTTCGCCCTTCCCTGATTTTGGCGAATTTAAAACGGGCTGAATTCAAAGAATACAGTAAAAATTTTCAAACAAAACTATGACTGGGCGAATTTAAAACTGGGCAAAATTTTTTGCTTGTGTAAAGGGGCGAAAATAACACAGGGCGAAAATAACCCTGTATACAGTAGTGTACAAAGACAAACCAATCATCCATCCAGGCCTGAACTAGAGGTAAGACCTATATATAGTATACAAAGGAGAACCAATCATCCATTTAGGCTTCGCTATAAATTCATTTAAATAGACATGTTGATCAGAAGTGCCTGAGAACTGATACATGTGTTTGAATCACATCTCCGACTGACGTAAATCAATAAAAAAAAAAGGTAGCAAAAGTTCCTGCGCCAAGTGCTCATACATCCTTTCTGTCACATTAGCTAAGTTAGAAGAGTGTTCTCTAAGTGATCGGAAGGTCGTGTGTTTGAATCACAGCTGCAACTTACGTAAGTTGATAAAAAAGGGTAGCAACAGTTCCTTTGCAAAGTGTTCAGTAGTTTCAAGTGAAGGTTATTGGTCCTTCAGATGAGACCTTAAAAACTATGGCCCTGTGTCATGGTAGGCATGGGCATGATAAAGAACCCTCTCTGCTCAATGGCCCCGCATGCCGAGTAGAGTTTAAATTTGAAGCCTTTCAGTGGATATGGTGATGTCTGTATAAGTGAAAAATTCTAGAAAGGATGTAAAACAACAAAAAGTCATTCAATCAATCATACATTATTTCAGTGCTAACTCTTAAGGGAATGAATGTTGTAATACTTCCTTGGCGCATAGTAGGGGTTTCTGAAGGTTGTTCTATGCTAGAACTTTATAATGCAATCAAAGACAGCTTCCTCAACCACGGAACTCGGACATTTCTAGAGAAGCATTCGGCAAGATTTGCTGATTTCATTTCATGTGGATAAACTAAGGAGTGATCCATTTGACAATGTTTAATAAAGTCAAAAGTATTATAATTAGAGTGCTGTATCCCTATTAGGTTAGTTATGATACCAGAAAGTAGTTGACCAGATGCATCACTAAAAGTGTCCGATTTGTAAGCTGAAGACATGTCTGCTTGTACGGATTCTGCCTTTCTTTACACAAATATAGGAAATGCAAGAGAAAAGAGAAAGAAAAGCAGGAAATAGATCTTCATTTCTACACTCATTGTTAAAGCACTGTTGATTGAAAGTTACTGGTTTTGAAATTAAAATGAAGTAAAAATCTTGTTTATGATTTTTTACTACACTCATTGTTAAAGCACTCTTGATTGAAAGTTGCTGGTTTTGAAATTAAAGTGAAGTAAAAATTCTGTGTATGTTTTTAGCTCATCTCACGAGGTTGGAGAGAGCTAATGTGAAACCCACATGGTCGGCGTCCCTGGTTAAAAGGTTAAAATTTTGGGGGCAGTTTTAACAATATCAAACGTGTCCAGAACAAAAACTTGAGGGCCATTATAAGGACAGGTAGTGGAAATCTGTCATTGATATTTTTAAACAAAATGAAGGGTATATATTTTGGAAAAGGCAATCAAGTAGCTGGGAATAAGGGTATAACTATAAATCCCCCCTTCCCAGCTCCACTCTGTTTTTTGAGATCAGAGTTGCAAGAATTGTTATAAGTTTGAATATACTTAGTAAAATGATATGCTACATCACCAAAATTTATTAATATTCTTACAAATTTAAAATATGATGCATCTTTAAAAGAATTGTGGAAATATAATGATCTTTATATTTTCAGGATAAAGAAGAAACCTTGACAAAGATAATCAAAACCAACAAAATCAAGGTACAGTGTTTACTTACATTGACAACATTATCAAGTAAACAGCTTAATTTGATAATGTAGTTTATTGACACATTTGACTGGGATAAATATCTGTTATTTGCTCATGTGAAGTGAAAGCTCAAGTAAACTAACTGATCACATTTTGTACAGCATTTTTAGCTCACCTTTACGAGATTGGGGGGAGCTTATGTGATACTCTTGGTGTTGGTGTCCTGAGTTAAAGTTTTTGGAGCAGATTTCTTTTCATATACTTTTATGCCCTACATTTATCAGAGATGCATGGAATATGCTTCTTGTATGTTTCATTGTACCATTCAAGGTTTAATTCAGATGCTGCAATTTTGTCTAAAGAATGGCCAGGGTAATGTTTTGAGGGCAGGTCTCATTTCTAAGTAACAATAAGCCAAACTTGCATGGGGGATACATCTAGGGATTGACACAACCAGGCATTCTTCAGATACTGGATCTGACCTACATTTTCTAGATAGTTGACTAGGTTAAAGATTTTGGAACAGATTGATTCTAAATTATCTATTTGCCCTGTCTGGATTAAACATGCATGGATGATACATCTAACAGGGTTGTTCCTTAGAATTGAAATAGAAGAGGACATTTATCATGTTTATATGGTAAAGGGGAATCTGCAGCTCCTTCTCCTAATGGGAATTTTTGGAGGAATATCAAAATAACGGAGGGATTACATCAATATATTGGGTAAAATTCCCTAACCCCAAGGTCTCCTGTTCTTGCTTATAGAATCAGTCGTCTAATTACAAGAGGCTTAAAATGCATGGACAGGTGCCCATTTTTAGCTCAACCATTGAAGTTGAGATGTGCTTATGCTATACCATCGGCATCAGCTTTACAACACATCTGAAAAATTGAAGGGGGGGGGGACATTTGTGTCACCCTGAGCTTGAGACATTTAGTTACAATTATTGATGACAGATATACAACGAGTTATCTGACGAGCCTGTCGAGCGGGAGTTTAACAGTGTGCTGACGTCGTCCGAGCTTGCAGAAAATCAGAAACTGCAGACCCTGGACATGCAGTACTTTAGAGTGCCTCTACAATATGATACCACACCAATAGAACAGGTCAGTGACGCTAACTGTAGGCAGAGGTCATAAAATGGCCAGGAAATTAACATTCTGTGAACTAGCTGATGCGTTGCATAGTTAGTATGTATAAGAGCTGTGGTAAAAGTTAAATAGATAAATAAATATGTGAATTTTATTTTACTAACAAAGTTTGAATTTTAAAGATAAGCATATTTTATTGTTTTTTAGCTCACCTGAGCCGAAGGCTCAAGTGAGCTTTTCTGATCACATTTTGTCTGTAGTCTGTCTGTCCGTCCGTCTGTCTAGCTGTCTGTCTGTCTGTAAACTTTTCACATTTTCGACTTCTTCTCAAGTACCGCTAAGCCACTTTCAACCAAACTTGCCACAAAGCATCCTTGGGTGAAGGGAATTCAAGTTTGTTCAAATGAAGGGCCACACCCTCATTCAAGGGGAGATAATTGGGAATTAATAAAAATTTGGTGGCATGTTTTAAAAATCTTCTTCTCAAGAACCACTGTGCCAGGAAAGATGAAACTTATATGAAAGCATCCTCAGGTAGTGTAGATTCAAGTTTGTTCAAATCATGACCCCCAGGGGTAGGGCAGGGCCACAATGGCTGACCAAAGTTTTACATAGAAATATATAGGAAAATTCTTTAAAAATCTTAATCTCAAGAACCACTGTGCCAGGAAAGATGAAACTTATATGGAAGCATCCTCAGGTAGTGTAGATTCCAGTTTGTCCAAATCATGACTCCCAGGGGTAGGGCGGGGCCACAATGGCT
Organism: Saccostrea cuccullata; assembly: GCF_032062105.1. Classification (NCBI taxonomy): domain Eukaryota; kingdom Metazoa; phylum Mollusca; class Bivalvia; order Ostreida; family Ostreidae; genus Saccostrea; species Saccostrea cuccullata. The sequence continues at coordinate 232,816 of NW_026928409.1, read as the reverse complement.
GACCAAAGTTTTACTTAGAAATATATAGGAATTTTAAAAAAAAAATCTTCTTCTCAAAAATTGCAAAGCCATAATTGATCATATTTATATGGAAGCATCTTCAGGTAGTGTAGATTCAGGTTTGTTCAAATCATGACCCCTGGGGGTAGGGCTGGGCCAAAATGGCCAAACAAAGTTTTACATAGAAATATATAGGAAAATTATTTTAAAATCTTCTTCTCAAGAATAGTAAAGTCATAATTGATCATATTTATATGGAAGTATACTCACGTAGTGTAGATTTAAGTTTGTTCAAATCATGACCCCTGGGGGTAGGGCGGGGCCACAGTGGACGACTTAAGTTTTACATAGAACTATATAAGAAAATTCTTTAAAAATCTTCTTCTCAAGAATAGCAAAGCCATGATTGGTCATGGGACTACTTTAAGATTTAAGGAAAGGATTGCACGGGTCCGTGAAAAAATTCTGCCCAATGAATTTTTCTCATTTTTACAAATAACGTTGCTAATGTCAATAATACCATTATATGAAAGTATCAAGTATGGTCATCAGGCTTATAAGGAAGTTATGGTTGCCATGGTAACCACCATTTTTTAATCTTTTGATATTTATGAGGTGAATGTTTTATAATGCCATACATGCAACAAAATTGATGCAAATTAAATATTTTCTTGCAGATATTTAATAATATGCTTTATTTTTATTGAAAATAAAAATTGTTTCGGAAACTATTGATAAATGTAGTAATGCCATTGTTTTTGGGGGAAGTATTAATTGTAAATTTGCAGTAATATTTTCACCTCAATAGCAGTTTTTAACGTCTAGACAAAAAATTACCCAATGAATTTTCCCAAAACTAATGTATGCTGTACTAGTCATTGTAAGTGACTTAGGGTTAAAATATGAAGTAAGGTAATCAGATTAATTTTGAAGGTACACGCATTTCAGTACCCCCCCCCCCCCCTCCTAGAATATTAAAAGATTTCACAGATTTTCATATGATGGTTTGTTGTTGGACCTTAAATATGCATAATCTGTTTAAAGACAATAATTAAAGGACATATATATAGATAAATAAATACTTTTTCTCTGAAAATCTGGCAGCTGATGCTCATTTTCTATGTGAAGCACAATGATTTACTTATCACCGACAGTGGTCACGAAAATAACTTTTTTTTTTTCAAACTCAGTTTTTCATCTCCAAAACATTCATTTTGTTCCGTTACTATAATCAATATAAATAAATAATATATTATAAACCAGTGCACAGTCCTCAAAGGCCTTATTCTTCATGCTTTGAACACTCAGCGAAGTTTCTTCTTAGTGACCTGGAATCGGGGGGGGGTGGGGGGGGGGGGTGGGGGGGGGGGGGGGGGGGGGGGGGGGGGGGGCTAGCTGTACATGGATGAGCGCTATCTCCATTGTGACGTCATAATGATACAATTGGCGTCAAAACTATAGATCTACTGTTTTGATTAAAAAATAATCATTGATTGAAATAACTTTCCGTCGCTTTATGATATATGCTGGAGTGAAACATCTATGTTCATGTCCATGTGATAAAAAAAACAAACAGTTCTCAAATGTATTCCCATAAGAATGATGAGTTCACATGTTTCTTTTATATATTTATGTTCATATCTTCCCTGGTATTCTTTCAGAAGTGTGCTGTGTTTCAATATGACGCATAAAACATTTTACAACAACCGTTTACAATATATGTGCGACGATGATTGAATGTTTACGTGGTCGATGTTACTACTGAAAATGCTAAAGATCTTATAGGAGAAAACAAAATCCTCTGCGATATTTTTTTAAAAATCTTCTAGGCATAAGTGGTCTTCGCCGTAATACGTTTATCAAAATCACCTTCGTTCATCAATATTTATACATGTATCTAGTAAATCACGCCGTCTGAATCTCTTATTGGGGAAATTATCTATACATAGATGTAGATCCTATGATGAACAACAATCTTAAATAAAATTCTAATTTTAAAATGAAGATATAAACCTCAAGATATAAATTAAATTTATTTTTAATGAAATAGATTTCAATGTTCAGAGATAAACAATAGATAGACGTGTCAAATCGTAAAACATGCACGTAGATAAAAAATATGATCAACGCTTACCAACACTCGTAACAATCTTTAACATCTTATACTTTCTCTACTTTAGAAAAATAAACCCCTTTTGTCAAGCGCAAACATATGACGCTCGCTCCTTATTCCGGAAATAGTTACAGCAAACATTCTTTTTTTACTCACGATATGACGTGATCACGTGACGCCGTGCAATCGCGTCCTTAAACTTTTCAATAATAAACCAGTTTCTACTTTTTCCTAGCCACAGTGCTCAGGTGAGCGATGTGGCCCATGGGCCTCTTGTTTGGATGAACTGATTAAAGATTTTCCAACAGATGGCCATCGTTCTACATGTACAGTGGATCTTCAGATATCCGGATGCTTCAGTATCCGGACGATTTTTCATCGGAACAAAATTTTTAAATGTTATTTTGTCTTGTTTAATTGGTGATTCAGATATCCGGATGCTTCACATATCCGGACAAATTGACTGGGAACCAAACTGTCCGGATAAATGAGGGTCCACTGTAATTAGTTAACCTGTTACAAATTGCCATCACTGAAATATACCCTTTTGAAGAGGTCAATTCTAGATATTTATAGACTTAGAGAAAGCATTTTAACTAAGCTAAAAGGTAGTCTTAGGCACTAACGAAGATTCACTAAATGTAAATGTTATCAATAGTATCTACATGTTAATATATTTCAGGACTTTGATGATTTAATGACTGTGATACATAAAAATGGCTTCAGTGACGACCAGGAATGCAACAAGACAGCTATAGTGTACTACTGTCGGACTGGGAAAAGTCGCACCACCCTGGCTCTGGCTGTCACTGGTCTGATCATGTGTCATTTGAGGGTAAAGCTATATACATGTATGCTTATATCCAGGAAAGTTCTGTCAATGAAACATTAAGTAAACAAAATAGTAACCTTTTCAAATTTTTAAATGTTCCTTATTGGTGAAGTCTTCCCTCTCTTATTATCTCACCTGAGCCAAAGGCTCAAGTGAGAGCTTTTCTGATTAAAAGTCATTTTGAACTGGATGTCGGCTTTTGACATTCTAAGAATGTTCAAATTACCTGAAATTCAATTGGGCAACCAGAGATCAATACCAAGGTTGCCCAAATGGCAAGACCAAATTTTGACAAGCTTTGAACCCTGGGAGGGTTATGTATAATAAGTCAATGAATGATTCATATCATATAAAAGATTTTTATTATCAGGGTTTTCCAAAAGGAGCAAATCTTGGAGAGCAAGAAAGAGTGTCATGTCCAAATGCCCAATACACAAAAGGAGACTTTATGGTATGAAAAAGATAGATTTAATATATCAAAGATTTGTCTTTCTTTGTATAGTTAAGACAAGAGACTTTGTGATTAAATTTATCTTGAATAATTTGATTCTCAGATCGTTCAAAAACTTGTACGGTTGCTGCCAAATGGTCAACAAGTTAAAAGGGAAGTGGACTTTATTTTAGATGAGTGTTTTGAGACCATGTCACCCATGCATTTTCATATTCGAGAAGTGATATTTGTAACCTACAACAAGGTATTTTTCAAACGTAATTTTGTATTTTATTCCAATACTTATAACAAAGTAATTAAAGAGGATGAATTTTTTTTTTTGAAAATTTCTTTTAAACATTCAAATAACTGCATTTTGATTACGATTATAAAGATTCAAATTTTGTTCAGATAGGTAAAGCCAAGTCAGAGACGGAAAAACAACAACTGCGGAGACAGAGTTTGGAGGCCCTGGAGCGCTACATTTACCTGATCTTGTTTAACATGTATCTAAGATATGACAAGAAAATCAAATGGCAGCGGACATTTTCCCAGTGGCTGAGAGAGGTACCCAATTATTTGTACATAACTGTTTATTGTGGGGTTTACAGGTACATTTATTATTCTAGTTACTAGCAAACTTCTTCATGATCTGAATATTTTTAGCTTAAAGAGGGGGTTGTTCATTGCAAGCAATTAATGTGTTATTAATTTTAAACGATCTCTTGCAATATTTAAACTCTCTACAAGAAATTATTGGAATAAATGTATTTTGAAAAAAATTTAATAAAAATTAAGTAATAATAACTTTACTTTAAATCAATATATAAATTTGATATTTATTTTAGGTGGCAGTCAATGCTGGAGTGTTTGAGTTGCTTGATAACCTTGCTTTTTATGACTTTGAAAAGTTACCTACAGCATACAAAACAATGAATGAAAGATGGACAAACCGTTCTCAACCCATTCCATTTGCTGGAGAATTCAAGTGATGCATCTGATGTAACAGTCTTTAAACCAATCAATTTGTGATATGATTTCCTTCTAGTACACATGTAGTACTAAGGCCAAAAAAAATTAATCAACAGTTTCTCAGGCACCGCCACATCAGTTCAAAAACGGCGCATTGATCAATTTTATTGACATTATTGAAAAGGGAAATAACTCAATTTTCTATTTTTCCAAGTTGAAAAAGAAAATTGAGTTTAATATTCCACTTTTCATAAATGCAAAGATAGACGTTTTTATTAAGATAAACAATACATTTCTTCTAAATTTACAATATTTTTTTGAATTAATATTTAAATAAATGTTTGGAATAATATTATTTAAAGTTGATTACATACAGTACCGACCAGACCCAACCTGACACCCAAGCAGTCGCAGAAAGCAGTCCCCGGGACTGCTGAAAGCACTGCTGTGGGACTGCTCTGGGACCGCTGTGGGACTGCTCCGGGACTGCTAAGGGACTGTCTGGGACTGCTTTGTTCACTCATGTGTGAAAGAGGTTCTGAGTGACACGATAGCTCCGCCCCCTTGTGTATTCTGAATTTGCAGACTGCCAGTTGTTTTGTTTACTAGCAGCAGAGAGGAGTTTAAACTATTAATAAAGCAAGGATTTCTTACAATCTTTTGATAAGAAGAGATTATCATAATAGTTAATTAATATTTTCAGAGACTGTATATTTACACAAATTTAGTTTAGAATATTTTTTTAAATAAAGTTGTTCAATAAGGAAGTCAGGAGAAGATTTTTATACTTAAAGATAAACTACAGGTTTATGAAAAAAAATATCTACATTTCATGTAGGCCTATTTTTAATTTAATGTAAAATTATGTGCACTCAAAATTTGCATTAATTGGCACTATCTAAAAATAATCATAACAGATAGATATAAGATTTTTGATTAAAAAGCTACATGTTTTATGAGTACCACGCTAAAAAAAGTATTCCATGCAACCTCCAAATAAAGTCTAACAATTTATTAAATGACATGAAATAAAATTATGCTACCATTCTTTCGTAACTTAAACAATGTACATGTGAAACAATGTGAATAATCATTGGGGAATTGATCAATGAATTACCGAAAGTTTTTAATTTATAAACAAATTATCAAAAGGGTACATTTATTTTATAAATAAAGAGTTGAAAATACTGGGAATTGTGATTTATTTCTTTTTTGTTTTGCTTGTGTTTACCTGGCCGATTAATGTTTATAAAATGGTATCAACACTCGCGGTTTCAATCGCCTCAGGGCAGAAAATCAGTGCATGTTATTTGGATATACGTATCAGCGTTTCACATCATTGAACATGCTGGTCAACAATGACCCTAATTTCAGTCTAACGGTATGTAATGCAAAAATGAAATTGACAAATGAAATGTGTATGATTTCTTTCCGTATTAATAATTTTGAACATAATCTAAGGGATCCATTCTGGTGATTTACAGATGTACATTCTAACATTTACAAATAAAATACTTAAAATGCAATGAGTATTTTAAAGATAGAGAAATTAGCAATAATCAAATTGACATGTCAGTAAGAATAATCATGACTGAAAAATAATACTTGGCAAAATTTTACAAAGAATTTTCTAAAAGCCCCTATACTTAAGAAAATTCCTTTTGAATATCCCGATAGTATGGAAATTGGCCATATAACGATAAGATCTATTTAAAACTAATTTTTACTGGTGGAAAATAATATAGGGCCCCGCAAGGATTTGCGGGTGCCCTATAGTAATCACTCTGTAAAGTCTGTCTGTTAGTGATACAAATTTTCTGTTTTTTCCTAATAACTTTTTTTATGGTAGCCCAATTAAGTTCAAATTTGGTATGGTAGTTTAGTAGGCAAAAAGACATATTTTGATGCTAAGTCTGTTTCTCTATGTCCTCTGGTTGGAGCTGGGGTGGTGGGGTAGATTCCTTAACTTTATATAAGAATGAATTGGGAAAGAGAGATAACTTCTGAAAATGTTGTAAACTGAATACTGCAATGAATGAGCCCCTAGGGATTAATTAGCTTTCCTCCTGAAGAAAATCCAAAGCATTATCTTTATCTGTCACATAGATTAATTACCACCTCTGTTGCAAATGACGTTTGTTTTTAAGTTAAGTCCATTTGAAATGCTATGAACACTATGAAATGTGGATTGAAGTATAAATGTTTTTACTTTATTTTTGTTGAAATAGCCTACACGATGAGTTCTAATTTCATTGACTTCTAAAAAGAAGAAATAGATTAAAGAAGATATATTTTTTATTTTTATTTGTTTATTTTTTTTTTCTTCATGAAAATTCAAGAACATTATTAATTTTTAAGGCAGTTGGATAAAAACCTCATTCTATCAATACTGAAAAAGTTCTTATTATAAATTAAGAAGAAAATGCTGAGAGAGAAGTACAATTAATCCCTTGGGATTAATTATCTAGCCTGCTGCAGAAAATTTAGAAGGCTTATCTTTATCTGTCACTATAGATTATAAATGAAAACCTTTGTCTGCAACTGCTGTATGTTTTGAAGTTAAGGTCAAGCCTTCAAAGTTCATGATATGTATTTGCATTCATTGAAGGCTGGCATTTTATATAACAAAAGCTTCACTATTATTTAGATATACATTCAGTGTTGAGTTGTTCTTTACTGCCTTATGTGAAATAAATACAAGGATATTATTTACGGGTTTTTGGATGTTCGGAAATTTATCTTGAAATTTTAAGAATACAGTTGCTGTTTCTTATTCGTCATATATTTCTTAAATCATTCCATACGCAGCACCCTTATATTTCTACCCCATGGCGGGGCCCTTGCTGACTGGTCAGTTTTCTAGTTCACGTTAAATTTTCTGTATAAAAAATAAATACCGGTATGGGAAACAGTATCAATTAAAGAAAATTAAGAAATTGAATTATTAATATACCCGATAATTGTGATTAAATATTCATGTTCATTTTAATTTATACATGCACATGTGAAAGCCTTCTTCCTTCTATAAATATTATTTCACTTTGTTTCTATGCGTGTACTATTCATAAATGACTGCGTACATGTAAGGAGTCCTGGCATACTACCCAGAATCAATTTCTACTGCCTTTTATAGTTCCATTGTTTATTGCAAATCTCATTTCTGAGTTAGCTCTGCCCATTAAATTAATAAACCCCGCCCACTGGGACTGCTTTCTGGGACTGCTGGGACCGCTCTGGGACTGCTGTGGGACTGCTCTGGGACTGCTTAGTGTCAGGTTGGGTCTGGTCGGTACTGTATTGTAACTAATTTCAGAGAACAAAAATTAAGAATTAGTAGATATTATTTTATTGACCAAATGGCTTTAAAAAAAAAAGCCTGCCTGCCGCATTGAATTTTGATTTTTTTGGCCTGAGAAACTATTTATTAATTTTTTTTGGCCTAAGTGCAGAAAAGTTTGAAAGATATGCCAGAATTTGAAAAAGAATCAAAATCTGTAAGATTTTTAATGTACCATGTTTGATTTCAATTTTCATTTATATCTGTTTTATCACCATATTAGAATATTTTAATTAATTTTGTATTTAAACAATACAGCCAAGTTGTTTATTTGATTATTGCAATCAATCAGGCCAGCAGCCCATGAATTATAATGGGTTTGAACTAGCTTGCATTCATCAGTAACAGATAACCACATATGCCTTTGATTTTGCTCACAGTTATATGTGCATTTTCTTATTTGAATATGATTAATTATTAAAGTTTTCAGAATTTTATTTATTTTTATTGAAATTGATTTCCCTTAATTATGATTTTCACAAGCTTTTCAAGAAGATTAAAGGCAACAAATAAAAATCTGTAATAATAATAAAGTGAAAATATTGGAAGTTAGACAATTAGTTCTTTGTAGTTCTTCTTGCCTTTTTAAATGAAGGTAACATAACCTAAGTCCGACAATCAAACAGAAAAATTGGAAGATGTCTGGAGTATAAATATGATTCTTTCTAGACACACCATGAAGGCGGTGAATAAACTGTTCGAGAAAAAATGGTTGTTACTATAAGGAACAATACGGAAGCTGTGTTATTTTTGAAATTTGCACTAATTGGATTCCAGTGTTTTATAGATTTTGCTAACCTTGACAATGTTGTTGACAATTGTTGTTTTATATGAATTTTTAATAATATTATATACAAATGGAAAAGGTTAAGGTTATGAATTTTTATGCAAAGCATTATTTGATAGTGCACCTTGTAATAATAACATAATTAGTACATGTATCATATATGTAAAAGCTCTAGCGGTTCATTAACAGATAATGAAGAAAAATGCCTTTGGATGAGTAGTTAGCATTTTTTTAATTTACTTTTTTCAGCACAATTTTAACAAAGCCATTGCATATTGCATTAACATATTGAAATACACAGGTAAAAGTCACTTTAATTAAAAAAATCCACTGTGTAATGCTATCATAAAACAGGTTTATAAAGGGGAGGTGAAATTGAAGAGCACTTTAACAAGTATAGGAGGAAAAAAAATGTCTTTTTAAGAAAACTGAAGTTCATGTTGAACAAAACCAAAGTAATTTGGGTGTAAGGTGGGGTTGCTATTGCAATGCAATAGACATAAATACACTATATTATATAAGAAGATTATTTTTGTAATTTTCATTGGCTGAAAGAACGTCAGGTGATATTCCTCCTTTTGTGATGTCGACGTGGAAAATGATATCGCACGACACAGCATTCGGTTGCACTGAAGTTACATAGAACGTGATGTCATAATATGAAAGAAATTTCACCAATGTGACGTAATGACAGCCAAGTCTGTTTAGTTAGGACTGTGGCAGTGCATTCACTTTGAGTGATTATATAAATAAACTATTTGGACTTTAGTGGAATTTTTTCTTATTACATATCAAGGTTTATGAAGCTATTGAAGAGGTCGCTATCACTTTCTGTGTATTCGGTCAATATCAATTGCCATGAGTCCTTATAACCACATATCGACCTACACTGAAGTCCATAATTGTATATTATAGGTGTGAAACACAGGTATAATACACATTCACTTTTCCATATGTATATTTATTGTAATTTGTGCAATATTTACATGTGTTGTTATTCTTTTTTTGTACTTGTTTAAATATTTCAATGATTTTATATAAATAAACTTTTGCTAAAGTGTCTTTTGACCTATTGCATGTACAGTGTATAAAGCAACGTTTATGAAGCTATTTAAGAGCTAGATTTTGAGTGCAAGATTCTGTGTATTTACAACAGTAGATATTTGATTTTTTAATTCTCACACCATGATTATGTTCTCTCTATAGCTTAAGTCCTAGCTTCTGGACACATCATTAATTGTGACGTGAAGATAGCTTACAATGAGAATTTAAAAGGACTAAAAAATAGTACTGTATACTGGGTTATTTTCGGTCCGTGTTATTTTCGCCCTTTTCACACTTGCAGACAATTTTCCCCGTTTTAAATTCGCCCAGTCATAGCTTTATTTAAGAAGACATACCGTGTTCTTTGCATTCGCCCCGTTTTGAAATATAATCCCCAACATGATCATATCTCTATAGCTTAAGCGAATGGGGACACATCATTAAGTGTGACATGAAAATTTCCCCGTATACAGTAAATGTTCATAGATATATGAATTTTGCCAAAGATTATTTCAGGGGATGAGTCTTTCTCAGAACTGATTGAAAGTATAATTCAGAAGTATGTTGAAATTTCATGTTAAAGGGATGGGAATATATAAAAACCATCTATAGATACTTCTGTCTTCAATGATTCAGAAGTGAAAAAATATAAAGGTTTTTGTAAAACGAATTATTTCCCAACAACCTAAATGAATTTGAATACTTGATTCCAATTTCAATACCAGATTCCTATAAATCTATTAGTTTAACAATGCATAGCAAGTTATATATTCTGCCAGCCGTCTTTCTTTACCCCTTCTGAAAATTTTAACAGTGAAGGAGAAACATCAGGATTGCTGTGCAACAACAAATATTCTTGAAGCGTTAAGGTCAAGATCTAGTAAATGACTTCAGACTTATTTTTTATGCTAGATCCATTATGACGTCGTAATCAATTTCAATTTTCCTTTTCCCGTACTTGACGGCTTTAGCAGAATTATGTAGAAAATAGGGTATTTTCATGGCATTCAGTTTGAAATCCTTTGAAAAGTAATCCCAATACCTATATTAAATTTGATATACTAAAGAAGAGGCGATGAACATACTAAATATTGTTTTCTGAGAGACTGTAGGCAATCTAGATACATTTCCTTTGTTGAATATGAAAAAAACTCCCATATTTATGACTGATTTTCATAATTTTTCATTGAAAATGACAGTTTAAAATATGATTTTCATCTTATTTACCATCACATTAGGCCCGGAAAGACCTTATTTGACCAAGCTAAAGTTGTAAAGCATCATTAAAGGAATTTATTTCTCGAATTTGATAAATCTGTAGGCATCTTTCATTTACTAAATCTTACCCTTAATCAAACGTGAATTTTGGGAAATTAAAATTTGAAATCACAATTTAAAAAAGAAACTAGATGTACTGTGAGCAATGAGCTCACTAAATGATACCCCCGCCTCCCATATGGTTATAATGTCAAAGTCTGTGTTTTTGCTGTGGCCGGGTAACCCAAAATATGTGTCGGATCAAAAAGTGAAATAGGAGGTGCACAATGGCAGTAAGTAATAAAGATTGTATGAAAGTTTCATTATATTTTACTCAGTGGTATAAGAGGAGTTGCGAATAAAAATGTGTACCCCAGTGCTTTGGAAGTCACATGCCGATTACAGTATACCCTCCCACTTTTCAAGCGGGGGTATAATCAATAGAATCAAGACATGCGACTTTTCAACACTTTAAGCAATTTCCTTTAAATTAAAGCACATGTAGGCCTTTTGACATCATAGACAAGGGAGTTTTCAACAAAAATAGAATCGTAAATTTACGTATCGGTCATCCATGAATTTATTTTGTTAGAAAAAAATCCAACACATTAGTGCTCTTCGATTGATATTAAATTTTTAAAAGATGCTCGAGTTCCTCAGACCCGTTTGTATTCTTAAACCTTTAAAAGAAAAAAAAAAGTTTTTGGGACTACAATTCGACTACTAGATACTAGATAAAATATCAACGAGGTTTTATCAATTATACTGTAACTATTTTTCAATTACATTCAAACTATGATTTTTATTGAACTCGAAATAAAAGACATCCCAGAGACTAATTGGGTCATATTAATTTTAGAAATACAATGATTGCAAATGAACAGCTTATTATCATACGAAAGTTATCGGGGTACCAATGAGAATTACGACAGATTGTTGGAAGACCTGGTCTACTAAAACTTCTTAGATAATGCCAATCAGAAACTCACGCATCGTTTTACATCAACTTCAGGGTTCTTGTGTGTATAATCAGAATTTTTTTTAACAAAATAATTTTTCAAATGACCAGTTACAATATTATTTAATTCTATACTAGTGTTTAGATTATTAAATAAGTTCTATATTTAGTGAAAGATGGTGTCAAAAAGTCTACATTTAATTTTATCTTGGGGGAGTCGTTGTATAAAGTGTTGAAAACTTGTACATTTTAATGTTGTTTTGTGATATCATTTTATACCCCTCTTTTAAAATGTGGGAGGGTATATACTAGTAGTGAGCGGGATGTCCGTCTGTCTGTACGTCCATCCGTCCGTCTGTTACGCTTTGGGATACCCATCTCTTATCCACAACTCCTCCTTTACCACTGAATGAAATTTAATAAGACGTTCACAGAATCTTTGTAACGTAGTACCATTGTACACCTATTCTATTTTTTGATCAGACACATATTTCGGGTCTCCCATAGCAAAACATGGATGGACACTACCATTCTTTCTATTATATTGAAGGGTACCATCTCTTATCCGCAGCTCCTCCTATACAACGGAATAAAATTTGATGATACACATATTCTTTGCAATTGAGCATCTATTTTGCCTTTTTGATCAGCCACTTATTTCGGGTCTCCCATGGCAAAACATGAACCATATGGGACACGGGGGTATCATTTAGTGAGCTCAGTGCTCTAAATACCTCCTTGAAATAGTATCCAGAACTTCCAATTTTATAATCAAGTCATAATTTACTTCCTGATATTGCAAAGACCATTACCAACATTTTGTCTGCTCGATCGCTTAAATGGATTTAAAGATGTGCCGAATTCTTATATGAAAAGTCTAGGAGAAATGACACATGGAGCACTTTACGTACATGTACCACAGATGCATGTTACGGACCGAAAATTCGCTCTGTAACCTTAAATGTATATACCTGTAAAAATGAATTTGAAGTTAATTGAAATACTTAAGTTTCTAATATAATCTTTTTCCTCTTTTTTAATTCCTTTTGCAGCAGTGGACACTAAGGTGAACAATTTGTTAAAATATCCCCTTATTTGTAGAGTTGAATTTTTCTGATGTTTGTGACGTAACTAAAATAATCCTTATCGCTGCATTTTTTTGAAATTATTCCTATGGAAAAGGTAAATATTTTCTGTGGAATTACCCAACATTTCCAGTTTTTCTATTTATATACTAGGGAAAATACGTCATTTATTTATAGATTTACCACAATCCATTTATGATATATACTAGTAATAATCATGTTTAGATTACGAGGAATATCTTTTTTAATTAGAATTATTTTCTATCTTTTAAATATTGCTACTACCTCAGGTCTACCACTTGATGGTAGTATTTGTTTCAACGTAACTTTACTAAAATCGACATGTTTGTCGACTTGTGGCGACCATGTCTGTAAGTTTGGAAGTCATTGTGGGGATGACGGACGCTGTCTCTATTGTACAGATACTGACTGTGACAACCATTCCCCAGGATGCGAAATTTTCTGCTTATTGAAGAGCAGAGGTAAGTCAACGCAAACGTTATTGTCAATAAAACGACTCTTTTTATTATATCAGTATATTGTAAAAAGAATTATGTATCTTCATAGTCAATAAAATCACTTTTGTCTACTACTAATGTCACAATCGCTACTAAATTCTCGTAAATTATCTGTTTTATATAGTCAACGAGATCTTTTTTGTTGTAAAAATGACTGTTTTATAGTACTTTATAGTTTTAAAAAAATCTTGTTAATTGTTTATCTGTTTTAGATGTTGATAAACCGTATTTAAACTGTGGAAACATATCCGTATCTAAAAGCTTAAATGAAGTGGGTAGGTATTTTTTTAAAAATTTTACCTCTTTTTATAAATACTTGTTTTCAATAGCAATATATTTTATTGAGAGACAATAAATGTGAAATTTACCTGTGCATTATCCAAAATGTCAATATCAGTTAAAATAATTTTTGTATAATGAACAATATATATATATAAACATATTTAAAGTGGACTAATAATCACCACCATAGTAAACAATATAATGTGATTACTGTAAAAAAAAAAAATTATGTACCGTAATAATGGAAAAGTTGAAATAATTCACGTATATGTTTTGATTAAGCGTAACCAATGAATGTATATTTTTTATGTTCTTTTTCAGAACTTCTGTCAAATCATTACTTTCTCACGTCTCTTGCGTTAAATCTGACCCTAATTTTGGTGATCATCTGTATGCAAAGACAATGGATAGCTACAAACGTGCTTGCAAGGATGTCTGTGAGGCGAAATAATCGGCAAGTATCTTATCAAGCGTGATGACAAGTGAATGTGGAATTTCATGTACATAATATTTATAGCTGTGTCTTCAACTGAAATATTGTATTCTTGCAGTTCAAAAAGGAATTTAGCACTACCAGTGGTGGTAAATAGCAGTTTGGAAGGTCAGACAGCAATGCTGGTGACAGGAAAAGAAGTTTCCACAGAGATGATATGACATCCTCAGTTTAGAAATATTTTCACAGTTGCAGCGTATGTTCAACAAAAAGAGCAACATGTTTAAATTTCTTTCAACACACCCTTAGAATATTTATTTATTATGATGTGGTAAAGATACTCCAAACCAATAATTTTTTTTTGTAAATATTACTAAACATACAATAAAAATATTTTGCTCGTTATGTAAAACATACAACACAAATATACTTGTTTACATGCAACTTATTTTCTAAAATTACAACAATCATTACATGCATATGCATGTACACATATTTCAAAGCATTCATATATAATTATGATCTAGATATTTCATTTTAAATTATATGATATAATGTTCATAAACCCTCTTATAAAAGAGGAACTATACGTGGAATAAATGAAATATATGTATCCTTTATAAAACTGTTAAGTTAAAGGTTATTTATGTACCTTACTCATTATGCTGAAATCGCTTGTACTTTATTAATGATTGATTTCTTTTTGAAGATCATATTAAATGTTTACAAACTTTCATGTTATTGAACAAAGGTATGATAATCCTTGAATGTGAAACACACATGTAAAATATTTATGAAGGTTATTGTCTCTTTTTTGTTGAAATTTACCCTAGCTGTTATCTGTTTCAATAAAAGTGAACATAAATGCTGTGTTTGTTTTACTGTATATATATGTACATTGTACTTCTTTTATGTAGGTAAGGTAAAATACAATAATATAAGTTTCGAGAAGACTAATTTCCCTTTCTTATAGTGTGCCCTCTTATGAAGAAAATACGTTTCTAGATAAATAACTTGTATGAGTTAATGATATAGTAATATAAAATAATAAAATTAAATAATAACTAGAGGTACTGTGTGCAATGAGCTCAGTAAATTACACACCTCGCCTCCCATATGGTAATAAAGTCACTGTTTTGCTATAGACCCGAAATAAATGTCGGATCAAAAAGTAAAATAGGAGATGCACAAAGACTATGAAAAAAGGATCTGTGAAAGTATCATTAAATTTTATTCAGTGGCATGGGAAGAGTTGTGGAAAAGAGATCGCTACCCTTCAATATTATAGAAAGAATGGCCGTGTCCATGTTTTGCTCGTGGAAACTCGAAATATGTATCCGGTCAAAACGTAACATATAGTAGGTCACAATGGCATTATTTAAGAAAGATTCCGTGGAAGTCTCATTAAAATTTCATTCAGTGGTAAAGGAGAGTTGCGGATTAGAGATGGGTGCTCCAAAGCGTAGCAGATGGACGGACATCCCGGATTACTATATGCTTTTCAAGCGGGGGATATAAAAATAGCAATGTAGCTAAAAATATATTTATTTACTTCTACTTACAAAAAGATTATTTTAAAAATGAATTTATTTACCTCTACTTACAAATAATTTCGGAATAACAAATTTAAAACATGAAACCTCATAATGAAATACAATTACCCAAGCTGAAGTTAAAAGACACGCCTAAATTGTTGTCTGTTATGATCTGATGCCATGTTCAAAGTGGCTAACTAACGATTAATTAACATTTTGTTCTTTCAAATTCATAATTTTTGTATTTTTTAAGTATGATTTAAATTAAAATAGCATGTTAATTTACTTTTAATATAATCTGTGGTTTCAAAACCATGTAAATGGTATATACATGAGGTACAGAAACATACAAAACATATTATACCTATAATACACTGGGTAAAGCAGAAGGTGATATATATACACACTCATATATCTCTGGCATATCATTACCTAACTGTGCTATTTTATTCATACTGACGTAACTTTAAGCAAACTGTTTATTGATTAAGGGGTGACGTGTTTGTAAGGTGTTATTTTTAGATTTGAGAATTTTCTTGGTATACATATAGCAAGAAAATTCTAGAAGTAAGCATTAAAACCTGTACAATACTATTAAATAAATTTATAATACCAAGACTACTTCTACTTTCACGTCACAAAACTTTAAAGCAGACTTTAGAAGAAGAAAAAATTAAAATAATATTAAGTGCGCATATATACATTGTATGTGTTAAACTGGGAATTCCACTTACTATATTTAGAGACGTGGTGTGTAAACGAAGAGAGAGATAATGGCGGGACGATTTTCAACAGCAATTCTTCTTGTACATGTATGTGTTTATATGGTAGAGACAAAGGAAACAGATAGACCCTTTTCTACGATTGATTTAAGCGGCGTTAATTACACTTTCCAATGTGGAGCTGTAGAATGCGAAGGAATAACGCAATTTTGTACGGATGATAAAATTTGTAAATACTGTTCCGAGGTTTTATGTCACAGTAAAAGTCCACCAGACCAATGCCAAATTCAGTGTAAACTATTTGAAAGACAAAAAGGTATGTTAATTGTCTAATAAAATGATTTAAATGAAACTTAATAACTACAATAAATTTATATCAAAATCAGTTGTACATGTTCTACATTTAAGGTGTTACCAATGACTCCAGCAACATTTCACCAAAAAAGGAAGAAGACGAAAATATTTGCATAGGTAGAGTCACCATGATCTGTTTTGGATTTTTGAATTAATCACCTAATTTTACATTTTTTAAAAAAACATTTATTATCTATTTTTGTTTATAGATTCGTCTATTCTAATATTTGGAATAGTGGTAATCGTTATTTCGTTCATTTTGCTGCTGATCGCTCTTGGTTATTCGATTGCGAGATTGAATGGTTACAATACAACGATTTTCAACATCAGGAATGAATTCAATCCATGTTGCAAGTATGTTGTACAATTTCATTGTCATTGAAAATTTTCCAAAGAACAAAGTACGGTATTAGCAGTAATCTGCCGCAAAATTTTCAATATTTTAAAGTTTTCTTTTTCGTCTTTTGATGTTGATCATTGAAGTTACTTTTCAGTGTAAGAATATCATTCGCCTAAAAAAATTTACATTATTTTAAAACATTTAATCTATAAACCCTTCAAATTTTAGATGCAGTTTTCCTCCTGGTAACAAGTATAGCACGACGTGCACGAATGATAGAGATGGAGGTACAATGTTTGTACCAAGTGGGAATTAGATAACCAGCCAGCTACACGACCACAGAAGAAGGGATTCTGATCTTTTTTTTCTGTCGTTACAAGCACCAAAATGGTAGTCTAAGGCAATGATAGATCTTAAGGCGAAATAGTTTGGTCTGGAAAATATTCCCGGATGTGGGATCTTAGGAAAGGATATTAATCATTTTCGAGCACCTCTTATAAGAGAGAAAAAGGTTCCCCCTAAGGTCAAGGTCAAATAAATGGTTAAAAAATTCCTATGTACGAGGAATTTGAAAGAAACTAATGAATTAAAAATTGAGCAATAATCAAATTTAGATCAGTTCAAGGTTCAGACAATACAGAAAACAAAATGACTCGGACAAATCCATTGAAATTGAGTTCAGAAATGTTGGATTGACTGTATATTGTTTAACGTCCCTCTTGAGAATTTTTCTCTCATATGGAGACGCCACTCTTGCCATGGATAACTGCAAATTTTGTCCTATACTCGGCACTCAGGGCCATTGAGCAGGGAGGGATCTTTTTTGTGCCAGCATCTACTGCGACATGGGATCTCGGTTTATACGGTCTCATCCGAAGGACCGCGGTCTCCACGTCCCGCAGTGGGATTCGAACCCGCGACGTAAGGATTAACTCCTTACTTCAGAAATGAATGAAAACGCAGAAATTTATCATCTTACAACGTAGGTTTTCTTTAGCGAGGTTTAACTTTCTTATTCTTTTTTTTCCCAAATCCACCCTAAGGAAAGTAAAATCGTAGGTATATCATACAAACACTCTATCGTCTGGCGAGCTAGTGTCTGTCAGCATAAAATAACGATCTTAGCATGAAAAAGTTGACCAATGATATACTGTTGATATATTTGTGCCAAATGTGGTTGTTTTCTTAATTGTTTGTTTTTGTTAAAACGTTTTTAATTTACAAATCTGTGTCGCAGAAATGACTCATTTTGTACATCTTACACAGTGTAGAACAAGCTGTTAGTTTTGCAAAGGTTGGCAGTTTTATGGACTTTTGATCTTGATTACTGTTCGTTATCTCTAGATGTTTCACTTTATACACTTTCCATTTTGTTTTTCATTCATATCATTTGACTACGTTTTCCGTATGCATAGGAGAACGGGTGGTGATCGGTTGACAGAGATGTTTACAGTTCCAAGGCACCTGATCCCACCTCTGACGTTTTAAAAGTCTCTTTATGATCTGCTTTGTTTCCAATTTACATAAATAATCATTGTTGAATTGACTTTAGAGTTTGTAACGTTTAGTTATGTTTCACATTTCATTTGTAATGAAAAGTTGGAGAATAAAGAATTATTGGTCTTCAAATGTTTTCACTGATTTTTTTTTTAAAAGAGAATTAAAAATCTGGACTAGGATTTGAACCAAGATCTACCGAAACACAAGAATTTCGGTCGCTTTACCATTAAGCTATCCAGATGTTTTTTTAGGTCACCCGAGTATACTCAGGTGACCTATTGCTTTCTGTTTTCGTCCGTCGTTCGTCGTGCGTTAACATTTGAACATTTTCAGCTTCTTCTCTGAAACCACTGAACCAATTTCAACCAAATTTGGCATATAGCATCTATAGGTGAAGGGGAACAAAACTTGTGAATTTCATGGTCCCTGCCCCCCCCCCCCCCCCGGGCCCTGGGGTGGGTGGGGCAAAAACCACTAAAATTAGTGCAATCTTTAAAAATCTTCTTCTTTACTCCTGGACATCAAGCAGTCAAACTGTTGGTATGATTGTAATCAGCATTAAGTCTTCTACCAAAATTGTGAAATTCATGGCCCCAGGATCAGGGGTTTCAGTGCTAGGGCGGGGCTAAATAGGTTATATGGTGAAAATGCATTATTTCTTTGAAATTCTTTTCTGCTCCTGGGCATTAAATAAACTAACCTAGCTGCAATAATGTAGCCCTCTCCGATTTTTTTAATCTGTTATTTTCTGGAGAGGGCTACAATTCCACAGCATCTTCGTAATGGTGCAAAAATATTTTGTAAATACTGGCGACTGCAGGCAGAATAAATTGTTTTCACAATCAACTTACTTCTAATAAGACGAAATTTTTATTCACTGTCGACATCAAAGCTCGTTAAACGCGAAAACCATGTAAAATAAATCTGTGCATTCACTTCAGCAGCCATGACAGTTCACGCGTGACGTAGTGAGACTTGCGCTTGAAATTTAGAACAACTCAATAAAGCAAATGTCGATGTTTATAAATAATTGTGATGAATAGTAACACTAAACATCGATAAATAAAATCATTCCATGTTTCATTTTTTTGTAAACACCGTTATTTAAGCTTAAAATAAGGTAATTCCAAAGAAATCCGCTCCCTATGGATCCTTAATCTCATTGGCTGTTCCGAAATAAAATCTGTCAAGGTCAGTAAACATGGCGGATAAATTTAAGTTGTGATGTTGACATACACGAAAAATACTGATAGATGGATTGTTCTGTATATTTTTGGATCGATTTATGTCTGGGATAACTACATTTTGGAAGTCCAGGTAAGACATATAAATAAAATAGCCGTTTACTAGCAATTTAAGCCGAAATCCGTGCGGGAGCGAATCGCTCCCGCTCTGCACCATTACGGAGATCCTAAGGAGTTGTAGCCCTCTCCCAAAAAAAAAAAAAAAAAAAAAAAAAAAAAGGAGAGGGCTACATTATTGCAGCTAAAACTAACCAAGTGCATAGTTGAGATGTAAATGACTGCCTCTTCCAAAATTTTGAATTTAATGACCCCAGGAACAGGGGTTCCAGTGCTAGGGCGGGGCCATATAGATTATTATAGTGAAATTGCAATAATTCTTTGATATTCTTCTTTTCTGTTTGCAGGCATTAAATAAACTAACCAAGTGCATAGTTATGTTGAATAAGGCTGCCCCTTCTAAAATTGTGAATCTAATGGCCCCAGAGTCAGGGGTTCTAGTGGCAGGGCGGGGCTATATAGATTATATAGTGAAAATGCATTATTTCTTTGATATTCTTCTTCTCTGCTCTTATTAAATAAACTAACCAAGTGCATAGTTATGGTGAATAAGGCTGCCTCTTCTAAAATTGTGAATTTTATGGCCCAGGGTCAGGGGTTCTGGTGTTAGGGCGGGGCTCTATTGTTTATATAGTGAAAATGCATAAACTCTTTAAAAATCTTCTTTTCTGCACCTGGGTATTAAACCAATGAACTATGTAATTAGTTATGAGGAGGAAAGATGCCTCTTTGAGATTTGTGAATTTTAGGGCCCCTGGGTCAGGGCTTCTTGTGTTAGGGCGGGGCTCTAATGTTTATATAGTGAAAATGCATAAATTCTTTGAAAATCTTTTCCTTTGATCCGGGGTGTTATGGCAATGATTTTAGTATAATTTATGAAGAAGAACACTGCTTCTTCCAAAAATGCTTAATTTCCTAGCCCCTGGGACAAAGGTACTTGGGTGGGGGGGGGGGTCTGAAAATGATTTAATGCTTTGAAATCTGCACTTTGGTATTAATCAACAACATGATAAATAAAATTTATAAAATTTCCAAAATTTTGAAAGATGTGGCCCCAAGGTCAGTGGTTTCTGTTGGGTGGGGTGCACAACTGATAATGATAAAGTGGAAATGCATTTTCTCTTTGTTACTGTGATCTACATGTACCTCTGGGTATTTCTAACCAAAGTAAGTTTGCTGAGTGCATAATTATGACAAGCAATGGTGCCTCTTTCAAAATTGTGAATTTCATGGCTTCTAGATTAAAACATGAATCAAATTCACTTGTTGGAAAGTTGTTGCATGATACTCAGGTGACCTATAAGGCCCATGGGCCTCTTGTTTTAAAAACTATTTTAAAAATGCTCATTAAAAACTCATAAAGAATTTTTAACTGTGGTTATTGATTGAATGATTAAATGACCCCAAAACGTAACAGACAGATAGACGTACAAATAAACGGACATTACGATCACTTTATTCCTTGCCACTTTTCAAGCAGGGGTATATTAATATGATGCCACTGTGTACATGATTACAGATTAACTTTAACTCCTCCTATACCACTGCATAAGATTAAATAAAACTTTTAAAAATTCTTTATTATGAAACATTATGAAGATAACGAACAGTATTCAAGATCAAAAGTCCATAAAACAATACAAAACAGGAGCAGAGCAAACACAGACCTCTAAAACATCAGAGGTGGGATCAGGTACCATGGAGGAGTGAGCATCCCCTGTCGACCGTCATTGTCCTTGTCGTGATCGGGAAATAACGGAAAAACCATCGTCAATTCAGCGTATAAATAATTGACTAACACTTGATGTGAAAAACGTTTGTCAGCATTTGAGTCAATGATAAATTGTATTTGCTGACAAGGTCATTGTATCGGCCATAGAACTTGCAAAATGATGACGTTAAACGGGACTCATGATATTCTTGTTTCATCAACTTGTTTGACAATGCTCTTGTGAATCGAATCAGTTGAGATATATTAACTCCATATGGAGGTGATGAAGGTATATTGCTGCATAAGTAAGGGGTGTTGACGATAGAAAAGTTAAAGTCATCACGTTTATCATAAAGCTTGGTAATTAGATTACCATTAATGTATTTTTTTAAGTAGAGTATCCAAGTATGAAACAGATTCGTCAGACTCTGTGGAATCTTTTATCTCAAGCTCACCAGGATAAATCATATCGACATAGGAATATTAATAGAAACTAGATACGATCTCGTTGCTAGCAACGAGAGGTCTTCCGTCTGATTCCGAAAAAAAAAAAACCCTTGTAAAATCTAGATGAAAAGGTAAAAAAAATATTACACGCAAGGGGGATTAAATCCAAGTCGGCAGCATGAAAATCCAACGCGCTAAATATTACGTAATCTGTCGGGACCTCTGCTCTAAATCTTCTTGTATATACCTCTGTATAACAGTGCTTTTGTCTTAGAATTATGAAAGCTAGTCACTATTCATAAATTCGCGCCAAACGCCACGAGTTAATCTTCGCGCCTTTTCCTTGGAATGTTCTATTTAACAGGTGTGATAGCTTTAATGAAATTAAAAAAAACTGTTCATTTAGCATAAAACTTGATGATTAGAAAGTATATTTAATACATTTCACAAACTCCATTTAGTATATAAGGAAGTAACACTAAAACAGTGAAACGGCTATGAATTTTAACTTTTTTTTAGAATTTCTTGTTAAAGTGAACTCGCTAAAGTGAACTATCCCGATTAGTTAAAAACATTCATGAAGAGATTGAAATGTTTCGCAAAAAAAAAATGACTCGCCTTACGACGGTCAAGGAATTGGATATTGTTTGTGCTCAATAACTTGAATAAAATCTTTGAGACAATAATGTTAATATAAACTCTATTAAGCGATCTTTAAAAAAATAAGGTTATCTTATTTTGTCTTTTTTATTAGTTTAATATGGCACAAGTGTGCATAGGGAAAACAGTGAGTAAGTTTTATACTTACTGTATTCATTGATATCCTTCTTGAAAAAATATTACTTATAACAATGATTAATGAGCTGCTTTTCCGTGGTGCAATCAGAAGATATTAGGTATCGAATTTCATTTGCACATTTAGTCTTTTCTTTTTCTACTTTGAGAATCAACCAAAACCAATTATAGAAGACGTTTATTTAGAAGAATTTAGTTTGACACAGAATTGTTACGTTACTACAACATGAAAATCCAAGTATTCCTTTACATTTCATTTGTCTGTTACTTTCGTTCAAGCAAATGCTCGACTGCCTCAGTAAACCCCTATTGCGAAATGTCGGAGTTGACAGAGAGAGCGGCCATTTTGAAACGCTTCAAATTTTTAAATGCTAATATCTAGAGTTTAGATTTATCAATATTCAAACAAAAAATATAATAAGCATTATAAGAAAGGTTTCTATTAACATACAAAAAATAAGCAAAAAATGTTGAAAAACAAAAAAATCTAAAAAATTAGTCTTTTTAAATTAGCTTCCGGTAGCAAGCGGAAGTAATGACGACAAACGAAAAGTCGCGTCCTGGATAGTATTTATCATCATCTATAATATCTGAAATTTTCACATTGATATCTTTTACCGTTCTTGAGAAAATCCGTGGACAAAAGAAATCAGAAAAAGGTCTGTAACTTGGCACCGGAAGCGAATTTCAAAAAAATCTCTCAGATGTATCAAATTCATTTAACAAAACATCTGTCCTGAAAATTTCATGTAATTCCATCCAGTAGTCTTTGAGAAATCGCATTAGAAAAATAATAATAATAATAATAAGAAACAATAGAATCGCTATAAGGTCTTCCGTTAAGACGGAAGGCCTTAATTACCATTGTTAATTGACAGTACGTTGTCGATATATCTAAATGTCGAGTTGAAGGCCACAGCAAGTGTTTTCTTCTTTTCACGCATAACGTAAGATTTCGCACAAATTCTGCTTCGTATGAATACAAAAATAGGTCTGCTAATAACGGGGTGCAATCGGTACTCCAACAGATTTTTGGAAGACCTGGTCTCCAAAAACAACATAGATATTATCAATAAGAAATTCAAGCATCTTATTTTTCAGCTATAAAAATGCAGCCATGTTACTTCAATCATTAAGTAAGTTTATCAAATCTTTTATTTTGTGTATATTTTAATCTCCTTTTCCCCCCTTTTTAGTGACTGAATCAATAAGAAAACTATACAGCATAAAGGTTATTTTTTCCTCATATAAGAATTATATCTTTATTATGATGAGATTTATGTAAAAAGCACAGTTTTAATGTGAAAAAAACCCTATGATATATATATGATATGCAGTATATTGCACAAATTCTGCTTTTTATGAATACAAAAATAGGTCTGCTAATAACAATTTATACCCATGGGACTGTGTAAATCTCAGATGCTAATAATGTAACGTCGAGAATGCCATGCTTTACTGAAAGTCCAAGCTTACCTGAGTATTGTCCTATTTCGGGTCTCCCAGGGCAAAGCATGGATTTTGCCATTATATCAATATGAGAGGCGGGGGTTATCATTAAGTAAGCTTATTGCTCATATTACCTCTTGTTTTGATCTATTTTATCTAAATTTAGGGGCAGTTTGAAATATGAAAACTTGCCTTGATTTTAGAAAAGCGAATTTGCATTTAGGTATATATTTTTTTTAAACCTTATAAGACATGGATTACACAGAAAGATATGGAATTCCCCATGGCTAATTTTATACAATATTTATTAATAATAACAATGATTTATGAGATATGAAGATATCTATAAAGATCTTTAATTGTTACGTAAAGAATTGTTTGTATAAACGTTAATGTCGCTGGTCATGAGTGCTTCTGTAATATTCAGTCTCGCTTGTGCGTCATGTCATAGTCGCATAGGCGAACAAAAGGTAAAATTTTTAGACAATTCGCTGCAAAAATAATTGCGTAACAATTTGTATGAAAACCGTCAGGCAGCATTGGACTTAATGATAGCTTTTTTTTTGACAAGAGCACTGTATTATACAGTTATAATTTAATTTTATTTGTATTCTCGCCTCTCATAGGTTGATTTCCAAAAAGGAACGCATAACATATTGTATAATCTGGTTTGGTATGGGGACACACCCCCTTGACGACCAGCTTCATCATCATATCCATGCAATCCCCTCATTTCCAGTCCTCGGAATCCATGGAAAATTCCAGATTTAATAAATGTACCTTCAACTTTAAACAATTACTCGTTCTTACCTCATGTAAACAAACATCATGGCTGCTAGATCTATGTATCAGTTATTACCTCCCCTCGCTTCAAATCACTTCCGTTACCACGGTTATATTACGTTTGTATTATTGCGCGGTAAATTTGAACTTATAAAAAGCAACACAATTTTACATCAAAAGTTGTTTAATTATTTTAAAATTAAATTATATGGAATGACTTTAATTCTTGGCCATATTATCGAGTATAATCTGGTTTGGGTCAGTTTGCGCTTTTTTATAATCCGCTTCGCGGATTATAAAGCGTAAACTGACCCAAACCAGATTATACTCGATAATATGGCCAAGAATTAGAGTCATTCCTTAAATGGAATGGGTACGAGGGAAATAGCAATTTTATGGTTCCCCGAGTGAGAAAACTATTTCCCGAGGCTGCGAAGCCGCCGAGGGAATTAGTTTCCTGCCGAGGGGAACTATAAATTTGGTATTTCCCGAGTTCCCATTCCATAACTGTTTTATTATACCGAAACAATAATGGGCGATTTAATTTTTTTACCAGATATTCCGACATTACGTAGGTCGCGGGTTTGCTGACGTCATTAAAACTGGGTACGCAATTTATATGATTTGGGCGACTTTCTTGTGCACATCCGATTATGACGTCACGGTGAGAAAGGGAAAAATTCAGTGCATCATCTATCTATAACTTTTGTTGAAATTGGTAATTTAGTGTAACATAATTCATGGAACATGCTGAAGTTATAAAAAAAATAATGAAGGCTTATTTTGATTCAAATGACCATCACTAAAAGTGTTAGAAAGCGTTTCATCATGTGTTATCAATCGCATCTTCTCGTGTCTATTCTGAGAGAACATGTACTTGGTTCGGAAATAAATTTTAACCCTTGTATGATGTATGATTTATAAATATTAAATACATTTATTAAATGTGTATAATTATAAAACAGGTTATTTAATTCCGAATTACACTCGATACCCCCTCCTCAGAAACGCACTCATTTTAGTATACACTTTCAGTGGAAATGCACTACACAACAATATATGGAATGCATCTTTGTTTTCATTTATCTCCGTAAACAGCGTCAAAACTTTGCTAACCGATGGAAAGTCGAACTCAATTATGAAACGGTACGTGCTAATCTCGGACAAATCTATATACAGGTTGAACATTTAAACACTGCTAAGGCACTACCGGGGTAATACTAATGAAACACAAACTAAATTATATACATTTTTTGAGCGGCATTGACCTCTTGTAAATAACCACAGGCACGTAGGATATGACCCCCTCCCTCCTTTCCATTTTTACTCGCTAACGCCGGGGGTGAGTAAACTTTTTCCATTTTTTTTTTATTTTAACTCCACCCTATATGTGCATGTTGATTTAATCGAAATATTTACTAATCGGAGACACATAAAGAATTAAATGAAAATACTAGAGGTACTGTGAGCGATGAGCTCACTAAATGATACCCCCCGCCTCCCCTATGGTTATAAGTGGTGAAAAAGTCCATGTTTTCCTGTGGCCGGGAAACCCAAAATATGTGTCGGATCAAAAAGTAAAATAGGAGGTGCACAATGGCAATATGTAATAAAGATTCTGTGAAAGTTTCATCAAATTTCATTCAGTGGTATGAGAGGAGTTACGGATAAGAGATGGGTACCCCAAAGCGTAACAGACGGACGGACAGACAGACAGACAGACGGACGGACGGACGGACGTACAGACGGACGGACGGACGGACGGAATTAACGATTACTATATACCCTCCCGCTTTTCAAGCGGGGGGTATAATGAAAGGGAAGAAGAATGTGTTTCAAATTTTTCGATGTCTGCATATTCCATGATTCCCTACGCTTAAGATAGTGATAAAATGAAGATAAAGTGAGGCAGACGACGAAAATATAAACAAATTGCAAGCCGTCTCTTTTTATGTATCAGTCGAAAACAAAAAACATGTATTTAAAAACAGCGTAAAGAGATAAAAGGGTAACATTATTTTAACATGCAATAATTTTAAAAATCAAAAATAGGAAAACCCCAGAAAAACAGAAAGGGGGGGGGGGGGCGATACTCCAATTGCCTGTGTAAGTAACGGCACACGTTGTTGTTAGTTACATTTACATATTTTATTCGCTGCGTTGCTTTCCATATGCATGTTCATTCAGTAGAATTAATGTTACATGTATACATTGAAAGTCTAAGAACAAAATAAAATTTGCCTGGTTGTTATACTCGGGAGGATATTTGGCGGAAATTGATTCAGAAGATGTTATTGTTGATTTGATAGCCTTGCTGAATTTTCTAAAGAAAAAGGATATATACAAAGCGCAAAAAACATATTTCGGGGTTGGGGATGTTAGTAGTCCTTGACTTCTAACTTATCTTCATATCTACGACTTTTCAAACAAACTTAGATCACAGGTCTGCGATTTCAACGGGAATGGGGAGTCTGCCTTTTCCAGAGGGGAATACCAGGTCACTTTTATTTTGCAAAAATCCGGCGAGAATCCGCGCATGAATAAAAAAAAAGAAATGGTAAGAAATAAACACATAAATAAAATAAAAAAAAAAAAATCCAAAGGACTGACTGTTGGTTTGCGCCTTTTACGTTAATTTTCACTAATATTAGACGTAATAAGCTGAAAGGGAAAAATGTCTAATAGTTATTTTATTGAATTATTAGGATACTGGTCATTTGAAAGCAGATATACGTGAATATCCTTTTTCTTAAAATCCGTATAATTTTTTTTGTGCTCTGCATACCGGATCGATATTCACGACGTCAAGCGTGACGTCGCGATATTTTATGACGTTGTTCTTAAAAATGCTACATTTTTCAATATAAAAGCAATTATCTACAATTAAATTACGAAAAAATGAACCCGAAGACATATTAATTTTTTTACATAGATTTATTTCAGATCAATTCTATTTTTAAATACCAAATGATAAACAAATTCGTCTGCACGATTTAAAGGTTGTTGATATTTTTGTCCCCCGCTTGAAAAGTGGGGGATATTAATTTGGGTTTGTCCGTCCGTCCGTCCGTCCGTCCGTCTTTCTGTCTGTCTGTAACGCTTTCGTTTCCACACGATATCTCGAGAACCCTTTGAGCTTTTGCAATGAAATTTAGCATAGCAACTTCCTATGGACTAAAGAAGACCCCTATTGATTTTGAGGTCAAAAGGTCAAGGGTCAAGGTCATAAATAAGCAAATTCTGTCTGTTAAAACACTTTCGTTTCCACACGATATCTCTAGAACCATTTGAGCTATTGCAATGAAATTTTGTATAACAACTCCCTGTGGCCTAATAAAGACCCCTATTGATTTTGAGGTCAAAAGGTCAAAGTTCAAGGTCGTAAATTTATACATTCTGTCTGTGTGTAGTACTATCATTTCCGGGCGATATTTCAAGAAGATTTTGAGCTTATGCAATGTAATTTTATACCAAAACTCCCTAGGACGTCTCTCGCCCCTCTCAAAGTGCCCCGCCCCGTTTGTTTTTTTAGTATTTATAGTATTACATGTCGCTATTTTTAGCGCAGGGGCATGAGGAGAGTTATTGCGTATAAAACAGGTTCTCGGCGGACTTTATGTTCTTATTACATCTATTAGAACTGTTTAATAAATGCTAAATAAATCAAACACCATGAATTGTGTAAAATTTTGAGAATACCGAACATGAAAACATGAATATATACATGTATGTGACTTCAGTTCTGCATATACTTCCCATTGTTTAAAGCGATTCCGTGGTGTAGTGGTCATGTCGCTCGCGTCGAATGTGAGAGGTCACGGGATCGATTCTCGATAGATTTCTTTCTTTTTTTTTTTTTTTTTAAAATACCTTTTTTTTTTTTTTTTTACTAAATGATAGTATTCAGCATGTGAAATGAAAAATTTATGAGGTTATAAAATCATCATTACAGTGTGATAAACATTCCATATAAAAAAAATCTTCTATACACACAATAAAGAATAAGCAGTCAAATCTTTATATGCATATTGACATACATGTATTTTATTTGCTTCAGTATACATGTATACATTTAATAATTCTAAAAATTCTGTCAGGGGGAGCCGACTTTTTCCCTAAGCGGGGGACACGAATTCTCTGAATTAGCTTGTTTTAATCAAAACCTTGCCTGAAAACAAGCCGAAAACGACGTTTTTCCTATACAATTCAATAGAATACCGTTGAAAATGTAACTACAACAATGACATCTTTGGAATTCAATTACACAAAAACGGTGCAGACGAATTTTATAAAATTTTCAGATAATGGAAATCAAAGGTAGAGAAATCATATGTAATTTTCATGGTATGTTTTCGAACACTTTTAAAAGCCCTGTAAACCCGCGACCTACGTTAAATAACACTGTAGAGGCATAATTACAAATGCATGCGGTTTCACACATTGTACATGTATGATAAGTAATATATTGTGTCCTAAAACAATTAAATTATTTTTAAAAAGTATTTTCACTGACATTCACTAAGATTTATCGTTGTCTTCAGTTTGCTAGAATTCATGTTTGATTTTGACACCTTGTCAGAATGGATTAAATGTATCAGATCCATGTTAAAGTCGCCTATTAAAAGATTAAGGGGCAATATGAAAGCCATCTATCCTTCTGTGATCGAAGGAATTAGATAGATTACATGATCAGTACGTACTGGTACCTGCCGACAAAGCAGGTAAGAGTATTGTCTTCGTTTGTAAGGCTCACTTTATAAATTGTATTTTAGAAGAACTTGGATTTAATTCTACAAATGACAATGTAACTTATACTTATTCTACCCTTTCTAAGGAAGAAATTCTTCAAAATCATATGTCAGTTTTAAATATTTTTGATATTCCACAGAGCCAAAAATGAATTTGAACTACCCTTAGTATATATATTGGATTCCAAAACTTCATCAAAATTGTTCAACCAAGCCTCTTTCGTTAGTCCTCACTAAGATACTGACAGTAGTGAAGGAAAAACTTCAAGAGTACTGTGCAACTATATATTCAAGAAGTGGTGTGAGTCGGATGTGGATACTAAAAACTTCTAAAGAACTTTCGGACAATTTGAAATCGCAAGATTTTAATCAACAGCTTAAAAACTTACGACTTTTCAACTTTATACACAACCATTTACCATGATAAATTAAAGTCCAGGCTTTTTGATATCATTGACAGCTGCTTTTTCAATAAAAATGAAACTCGTAAATTTACTCAACTGGTCATTGGTCATTTACAAAATTATTTTGTTAAAACACATTCTGATTGCACACACAAGTTCTCTGAAGTTGACATAAAAAAAATGCTTGAGTTTCTGATTGACAATATCTATGTGGTTTTTGGAGACCAGGTCTTCCAACAATCAATTCGAATTCCCATGGGTACAAATTGCGCTCCGTTATTAGCAGACCTATTTTTATATTCATATGAAGCAGTATTTGTGCAAAATCTTATGCGTGCAAAAGAAGAAAACACTTGTTGTGGCCTTCAACTCGACATTTCAATATATCGACGACGTATTGTCAATTAACAATAGTAATTTCCATTCCAACGTCGACACAATATATCCTGGTGAGTTTGAGATAAAAGATACCACAGAGTCTGACACATCTGTTCCATATTTGGATATTCTACTTAAAATATACATTAATGGTAATCTAACAACCAAGCTTTATGATAGACGTGATGAGTTTAACTTTTCTATCGTCAACACCCCTTACTTTTGCTGCAATATACCTTCATCACCTGCATACGGAGTATATATATCTCAGTTGATTCGTTTCGCAAGAGCATGCTCTACGTATGAACAATTTCTAAAACGAGGTAAATTATTGACAAGCAAGTGCATGAAACAAGAATATCAGCACGGATTTTAATTTATTGTGAGGTTTATTTGAAATAAGTTTGAAAAGTCTTGCGTCTTATTGTTGATTTTGGTAACATACTGTGATTTAAAGTAGTTCCTTCTGTTTCTTTTGGTACCACGTCCGAAATATTTTTCCATTTATACATTTTACTTCTTAGAAATACATGTATATGTTTACCTATGTTGTTGTGTTTAAAAAGCAGCCAAAAGGACAATTCTTTTAATACTAGACTTTTTAAGGTAAGGGAATTACAGGCAAGATTACAGACTTCTTAAATAGTTAGTAAAAGTAAAATTATCTTTAGAAAATGTTCAATGAATAGTATAATAAAGAATAATAACATCATTTACGTTCAACTCTGAGCTAAAACTGAAAAACCATCCTCAATCATAGTCATAAATGAAAAAAAAAATTGTATATGATGCGACCTCCCTAAAATAAGATTATTGATAGATAAGGAATGCATTTTAAGATCTAAAAAGATGGGATGCTGCAATGAATTACTGACAAAGCATTCATTATATTTCTCGTTAAAAGTAATATAGCATTTACTCGATAATATCTTGTAATTATAGAGATTTAATGTGGTACTAGAAACTTCCCCAGATTTACCAAAATTATATATGTCACATGCGGGTAACTTTGGGTTCCCAAGATTCAAACATTATATGACTTTTTATACCGAACTATAAATTCATAATTTGATCATAAAAATTGCAAAAAAACATGAGCGGTTAAAACTGTTATTCACTGTAAGACTTGTATAACTATAATAAACATATATTTTTTCAGGAATACACTGCCCATATTGTTAATTCTTCGTAAAAAGAGACAAATTCATTGGCTTTCATACTGTATGTTGAAATATGCCAAAAAATAAATCAAAGAGGTTAATAATATCATCATTCTATTTAGGATATTTCATACTGATGACATGTTCTATCTTAACTGTATGTCAGTAAAGATGAAAATAGGAGGTGTTTTTAATGAGGTAAGAGAGAGAGAGAGAGAGAGAGAGAGAGAGAGAGAGAGAGAGAGAGAGAGATGGTGGAAATTCCCATGGCTAATTTTACACAAAGTCTATTTAAATATAGATTTGAAAGACATATAGAGCGATAAGTTTAGAGATAAGTAAATGTCTTATAAAGCCTTCTTTACAGTTGTTTTGAGAAAAAATCCCTATAAATAAAAGTCATTTTTTTTTATTATCGAGTGTTAAAAATTCAGTATCGTTGAGCTATTATTTTATAATCGAATTCACTTTTCATGTTTAAAGCAATTAATTTTTTTTTCATAGATTGCCTTTCATTCTAAAAAAATA
This sequence comes from Saccostrea cuccullata, assembly GCF_032062105.1. Classification (NCBI taxonomy): domain Eukaryota; kingdom Metazoa; phylum Mollusca; class Bivalvia; order Ostreida; family Ostreidae; genus Saccostrea; species Saccostrea cuccullata. Next base: position 200,613 of record NW_026928409.1, on the reverse strand, counting down.
AAAATAAAACCCAAACGATCACCTTTGCTTTAAAGATAAATGCAAGTTTTTTTGATAATGAAGACAGTAAGCAATCAGAGTGACAGAAAAAAATGTTTCTGAAATATCTTTATGTACTTGTATGTACATGTATTATCATCTTTATGAAAAAAAGGCTCTCATCAGCTCGGTTTTCTGGAACAAGCATCGAACACGGTTCCTCCCGACACGTGGTGAGGGGCATATACCACTAGACTTCCTCAAAAATTACTTAAAGATTAATTTTTATTCCATATATATATCAAGTAAATCATATTTCTGAAAACAATCATTTTTAGTTGATTACAGTAATTGTTAACTACCGGTACTCCTATTTTGCTACGTAACTATCTAAAAGGTAGTTTTATTATACAGTTTGCTCCTAAGTTGTTTTAAAATGAAATTTGACTGAATTATTTTACCAATCTAGCAGTTTATTATATATAAAAAAAAATCTGTTAACGATGAAAAAGTTGCTTATACACCGCTTATATCCTTTGGAACAAAATAGTACATTTGAGTTATGACCTTAAAAACACAATTTCACCTTTAGGTAAAGCAATAGTTGAACATTGTGAATAGATGAATGAGTTCGTATAAAGAAATCTGAATGTTTTGGCCTGAACAAGGGTTTATGAAAAGTTGGCAGTCAAAAACACATATGTAGGTATATGTATCTGCTCTTGAAATCTTCTTATCTTGGTCTCCATTTTCCAACTTCCCTATGTCGAGAAAATCCTGACATACAACTTTTCAAGATGAGGAATTGGAGAGTCAATGAAACACTAAAAGTACTTTTAATCATTATGAATATTTTTTAAAAAGATTTGCTGTTCATGTTATCTATCACTTAAAAATATATTCATTATATTCACTCGACAAATTTAGTCAAGGGCAGATTATAGAACACAACAATAAAAAAAAAAAAAAAAGATTTGTACCTTTACACAGAACATTTCCAGAAGCAGAAAAAAGGGATTTTTTTGAAATTAAAAAAATCTTCAAGAACTATCTATCAATAGTAAAACAATCTAAAGTCAAGTATTAATGTACCATTGCATATAAAAATGCAAGAAAGCAATAATACATCCTGAGTAAATGATAACAAAGTATGAGTAAACTACAAATAACTATGTACATGAATGACTAATTGCCAATCCTGTGAGTACGAATGACCTAAAAATTAAACACAGTATTTAAAGGGAAGGGCACAAAAATCAAGACACACAGCTGTTATTTGCTTATATACAAATATCATTTTGATTTTAAACTTAATCGAGATGAATGAAAAGAAAATGATTTCAGCAATATCGATGTGTTTGATTATTTTATTTCGTCGTATGGAAACCAAGAAAATGATTGATATAGATAATATAAAGTTTAATTTACCTTGTGGGAATAATTACTGTGAGGGTATACGACAGTATTGTAGCGAAGAACAGACATGTTTATATTGTACCAGAGATATTTGTATGATGAGGAATCCTCCGGATTTGTGTGTATTTCAGTGTGCATCATATAAAAATGACATCGGTAAGTCAAATTCCCTTAAATAATTCTTTTTAAATTTAAAATTTGTTATTGAATTCCATTTTATTGATTAAAATATTACTTAAGTGTAATGGATAGGTTTAATTCTAAGCTAGTGTATTTTCATATTTTATTTCCTTGTTGAAATTCACAAGGATACTAGTACATAATTAAATTCCTGTAAAATGAAACTTTTGCGATTTTTTTCAGGTCTGTATTCCACGTAGTGGATCCTCAAAAGAATTTCAGCTTATTTATTTATTTATTTCAAGCAGTTTTTATCAACAAATGTCTTTCAAGTAACATAACCCTTTTTCAAAATATTGAAATTCTTTAGGTCATCTAAACTTGACATACATATATATATCTGTGAAGTATAGCAGCATTTACTGTCCTAAACATTCCTCAATTTTCTAAGCAAAATAATTCCAGAAGAAAGGACTAGCATATAGAAGATTAGGGATCAGGCAATATTGTTATATCAATGGGGGAGAGGGACTGCCAAAAAAGTCTTGTTCTTATACTTTAAAGAAAGAAAAGAGTATATGCCCCATCCTCATACTGTGGGAATATATCAGATTAATACCTTAAAATCCTAATTATCGTTTGTCATCCAGAGGATGGAATTTAAGTTACTTCCTAATGTAAGATAAAGAATCTATAATAAGCCAATTATTTTTCATAATTATATAAGAATATATGACGATGAATGTTTTTTCATATTATTATAATTTAAGAAGATATGACGATGGATATGAGAAGCGAACATCATCATGTTTAGGTCAGTTAATTTATAAGACGTGTTCTCAAAATTTGCCATAACTTTGTGGTTCTTTTTAATTTTTTAAGGAAATGAGGCAAATTTGATAATGTTTCTTTTGTAATTGCAAGTGTATGTACTTATTATAGTAGATCAAAGACAATAAAACGAAGTTTTACAGAATATTTTGTCTTTCGTGAAACAAAAAAAAAAAGGCTTGAAAAAAAAAAAAGTTTTGTGTCTCTTAATAATTATTTAAAACTAGAGGCACTGTGTGCACTGAGGTCATTAAATGATACAAATGATACATGATGTGATGATGTGCACAATGGCATAGTCTATTAAAGAATCTATGATAGTATCATTAAATTTTATTCAGTGTAGGAGAAGTTGCGGATAAGAGATGCTTTTTCCCTTCAATATTATAGAAAGAATGTCAGTGTCCATTTTTTGTATGAGACGTGTCCGATCAAAATATGAAATAAAAGGTGCTCAAATGCACTATGTAACAAAGATTCTAAAGTCATTAAATTTCATTCAGAGGTATGAGAGGAGTTGCGGATAAGAGAAGGGTTTTCAAGTGGGGAAGGGGGGTATAATAACCCTTTGATACAATAGTGCTAAATTGATATGTATTAGGTACATATGTTTTAAACATCCTCAAAATAGAAATGTGAAACAAAGCATTTGTTTGACCGTGAACAGTTTTCAAATTATGTAATTAAAACAAATCTTCCAGGAAATACACAAAACGTGGAAACGATATTTCTTCGGTAAAAGATTGAAGTACTCTGAATTATGTTTCACCGGAAATTTATTTGATATTGAAGATAGAACGAAAAGTTTTGATAGGACGCAAGTTTAATTGAAATATAATAGATCCTCAAATATGAACACTATGGAAAGTGGTTGCAGAAATTCTTACTTTGATCACCATCATTCATCAAGAATAAATTAAATTGATCTTGCTCTAACAGGAAACTACGATAATTTTTAAAAGAAACCGTTTAATCTCAACTTAAGTTTTGCAAATGTTATTATTTAGAGTAAACAGAGTTAGCCATTTTTATCTATGTACATGTAACCTTTTTGACATTTCATCGTTTTATATAACTTAGGTCCTTCTATGTCTTGAATACAACTTCAGAACCAGCTTAACATTTTATAAATGTTTTTTTTTTAGATTCAAAGAACACAAATCATACTAGATCTGCAAGGAAGGAAGATTTAACTGAACATATGAGAGGTTTGAATAAAGATGTGCATATATTTAATCATGATCAAAAAAAATTCTTTTCTTCTTCTCAACAGAAATGAAGTATTTTTTACTCTTTTTATTTCAGTTTGTGTTGATAAATGGGTAATCATCTTACTGGGTGTAACTGTTGGTGTATCAATAGTGATCAACTGTGGTATTTTAATGTGGATACTAATAATTAAGAGAAATCAGGGAGAAAAATATTATTTTGATGACTGTTTTATCATATGCAGGTAAGTATTGTTTGAATTAGACACTATGATGAAATAATGTTAAGTGCTACGTTTAATACTCTTATCTTGATTTTACTCTAATTGTTATCTTAAAAGTAGTAAAAATATTTTTTTAGAAAAAGAAACATTCATGAATTACTTAGAAAGTACCACACAACTGAAAAGCAGCCAGAATCTCCTTAGATGACAAAGGAGCCAAACCAGACTGGATAAAAATTAATGCAGTTCCAAAAATTGATTAAATATCATTCATACACATGGATTTCCGTGAGTTCAAAATACCTATATGGTCAGCTGCATTACCCCAAGTGCCTTTCAGAGTTTGTGTTTTAATTATTTGCTGGGAGGCAGTGAAGACAGGATAAACATGACAAATCAGTAACTTATTTAAAATTTTACTTAACAATACTGATTAGAGTATGATATTAAACACCGATCATAAAACTGTGTTCATGTAAAAAATTAGAAGCATTCATAGTAATCAATTTCGATTTCGACTTTACTCATTTTAGTGACAGTGCCATTTGCCTTGCGTAGTACTTTATTATCTAGTCTATATTTAGATTGTTCGATCAGCAAGACTGTACATGTTTTATTGATTTAAAAAAAATTTACTGTTTATATTTATATCTGTATTAAAGAAGAATTTTGTAATTAATAAATAAAATTCTATTTTTAATATGAATATCATTGTACGTGTAATTGAATGGAACAGTCAGTGCTGAAGAGATATGCGAAGGTGATATGCTTATTGCTGTTTAAAGAACGATAAATTACACTCGTTTTCTAAAGATATGAAAGAGATAAATATTCAGTGGATGGAAATATAAGGTTTATCATTTTGCAAGTTTTTGGTCGATACATGTACAATAATTTTGTTTGCAAATCATTTTGTAAAATGCAGTCGTACATTTTATACTAAAATTATTGTTAGTCTACATAGTAAATTGTTTATGGTTTATTCCGTTTATTCCCAATCATGACAAGGGGTACACAGCGGGTATGACCGGTCGACAGGGGGTTTTCACTTGTTTTGGCACCTTTAATGTTTTTTTGCTATGCTGCCGATCTGTATTCCTTAAATTGACTTTGAGCTTGGTTACTGTTTGTCATTTTCACATTTCAATGACTTTATATACTCACCGTCAATAGCCAAATCTGTATTGCTTAAATTGACTTTAATTTGAGCTTCATTACTGTTTGTCATTTTCACATTTCAATGACTTTATATTATATATAAATATGTTCGTTGCTTGAAACAAAACCAATGACAATAGAAGGAAGCCACATGACATTAATATAGAATGAATTTTTTTAACTTTCTAAGTTCATAACATTTTAAGTTTATTTTTTTGTAAATTTACTTTTTAAATTTATTCTTATTACATTATAAAGTCACATAAGCAATTAAAACGTGCTAGTCAGCCTTGTACAACTAGGGTCAATAAGTTTATCAATGTCTTAATGCGAAATAATTCTTGTCCTTTTTTAAATGCCTGTTTTTCAGATACTGAGGTCGAATTTTCTCTAACTTGGCGTAGTGTAGTAACCATTGGACTTCCGGTCAAGGAACTGTCATTCATGCTTTTGAAACACATTCGTTATATATTTTCATGACCTCATTTTGAAAATTTCCAACATTAGCAATGAAAATGCCCTTCAATGATTTTGATGCATATCTATAAAAACCCAAAATAGGAAAAGCATTTTTTATTTTGATAATGGTAATGAAATCGATTTGGCAAAGTAAAAGATTTCCTATTTTTTGATTTTATATGTAATAAATTTTTTTTTAAATTTGGGTGTTGCGTTTCTATTGACGGTGAGTATATTATATTTAAATATGTTCGTTGCTTGAAACAAAACCAATGACAATAGAAGGAAGCATTAAATTTAAATTTTTAAGCAGATTTTCCAATTTTGGTCACATAAGCACGAATAAAACTCATAATGACCCATTTTGTACAGATTAACCTTTCAATGATTTTGATGCATATCTATAATTAGGAAAAGCATTCTTTTGATAATGGTGAAGTCGTTTCTTAATATTGATTTTATATGTAATAGATTTTTTTTCTCACATCTTTAAATCTGCACATTTTAAAAAAATTTGTAAATAATCAAGGTGACTTTCACATTGCTGCACATTTAAAAAAAACAAGGTGACTTTATCGGTTTTTCTTACAGAATTCAAAACTTACCTTTTAATTGATTAAGAATCCTTGCTTTCACAGTATTTCATCCACTAAAATAAAATGCACATTGTCAAGATTGTAGCACTCATAGAAAACACATTTGTATTTGAAACCATATATAACATAACGTTATAGAATATTCACTGCAATAGAAAAGTCATTTACATAAACATGATTATATTGACAAAGGTAAATGAAAAGCACATGTCTGTAATTCACAACATTCTCCGGCCCACCAAAGTTTTTCACAACATTCTCCGAATAATTAAAGTCCTTGGAAGTTTGATTGAAAATGAATAAAAATCTTACTCGAATGTCACTTGAAATGTAACGCTCCTCCGTTAGATTTAAGTTATTTCCTTTAACTGTTTGGTACCATCACGTATATGAACAAAGTCTCAAAAAATCGTCTTCCTCTTTACTCTAATGTCCGAAGTACTCTCTGATGAATGCATTCTCTTTGGCTTGAATTTGCTCCTTATGCTGATCAATCTGATGATCCATAATCTTCATCCTCCTCTTCATCTCTGCGATCTCATCCCGTGACTCGATGAGGTTCTGACTGTATGTCCTCTCGACATCAAAGTTTTGGTTTTCCTGTTGTCTGATATTGGTGTCATCCACAGAAATCCTCTTGAAGTCAACAATCTGCATGCTATGAACTTTGTTATCCTCTGGAATTCCGAATTATTAGTGTACTTTTGTTCCTTTTCTAATAAATGTTATCTTGGTTAATTGGTATCTCTGTCCCTCTTCAAACCAGTAATTTGATCCCTTGGAATTAATGTTGAAGCTTTTGAGGAAAAATTATATGACAAACTTCAACTTCTTTTTTCTTCAACTCTTCAGCTTGATTCATCTGATTTGTAGCAATTGACTGTGCATCAAATTTGGACTGAAGCTTTGCAAATCTGGTATGTAAAATGTTTACATCATGGTTTTCGTGCTACCAATGACACATTTATAGCTCTTGATTTCATCCTTTCTTGATTTCCCTGCTTTGCATCCAGTAGCCTTTGTTGTAATAAAAAATAACCTAAAATAAAACTTTGCAATTTGATTTGGACTTTTGTAAACAATTAAAGCACAGTTTGTTTTATTGATTTTTATATCACTTGAATATATTTTGCACAGCAAACTTGATGATTCCTAGGACTGTAGTTTCGTTGTGGTTGCTCATCAATGGAATCTGAGTGCATGTAGAATATAGCTGTAGCACGGTCTTCCGTTGTGTCCATATGAGTTCCTGCTTCTAGTATGTCAAGTTCCTTGTAAAGAGCCTTTCGTAAGTCGCCTAGTAACCAATCGATAAAGGAATTCACAAGGTAATTTGTTCAGAATCAAGAAATATGTATCTTGAGCTTGTCCGGAAAACCTAATGTCTCCATTGGTCATGAAAATGAAGTTTTGAGATTATTCTGTTGCATATAGGACCCCTTTCATGTAGAATCAATAAGTTTGCATGTGTGAATATGGTGTTTGATGCCTCTTCTACTAGTAAAGACTTTAAGTAGTTAAGCTTTTGTACTTCAGTTAATGAGTTGTTGCTATGAATAGCTGAAGCCCAGAGAGCCAAACACATTTCTTTTTTAATTTATATATATTTGAATTTGTAAGGGACTGATAAATTTCTGAAATTGTGTGTTGATTGACTGTATGACAAAAGGGATGATTAGGTTATCCATTGTCAATTTCCCTTATTTTTTGTAGTTATAATCTAACATCACCTCCTTATGTGTTTATGTCTCTCAACAAATTACCGTTCGTAATAAGAAAAAAAAATGTTTCCTTGTGGTAACAGAAATGTGAGGAGATCACGTCATAGTTCAAAAGAAAACATGATTATATTGACAAAGTATATATGTAATTCACAACACACATAATTTCCAATTTTTAACCATATATGTATGAATATTCACTGCAATTATATACTTATGCTGTATGTGTCAAGAAATTTTAGTCCTGCCCACACTGGTTTTCTGTCAACAGGATGTAATTAAACTAGGTTTTTATGTTGAAGCTTTTGATTCAAACCTAGTTTTCGAGTACACTTGATAAGCATAAAAAATAACCTAAAATAAAATTATGATATTTTGTAAATACTGCTTTTATGATTTTTTTATCGCAGTATCTTTCATTGATGGGAGAGCCCCTGCAGAAATCTAAACAGGTGACCTGTTACATGTAGCAGTGATATAAAAGGATGTTTTCATTAACAATATTAACAAGAAAGAATATTGTTTTAATTTAAAATACAAAATCACCTCCTTATGTGTTTATGTCTCTCAACAAATTACCATCCGTAATAAGAAAAAAAAATGTTTCCTTGAAAATGTGATCATGCACTTGTCATTATATATACTTATGCTGTATTGATTTTTTAAAGAGTTCACAGAACACTTGATAGAGCAGGAGTATCAAGAAAAATAAGATATAAAAGGAAGAAAAAAAGAATATTGTTTTAATTTAAAATACAAAATAAAAATGCTACACTTGTCATTGAGAAGTTTTTAAAGGTGAAATAAAAAAAAATATGTGACAAATGAAAAGAGAAGGAAGCAAAAGTAAAGAGAGACTGTGAAATTTTCTTGGGGGTTTAATTTACGTTGTTTTCGAGGTATGAAGAAACCCACAAATTCATGTCCACCACGAAATGTAAAATATTACATACATAACTACTCAACAATTCTTCATCAACGAATTCAAATCCCCACGAACCAAGATGTTTTACTCAAATTACGAAAATTTGACCCCTCGAAAATATGTGATTTTACAGTAACGAACAATTAAAGATCAAAAGTCCATAAAATAATACAAAATAGGAGCAGAGCAAACACGGACCTCCAAAACATCAAGGTGCCATGGAGGAGTGAGCACCCCTGCCGACTGGTCATACCCGCCGTGTGCTCCTTGTCTTGATTGGGAAATAACGAAAAAATGTCAATTCAGTGTATAAATAATAAACTAACAATAAGTATGAAAAACTTCAGTCAGCATTTGACTCAATGATAAATTGCATTTGCTGACAAGGTCATTGTATCGACCATAGAACTTATGGAATGATGACTTTAAACGAGACTGCTGATATTCTTATTTCATCAAACTTGTTTGGCAATAATTTACCTAGTTTAAGAAATTGTTCATACGTAGTGCATGCTCTTGCGCATCGAATCAACTAAGATATAGACCCTCCGTATGCAGGTGATGAAGATATATTGCTGTACAAGTAAGGAAAGTTGCAGATTGTGAAGTTAAAGTCATCTCGTTTATCATATACCTTGGTTTTTACCATTAACGTCTTTTTCAAGTAAAATATCCAAATATGAAACAGATATGTCAGTCTCTATGGTATCTTTTATCTCAAGCTCACTGGGATATATCGTATCGACATAAGTTAATTGACAATACGTCGTCGATATATCTAAATGTCAAGTTGAAGGCCACAGCAAGTGTTTTTTTCTTTTCACGTATAAGATTTTGGATAAATTCTGTTTCATATGAACACAAAAATTGATGTGATAATCTGATACACCCAATCCATTCTGACAAATTGTCAACGTCTTCCTTTTAACATCTGGTCCATTGCCCAGGATTTTTTTTTCTATTTTTACTTTGTAAAACGTAATCGCTCATTATCTAAACAAATAATATTTCTAAAATATTTGGAATGCTTTTATAGTAATATAGCAAGCAAGAACATTTTAAAAGATTGTAAATAACTTTGTAGAATTTCATTGCCTGTTGTGGCCTCACCCTACCCCAGGGGTTCATGATGTGAACAAGCTTTACATATCCCAAAGTTGCTTGCATACAAAAATGACTAATCACCGCTTTGCTGATATTGCCAAAAAAGAGTTTTATAAGCTTTTTCGTAAACATCCATTACTAAAACATATAGCATTGATTTTTTGAACTAGTATCAAGAAAAATAAGTCTCGATCTCAAAGGAGGATGATTTCATTAATAACAATATTCTCAAGGTAGAATATTTTTTAATCTAAAACACAAACATAGAGATGTAAAATAAACATAATTTTGTCATTGCAGTATGCATTTTTTAAAAGAGAGACAGAGATGCAGAGAGATAAAGAAGGAGAGAAAAGCAAGGCGATAGGGGGGGATGAAATAAAGAATTGAAATGTATGTGATAGATGAAAAGAGGAAGAAGTAGAAGAATTTAAAGACAGGACCGTAAATTAATGTTAATACATGTATGAAGTATGTAGTGGTAGTTTGACCAGGAGGTAAACAGCTCATTTATTTCATTGAATTCCTTGACTGTATATTTCAACGACTTCTAAAGAATATAGAGACTTAGGTTTTGTTATCTCTCACTTTCCCTCCCTCCTTTCTCTATATTTTTCGAAAAGACTTCCATACCTATATATCTATGCATGACTAACATGTTTTTGCAGTTCTTCCCAGGAATATTTCTTTTCTTCTATTTTTACTATGTGAAACGTAATCGCTCATTATCTAAAGAAACCTGCAGCTGATTCTACATTATCTGAGAAAATTTGAAAAAAAAATTAGAAAGATTTTCCCAAAATTTGTAGAATTTTATGCCAATTGCGGCCCAGCCTACCTAAGGGGGGCATGATGTGAACAGCTTGAATTTACATATCCTGAGAGTGTTTGCAATTAAATTACTAACTAGGAGTTTCCTTATATTGACAAGATGATTTAAAAAAAATGAATCTTCACAATGTAATAAAGCTTTCATCCTTTTTTGTCTTTGGTCTTGAGAAGACAGATTTTTGACAGGTCAAATTTAATTCTCACTATTTCTTAATCATCTCCTTGAAGAGGAGTACGGAAGCCCATTTAGGACCTATCAAAAAATATTTTTGAATTCGTTATAACGAATTTAATTTGTTATTACAGATTTATTGAATTCGTTATAACGAATTAAATCTGTTATTACAGATTCATTGAATTCGTTATAACGAATTTAATCTGTTATTACAGATTTGTTGAATTCGTTATAACCAAATTCTTGAATTGGTTATAACGAATTCAATAAATTCGTTATAACCAAATTAAATTGGTTATAACGAATTCAACAAATCTGTAATAACAAATCAAATTCGTTATAACGAATAAATCTGTAATAACAAATTAAATTCGTTATAACGAATTCAAAAATCGTTATAATAAAAATATTTTTTGATTAAATTCGATAACGAATTCAATGAATCTGTTATAACAAATTAAATTCGTTTTAAAAATTTTTTTGCGTCTGCTTCTTTCAAATTACAGATTAAAAAGGAATATTCTAGAAGACATGCGCATACAAGAAATATCAAGAATTTTTTGAGCACCGAGCCCGATGATTTATGAAGTTCAGTGATAAGAAAAAATTATCTATCTTTGCATGTAAAACATTAAGCTGCACGAAATAACCAGGTTTATCTATATTGGATAAACCCCATTATAACGAATTCAATAAATCTGTTATAACAAATCAAATTCGTTATAACGAATTCTAAATATCTGTTATAACAAATTAAATTCGTTATAACGAATTCTAAAAATCGTTATAACGAATTCAAAAATATTTTTTGATAGGTCCTAAATGGGCTTCCGTAGAGGAGTGACCATTTAATTTGAATGAACTTTATTTTTCTTTCAACCAAAAATATCTTAATAATATGATAATCCTGGTTACTTACTTAGTTTATATTTATTTGATAAACAAAGGGCACTTGCACTCTTCAGGGTGGCAATGGTTACATATAAATAATATAGTACATATATATACTATTTGTAAAAAAGTATGATGATAATAATAATAAACAAGGAAAAAATATCAATAATTATATTGTAATTCTCGTGTACCAATGATAGACTTTAGCCCAGTACACCAGCATTATGGAGGTTGATCAGATCGTCTTTAATTGCAGGGATTTCGGAAAGTGCTGAAATGTATTGTTTTAAAAATGAAAGTCTGCACAAACAATAAAGTAACACACATAGATACAAATTTTACAAATTATTCAGTGAATTTTGCACTAAAAAGTATTTATTTTTCTGATATTCAAATGATAGCTATTGATTTGGATACTAAATATAGTAAAATTATATTACAAGTATATGACGTAACAAAATTTTAAATAATGTATTATCAATGCTTCTGACAAGAATTTGTTCTTTGGTACTTTTTGTTTTAATTTTTGCTCTTGTAGTTTACTATTTTTACTTGTATTTCTAAAACAGCATAAAGCGATACTTCATTAATAAAATTATATGGAGATAGCTATAAATTTTAAATAATTCAAAATGCGAGTCGTGCATGTAAAAGCAATTGACCTTGATAATAAAAATGCAATTCTATATATGTATATACGAGTACACTCACTAAAAAGATAAATGAAATCTTTCATTATAATATTATTTCACCAGAGGTAACAAAACGTTTGGGGTACAGTTCACTTTTAAAACACTGGGATTTTGGCCCAGCTACTGAAATTGCATTGCACTGGTACATGTACGATGTTCATCACTTTCTAAAAAAAAAAATAAGCTTACGTAGGCAGTGATTGGCCACCAGAGCATAACCCTTACAGCAGACAAGGTTCTGATCCGGACAGGAGGTCTGTATCGTCTTACTCTCGTATGTTGTTTTATACATAGGTGAGGATCTGTCCAGAAAAAAACAATTATTAAACAATAATGAATGTATATTAATCTTTATGTATGATACAATCTACGATGATATCGATTTACTATATTTTCACATTTCTATTACAATTTTACAAACCAAAAAAAGAAAACAAAGAAAATTTTATTATTACAAGCAATATCATTCTACACCCGATTTGACTGAAAGGGATTGAATATAAAAACAGGCATTGTACTGGAATAAGAATGTTAGTACTCGTCCTAACTTACATGTAGTAATAGTGATGTCTGGAACAACTGCTGAGCCAGAGGAAGCCACAGCTAGTGTATGTTACACGGTCCCTGATCTTACTAACATACATAAGCTGGGAGTGGGTCTCTATGATAGTTTTGGTAGTGGCTACGTTGCAACACCAATGCGCCCTGAGTGATTTAGCATTGTTGCTTTTAGAATTACGGAATACTTGTTCATGGATTACTCACTTTTTTAATTAAAAAAATGATAAAATAGAAGATTTAAAATAAAAGATTCACAAATACACCTCTCAAGCTTTCGTTCTTTGAATGCTTTGCTACATTTGGATCCTGATCCCATCTCTGCTGTTTACTCTGCTCCCGAACTGTATTCTTTAAATGGATTTTAACTAGAATACCGTTCGTTATCATTAATTTTCATTTTAAATATACTTACGTAGCGTTTCCATGAAGAGTCACTTCGCGTAAAACACGTTGGACATTTTTAGGTAAGTCGGACACTTGGATCCCAATTTCTCTTTTGCTTTTCATTAAGAAAATCAAGGGGATCCTGACAAAGTACAAAGTTTAATAAAAGAACAAGCAGAAATAAACGAATTGTGGCCATTGCTGGAATTTCTAGCACTTTTCAAAGCGAAAGTTATTACAAAATTTTTACCTCTGGGTTCTTCCAAAGTACTGAGAGGTCTTGAAGATAAGAGCGACACTTTAACCAATAAAATAACCCTTCAGTGCATTGAAAGATAAACAAGGTATTGTGATAGTTAATAATTAAAATCATAATACTAGTATTACTGAAATGTATGGACCAGTAGAGAGATACCCGTTCTTCTAACAACTGAAAACAGAATTATTCCTATAAATAAAAAGTAGAATAATATTTTATGGTACATTATCATATTTTAAAAATTCTTTACGACATAGTCCATCTTTTATGTTGGAATGGACATTATTTTTCAAAGAATTGTTATAGGAGGCAATATTTGCATAATATTCGGGGAAATCAAGTCATAAAAAGAAAATCCTGGAAAGGAGAAAATTAAAGTATGTTACATTTTTTATCTTGCTTTAACAAATAGCACGAAATAAATGATAAAAAATTATTAATAATTTATTTGGGACAGCATTATAACAATAATTAGTTCCCTATAATTTTATAAATTTTTTTTTTTTTTTTTTTTTTTTACATTTTTACTTAACACGGCAAGGTCATATTCTACATTTCATATGATTTTAGTTTTCGTTAATATACAACGACCTCTTTAGAGAAATGATTAAAGATATAAACTTTTCTAGAGAGTGATCAAAGTAACAAGCCTATTCAAAGGGAAGAGCTGGGTAAATTTCCGTAGGTTTATGAGGAAATTATTTTTAAAATCTTTTCATTATCCCCGGCCTCGTAACAGAGTTGGAGGGAATATAGTAACGCAATCTGTTTGTTGGTGAGTGAGTGCGGGAATGACGTAATTTGTATTGGAATTGAAGTCTAATGCTGCCTTGATTTATAGATCCCTGCTCTTTGCGAGGGGATGCTTTGCTTTGCAATGATCTTGTAATATGATAATATTATACATTATCCACACTATCAATGTGTACCAAGTTAAATCAAGGATACTTCATTAAAATGAATGAATAGAATAAATTTAACAAAGACTTACAATGATTTCCCATGTATCGCTTGACTTAATTAATGAGGCAGTCATGTTATTTTTAAGCGGTTAGCTTCGCTAGCCGCTATATGGCATGTGTCGGCAACCGGAAACCTCCATAAGGCGCTACCTATCGACAACAGAAACTTCAACAAAGCCTCTACCAATGATTTGTTTCTAACACATATAACATGTTAACATGTTAAATAAAATCAAGACTATCAAAACAACATAATCATTCGGTTTTTAATTTTTATCTGATTTTGTTTGTCAATGAAATAAATTTATTGTTGTATTTTAAAATTTTATGTATAGGAGCATTTGGTGTCGAGATTAAATTTCCGTGACATCAGCTGATGGCGATCGGGCCCTGTGACGAAATTTGAAGTCAGCATGAAGTTTAGCTGATAACATTATCAACGCGTTGGATTTAAACTTAAGGAAGAAATATATAGCGAGAAATATCATACTTGAACCCAATGCTACACGAAAACCAGTAGGCATATCCGGTTTATGTGTTAAATTGAAGCCTGAATTGAACAGGGGGTCAAAATGGCGTTGCACACCTTGTGTATCTAAACTGTACATAGAGGGGTAGAATGTTTCGATATTTGGCTAATTTAGAGACTTACTGATAAAAATTCAGGTGCCTGTGATTAATTATAAGGCACCCCTCATGAACAATATATATTTGATCGAATTATGCTACTGGCACAGAAAGGACGGGTTAATTACTGGCTTAAGGGGTTGAAGGTTATTACACACTGCAAAACATCGGAGAATCTCTCGATCGAGTTTCATTTTCCTTGCTAAAATATTTAGCCATCCCTTTAATTAACTTAAGTAATACTAGTACATGAAGAAAGCTTTATATATATATATAAAAAACTGAATACATCTTCAGGGTTCTCCATCATTTGAAATTTTACTGTGTGGCATAGTTTACGTGAAGCACTAAAATCTCGCGCTATTTTCGAGATCAAATTCGCAACTGAATTACTTTTCATTAAACTTATATAGGAACATATGAGCACACTTTTTACAATAAATCACTATTTCGATATACAAATATTTTCGTCATACATATTGATAAAAGTAAAAACACGTGCTATGAAAAGCAGGGGAAATTCTGATCGATACAATCAAACTAATTACCACTTTTGAAAGTAAATTTGTTGTACTTTTTTGTCAGTTTTTTTTTTTTCAAATTACCGAATTGCAAAGGAAAAAATAGGGAAACTTCAGGACAGGATGATATTCTTACGAGTTCCTTAAAAATGTGTCGCATGCATAAAATTTTAATCGTTACTGTGTCGTAGAAAATTTTGCTGTGTCGGGAGCAACACAGTAAAACAGCTCATGGAGAACCCTGCATCTGTAAGCTGTACAGTTATAGATTACTTCCATAATGAAACGTTTGTTTTCTTCTCCTTTTTTTCTCAATTGAAATTATTTAAAAGATGATGAAAGCTTTGTTTCCAGGGATAAATTCTGTACTCAGTCTAATCATTACAAACAATTATAAACGTCACATTATTTAAATATTTGCCAGATACTCAGTATATTATGTTCGTTTATATATATCGTGCTTACAAGACTCTTTTTTGAATTATTGTCATGTACCATTTACTAATTCGAACATTTATTGTATTTAAATTCAATAGTGTACATTTCTTAAAACTTTATTATCTTGTTTACTTGTCTTTCTTCCTGTGAGAGAAATAGTTCATAATATTAATAAACAGATGTACTCAGTATCTGTATCAAAATACATAATGAATAGTGATCGGTCTCAAATGAAAAACGGATCCTTGAAAGTTCCGGTGCCTAGGAGAAGTAAGCATCCCCAATAACAGGTCACACCTGCTGACCCGCAGTGAGCATACGAAACTGAAGTCCTCTGAAATTAAATCAATTTACAAATTCTCTGCTCGTCCATCCGTTTTTCTCAGACTAGCCAGCTAAAGATCTATGTACAGAACTCCAAATAAATTAATCTAAATTGAATTATCATTACCGTCTTCCTTGGAAGACGGTATTGTATAGTTGAATTTTTTTTACAGTCGTCGGACTATGCACTTCCTCTCTTTTATGATTGGTACAAATTGCATAATGAGAGAATTTCAATTATTTTATTGGTTGAAACGTTGTTCAAGGCAAGGAAGATAACTTTCTGATGATATATTTTTCGTACAATTCCAATCTTAAAAAAATGACAAAACGAACAACACAAGCAAATTCAAAGAATTATGGTCCCCCGCTTTCGGTATCTTTGTGGGCAAGATATAATTTTTAGGGTCAAGGTCAATAGGTCAAAGTTATTGGTATCCCATGAAAGGTCTTGCCATAAAGAATACATATATTTAAAATATGAAAGTGCTAGTTTCTACCGTTCAAAAGTTGTGACCAAGGTTCACGTTTTTAAAAAGTAGTTAAAACTCCAAGGTCAAGGTCAAAGGGTCAAAGTTCTTGGCATGCAATGAAAGGTCTTCTCACAAGGATTACATACGTGAAGTATGAAAGCCCTAGCCCTTACCGTTTAAAAGTTATGGTCAAGGTTAAAGCTTTTTTAGAAGTACGTTAATCTCCAAGGTCAAGGTCCAAAGGTCAAAGTTGTTAGTATCCAATGAAAGGTATTGTTTCTAAGAATACATGTGTGAAATATAAAAGTCCTTGTATCTATCGTTCAAAAGTTGTGACCAAGGTTATAATTTTTAAAAAGTAGTTAAAACTCCATGATCAAGGTCAAAAGGTCAAAGTTCTTGGTATCCAATAAAAGGTCTTCTTACAACAATAACATATGTGAAGTAATAAAGTCGTAGCCCTTATCGTTCAAAAATTATGGTCAAAGGTATAGTTTTTTCATAAGTACGTAAATTTCCAAGGTCAAGGTCAAAAGGTCAAAGTTGTTGGTATTCATTGAAAGGTCTTGTCAAAAAGTATAAATATGTGAAATATGAAAGTCCTAGTACCTACCATTCAAACGTTATGGCCAAAGTAAAAGTTTGGAATTTTTTATTAAAAGTAGTTGAAACTCCAAGGTCAAGGTCAAAGGTCAAATTTGGTGGTACCCAAAGAAAGGTCTTATTACAAGGAATACACATATTAAATATGAAAATTATAGCTCCACTAAATCAAAAGTTATGGGCAAGGTTAAAGTTTTTGTGACGGACGGACAGACTGACGGACAGACCGACGGACAGACGAATGAGATTTAATGTCCCCTCGCTTTCGCGAAAGCGGGGGACAAAAATCAGCAGTAATTAATTCTTAATAACATAGCGTTTTTACTGTTTTATAGTGATAAAAGTGTTTTATAGCGATAAATAAAAAGGTCTCTTTAATTTCATTATAAATTAAATTTGATAGTTATTGCTTGCAGGCTTTACAATTTGTTATTATTCTTTTCCCCTTTCTTGTTTGAAGAGTGAATGGGAATCAGCCGAGGTTTGCCGAAAGCTCTCGGCCAGTCAACGTTTATGGAGATGACCGAGCGACAACCGTGGTAGGGCTAATGCCCGTAAAAAGCATATTTAGAAATACAAAATCAAGAAATTCAAAAGAAGTATAGATCTGTTTACTATTTAAAATTGTTGCTAAAGACAGTAAGCTTTTTTGAAAAGCTCTACTTGTTTTATTTTCTTTTTGAGTAGGCTTTACAGTTACCTAATTTCAGAGTCAATAGAGCATGAAAGACAATTAAATTTGCAACATCAACATATTTTTTTTCGTTCTGAGCACATTTGGACGCCACCAATGGAGACAATTAGGAAGAAATTATTGAAATTGAACTTCCTGTCTTTCAAACTGAAAATCTCAAGTTGATATTTTGAAACATACATTTGTGACATCAGTCTGGGATGTTATTGGTTTTTCCATTTACTTAAGTACTACAAAAGTCAGTGTGTCTGCTTCTTCGCTGATGACATCGGACAAAAATATGCATGCTTACTTTAATATCATCACTGAATGCATTTTTTGTTTGTCTACACTGTACAGTCAAATTCCATGAAAGCATGCTAACCGCTTTTCAGTACTTTCAGTACTTTGATTTTAATTGCTTATATCTTCTGTACTATATTTTTAGCCAGTTAAAAGATTAGCTAGTCTCTTATTGCTTAAAATTTATACATGTAGAGGAAAATGGCAGTTTCTGATTTTTTTTTTTAAAAATTGAACTCAGACAAGAGTAACCATAAAAATTTTTAATGACTTTTATTTAAAAAATTAAAATGAGTACACATAGCAACATACTGGAACTCAAGTCGCCTCTTCTGCAACCTAAGAGTACGTTGGAATCCTTTCTCAACCGTGTATCGACCGGCGGAAGTCTTTTGATACACAGTGTCATTCAGAAAACCAAACCCAATCTTGCTTGCATGCAGCGGAAAGTCCCAATTCCTTGTTTTGGCCATAATAACAAACTAGTTCTTTAAACTTGATGCTTAAGAAAACAATTTATGCATCTCTTTTTCACATGATTTCGCGTTTACTTTCTTTAAAGCTCTGTGACATCTCTACCGGCGGCAGCCATTGCTCTTCTTAACATTTTAGAATACCTATAAGACAAGATATCCTCGTACCTGTAAGAAATGAAATCAGAGATAAAATAGATCATGACTTCTGCCTCCAACAGACAGTGAGAGATTTGTATTTGTATTTACCTTATACATACTAATGTAATTTAAATAAATTAGTATACATGTATATGTAGACTTCTTTACTAATGATGACAAAATTTGGTTTTTACGAAAATCAATTTTTTATAAAGAAACTTTCAAAGAAAATTTATATCAATCTGACAAATGCTTAAAAAAAGAAATGTCCAAAAATAATTTTACTCATCAGACTCGAGTATTTCTGGTAGTTCTTCTTCAAGCAATTCGTTGAGATTTTCATAATGAACAATGTTCTGTCTCTGGTCATATATAATTATCTCCACAGGAAAACTAAAACAAAGAACGTTACATAAGAATATCAACATTAAAAGATTTTTCAATTCTTTGAATATTTTTTCAACTCTGTGCTATAAGTGTTAAAAATTAACAAGAAAAAATGAGCTTACGAATAAGCATCAAGTGTTTCTGATGCCAGTTTTGAGACAATTCTGTTCGTTGAATGCACCAACTTCTTCAGCCTTGCAACGAGGGACCAAGAAGAAATGAAATTATTTTTGAGGAACTTCATTATGGGCGGACTCGCGAGTGGTCCATCGCGTAGAGTCCGCCCCGACCCTAAAAAATAAATAAGTACTTGATATTCAGGGATATCAGTCTGGATAAATATGATGGTAGGAAGATATAGTTTTGATTTGACTTTTGTCCATGGGTACCTCAGCATGACTGGTCATCAAGAGATCCCCACAATACAATGTGATGAATCAATTTGCTCTCTGCTTGGGCCACTTTAATTGCTTCCTCAAATGGTAAGTAGTCTACCTATCATGTACATGAGATAAAAGATGTGCACACAAGTAAATATAAATTTAAAAAAAAATCAATTTGAGGACTTTATTATTCAGGACTTTAGAAGATATCGAAAAGGTTTCATTTAAAGACACACCTGCTTAAATGGAAAGAAAGCCTTTTCCAGATCACTTTGGATTTCTTTGATAGACTTTTCACGTAACCACTGTAATTCTTCTGAACGAGGGATAGATTTCAACTCCATAACTGGAAGGAATCCGATGTCCACCATTAAATTATCGTTAGGTCTGTTACTTCCATACCATTCTAAATCTGTAAGGAGGGGGTTATTCATTTCTAATTCAGATAAATTCGAAATATTCAGTGCATAATTACCATGCAAAATAATAATTTGCTACGTTACGTTCCTTAAAATACTCTAAAATTGTTGATTTAAATCTCAAATTCTTTAATAGATCTCAAATTAATGAATATTTACCAACATTCAATTCATTCGTGTTTGGAACATACAAATGGAAGTGGTGTGTTTCTTTAGTTCTGGTATCTAGAATTATATTTCCGGTAAAATATGCTGGAGTAAACCAAAAAGGTAGTAATGGCTTCTCATTCAATTGAAATTCTGCATGGAACCTAGGGGAGAAGAGTAAAGTTAATTATCCGATTCTTGAAAAGCAAAGTAAACAATTCAATTATTACCAGGTATTTATGTTATCTTAGTTTTTCATTTGTTCAGTAAAAAGTATCAGCCTCTGAATATATTATGTTGAAAAAGTCACCTAAAATAAATATCAGCAATATCTCCATTTATGGCTCGTAATGCTGAATATCCCCCTCTTGGTTCGAATCTTGTTTGTAGAAAAGGCTTATCATGAAAATTTTGGAGAAGGTCAAATAAAACTCCCTGTATTCCTGAATAAAGGGGTGGATCGTGACGATTATGTGATAGCTCACCCTTCTGACCTTCGTATAGCTTCCAAACCTCACCCACCACCTTACCCGGAACAAAAAACTCCAGGAAGTGGGACTCTTTTATACACGTGCTGTTATGGAATGGTTTTGTCCAATTCAAAAGTGCAATTATGTACTCTTCTTCACTCTGAAACATTTTTATTGATTCAAACAATTTATATAAAATTTTCATTTTAAAGTGTTTTGTTTCCATTCGTAGTAAAAATGAACACTTTCAATGAAATTTACCTTAACTAAATTGCTCCCTGAAATCTCGTCTCCCAATGAATTCAAATCTAAAGGTTGAAAGTTAACGTCTAACAGGATTTCTCCCTCTTCACACGAACTCTTAACATCCTTAATATACAAAACATTAAGAAGGGATGAGTGTATTTAATTTGTATCACACTCAATGAATGAAGAAAATGATAAAATGCAATTTGATTATAATATTCATATAGTAATACAAATAAGTAAGAAGTACCTTAATGTCTCTAATTGATTCTTGACCATGGATCCTTGCATTTGTCTCGGATTTAAAATCAGTGTTGCTATTTCTTATGTAAAGGACAATACAGAGCAAGAATACAAAACAAATGATAAAGAAAAACAAGTATTTTGGATATGGAACACTCATAATTTGTTCCTTCGAGTCCACCAGGCGGCCATCTTTGAATAACTGTTATGACGCGTTCTTCGATAAGATCTCGTCAACTCTTTTATCTTTTGACTGTTGGTAAATTCTCACTGGCAATCATGGCACAAGGAATCATATCCCTGTCTCTGCTAATCCTAGGATCGTGCTACCTGCTCTCCTCCCATCTTATAAAGAATCCCTTTACTCCTCAGGAACTTGCAATTCTCGCCAACGCCAAATTTAGCGATCTTCCTTTTCGGTTACAAGTTGCTTTGAGAAGAAGAACAAAAACTGGGGATAACTCGTAAGTACTCCTGATTTACTCCTGATTTATCTTTGTAAATAAGAAATAAATGTATTCAGTTGAATGTATTCAATATTTGGTAGATGGATATGAAATTTATTTCATGAGTGGAACAGATGTTTTATTGATATTTTTTGTGAGTGTGCATAATTGAAATTATGAAAATATTGTTTTATACGTAAAATAAATTCCATATTTGACAAGAAAATTTTTACTTTTCTGTTTATATTTCTTTGTTTTTCCCCTTTGACACTTTCAACACAATGTGATAGGCTGCGATACCATAAGTGATCCATTGAGAGGTCATAGTTAAGCGATTTAAAATTTGAAAACATTGTTAACATTTCAACAATATGGTAGGAGAACTTTGGCAGCTTTACACTTTGGCATTTTGCTGTAAAATTCTATAAAGGGGCGCTTTGACCAAAATCATGGGGCATTTTGACCAAAATTAGGGGACGCTTTGACCATTATCGGGAACGCTTTGACCGGGACGGTTTCATTAGGGGGGCGGCTTTATGTTTTGGTCAAAGCGCCCCTTTATAGAATTTTACAGTAAAATGATGTTACACAACCTCCCCCGAATATTGGTCAAAGCGTCCCATGATTGTAGTCAAAGCGTCCCTGATTTTAGTCAAAGCGCCCCCTGATTTTGGTCAAGGCGCCCCTAACATATTTTTTCTTAGAAAAAAAATCGTTTCGAAACCGTCGCCAAGAATTGGTCAAAATGCCCCCGATTTTGGTCAAAGCGTCACAGATTTTGGTCAAAACGCCCCCTAATATAATTCTATCAGTAGAAAAAAATCGTTTCGAATCCATCCCCAAGCAATGGACAAAATGTCCCCTGATTTTTTTACTGGCACCATGCAAGATTTTTCGAACTCCGAAATAAAAGCCAGAAATACGCAAATTATACATCTTGATTTTACCTGAGCCCTCTGTAATTACCCCCACCCCTTCCCAAAATCCTATCAAGATATGTTAGGGGGCGTTTGACCAAAACCAGAACACGCTTTGATCAAAATCAGGAGGCATTTTGATCATTTCTTCGGGACAGTAATGAATTTTTTATAGAAAAGTATGTTAGGGGGCGCTTTGACTAAAATCAGGGGACGCTTTGACCAATATTTGGGGACGGTATTTTTTCTATAAAAATATGTTAGGGGGTGCTTTGACCAAAATTAGGGGGCGCTTTGACTAAAATCGGGGGACGCTTTGACCGGGACGTTTTTATTAGGGGGCTTTGACTGGGAAATCCCTTGACTGGCTCCAATTCAATGAATAATTTACCTGTTTCTCTATTTAAAATGAATTAAAAGGCTTGATTCGAATTTTTGAGTTATATTATTTTCTTCAGATACCCCATTCACATAAACTTTTAGTTGTATATTTTTATAGCGTTATGTGAATGATATGAAGTGATGCATTTATTTTAAATCGTCATCAAATAAAATTATGAAGAGAAAATGATAATACAAAAGTGTTTCTTATACAGTACTCAATTTCTTTGGTAATTAAAAAAAGAGAAATAGATTAAATTCTTTTTTAGCTTTTTTTAATTTTTGAATTTAGAGAAAAGGAGGAGTTATAGATTTTTATATTTGTTGCTTTGCGATTATCAACACATTTAATTGTAAACACTGTATCATTTGAATTCTTTACTAATGTTTTTATGTTTATTATATAGACATTTTTGCTGCTCCACCGATACAAGTTCTCCTATTGGTTATAAGACAGTGTCAAAGGTCGTCAGCGAAATAGTAAAGGTCGGAGTTCAAGTTCAGGTTGGAGAAAATTCATGTGGATTTCTGAACAGTGGAAAATGCCATCAAAATGAATTGAGATATCAGTAAGTTATCCAAATTTTAGAATATCAACCAATTTTATCAATGTTAATAAGAATGGACAATAGAACCTTGAAAAAGAATTAAGATATGAATATGTTAAAAAGGATTTTTTGCTAGGGAAACTGCTCAATATGTTAAACTACAGTAGAAAAAAATTTCTAAATTCATCGCACAGAATTATTAACTTATTTGAAATAGGTAACTAGAAAACTTTCATATCTTAAAAATGTTACAGAGAGAAACTGATCACCCATCTGACTTACGAGGAGATGCCTCTGATTCAGCAGTGTCCCAATACAAACATTGTTTGTTGTAACCATTACGTAAACATCACTGGAAACTGCATGCGTATGTATTACACTCTCTCTGTTGAAATTCATTATTTAATAGAAGAGACTTTTACAGATGAATATTTCCTAGTAATTCTGATATTTTTTCCATTGCAGTGCTCGGTGAAGCAGCGGCCTACAAGCAGGATTTGATAGATCTTATGCAAGCTGGACTTCTTGGTTAAACATAATTTGTGCAATAAACATTGAAATACTTTTTTGTTGAAGAAATATCTTCAAATTTGGTTACTTTTTATTATCACTACTAGTATTAAATGAAAAACTTCCGCAACAGAACGTCTTCTATCATAAAATGTATAAGAGCCCCAAATTTCAATGCTTTTATCACAACTATGAAAAACACCTTGAACATGACGTCATCTAGCAAATAAGCTATAGGATTCTTCAAAATTAATTGTTTTTTCCTTTCTGTTCACCTCAGCCAAAAGCTCAAGAGAGCTTTATTGATTGAAATTTGTTCGTCGGCTGTCTGTCGTGTGTAGTCTAAAAAAATTCTTCTCATTTTTGATTTTTTTCCCCAAACGTGCCACAAAGCATAGTCGTTTCTGGAAAGTTATGGATCTTCTTCGTTCCAGAACCTTCTGCGACAAGGGACCTCGGTTTATACGGTCTCACACGAAGGGCGTGTCCCTACGTCCTAGATATCTCAGATTGTGATTCATACGTGTGGTGTAAAATTCAAATCCTTGCTCCGCGACTCTAGAGAAAACCCTTTAACCATTGCGCCATGCGACCTTTAGTTACCGGTATTCTATGTTTATATTTCATTATATTCAATTCCAATCTATAGTGACCTTGCTGGGAGGCTGGAGCCACAATTCATAAAATCTCTTCAAAGGAATGTTTTAAGGAATAATCTAATAATCTTCTGAGGTCATGATTAGTTAACAGATTTCTGATGATATAAGATTTTAACTAGCATTGGTTACTCTAGATGCATGCTCTACGTATTAACAATTTCTAAAACGAGGTTAGCCATTGACAAACAAGTTGATGGAACAGGAATATCAACAGTCTTGTTTAAAGTCATCATTTCGTCGATATCTTATTGGCAAATACAATTTATCATTAAGTCAAAAGCTGACTGCCATTTTTCATACTAATCGTTAGGTCATTTTTTACACACTGAATTTTCGATAGAAATCTCCTTTATTTCTGGATCATGACAAGGAACATATACAAAGAACACACAGCGGGTGTGGCCGGACGACAAAACACTTGATTCGATATCTGATATTTTAGACGTGCTCCAAAATTTATCATGTTTAATGAACTTTGAGCTTTAATACCATATTCGTTATCTCCATATATTTCATTGAAATAATTATAAAAAACTATACTACTTTTATTGCAAACTATTAAATGAATTATCATCCTCATAACATCAAGTAAGTTTGACGAAGCCTCAAAATATTTTGTTTTTATCATAACCATTAAATGAAATACGTCTTCAGAATATCGTTATCTTGTATACCTATAATAATTTTAGAGTTTTCACTTTTCAGATACAGCATTATACCCTTTCTCCAACAAGAAGAGTGGTATGGTTTTAAACTAGAGTAGAGCTAAAAGCTGGTGTTGATTTGATGAAAAGCTAAAAAACAGTATCTTTATTCTTTATTCACAATTTTAGCCACATTTAAAATGTATACATTTTACTTGAAGGAGGATTTGGTCTGAATTATCCCTATATCCGTTAAATCTGTGATTTTTTTTTACCCATTCTTCTATTTTTATTTGAGATGTTAGTTTTCCTCTCTGGAAAATTGAATCGTCTCCCTTTACAAGATTGGTTTATTTCTCATAATAATATTAGCAGTCTGTTACAATTATTTTACATTATAAGTAATATTTTCGAGAATTTCAAACAGATAATTAAAGGAAGAAACAAACGGCAAATAGGATTTTTATACAATAAAGGAGGAGTGTTCTAGTGATAAGAGGTTTTAGGAAAGAAATACACAGTTTAGAGGTTAATTTGGCTACCAAAACACTTTTTTGCAATAAATTAAATAGTTTTATACTTGATAAAGGACTTTTGAATAATTTTATTTTAAATTATACTTTCAGGTATTTTACAATGATTAGCATAACGCATTGTTCAATGTGAGATTAACATGAAAATACTTTTTATTATTTGATGAATTTGACGTTTTATTTAGTATGTTTTGTAAAAAGGGTTCTGGGGAGAACACGCTTATTATCCCCTGGCATACATGTATGCACACTAAAACCTTACACAAAGAAATCTGATTGTATCAAAATTATTGTTGTCTCTGATTGTTTATTAAGAACTCAAAAAATATACTTATTATGGGGTCTATGTTTAAAACATTTTTGCTCTTGATTTAATATGCTACAATAATGAACAAGATTTTCTCCCTAATCTTCATACATTCAATGCTAGTAAACAAAGGGTTCAACATGTGACCCGGAAATCGGCCATGTCCTTAAATTTACTCCGTGAGAACTATCACGTGTTTTTGCAACTTTGGCCCTGACCAGCATTACATACGCACACATTCTTATCTATTGTTATTGAAATTCTGAAGAGTCGGTGTAAGGATACATAACAGTACGCCAACCTTTCCAACCCTTTCCAGTATCGTTACTGACTGTACTTCGATTGATACCTAATTCTTAGTTCTAATCATTTGATACTGATAAGTTCATTGAGTAAACATGGACATAAAATGTTGTGCTCTTAATACATTTACGAGAGTTTATCAAAAAGTTCGTAGACTGAGGCTATAAAATTAGTATTTTGTTGTCTGAGCTTACAAAATTTATAAGGAACATAAAACAACAAAAAGCAAAGAAATGTTGACAATTTGAGCTTGATACGTTCGTTATTTCCCAAATTATTATAAAAAAAACATTATATGATCATCCGGCGCCGTCGCCGCTTACTTTCATGACGTCCGACAACGTCATTATTTTTCAATGTCCGCTTCTTCTACCTCGAACACTTATTTTGATGAGATTCCCTAGAGCTGAGTAAGGACTTCAACCCATCTTGTTTTTATGACCTTACAATGTCATGAACAGCAGCTTTCATTGCATATATTATTGCAAATGGATTTATAGATTGGGAGAGATCCTCGCTTGATTGTGCCAGCATATTTGTTTATTTGGAGTTCAATATAGCTAAAACACATGATGAACGTCATTATTTGACATGATAGATTTTTCAAACCTTGACTACAAATCGACATTAACTTTGCATCCCTTTTCTTTCTGAATCTATTTTGGCATTAAAAAACAAGTAATCTGAATGCAAATTATTTCTAATTAGTCAGTTTAAACATTTCCTAGGTGTATACATGTACCAGTTTTTTTCAGTGGCAAAACTTTATAGAATGTTGGAAAAGGAAACCCTCCTCCTTTTGACGTCATTTTCAAGGCAATATTTGTTTGGATACTCCATGTAAAATTTAAAATAAAATTTCACAGAACTTCCAGAATGAGGTAAAAATTTCATATTTTATAGAACCATAGTGTCCTAACACTTACCTGAATTTACGGGATTTTTGGATGTCAAATGTTCATATCAAAATAGTTTATCTTAGTTACATTTAGGTCGAAAAAACGTCGTTTTCGAGGTTGCGCCTGGACATACCATTGCTTATGAAAACTTTACTTATTTATTTAAAAATAAAATTGATGATTTGTGGTTTATTCTATAGATAGAAAAGATAATAGCTAAATATTTTAAAATTCATTGATGTACCTAAAGCGGTTTTAATTATTGCGCTAGTCCACGAACTTTTTGATAGCCCCTCGTATATCTGTTTGTTTTTTTTACCCTCTACCATGATTAATTCATGGCTTGATACATGTAATGTGTGAAAAACCCAGAAATCTCTATCGAGACTATAGGTCTACTGGTTTGTACTTATTACAAAGGAAGAGAAAAGTAGGAGATGTGACTTGAAACTTTACAACAGCAATAAATAGAGTTATGGTAATTGATTTATTTTCTATTTGTGGCAAGATTGCCATAAGACTACAACTGTAAGATAAGCTTTTAATCAAATTTTACAGAATTTTTAATTTTAGTTACCTTGCCAACACCATTCATCAACATAAAAAACCAAAACTTAAACAAAATGAAAACAAGAGATGTTTGTAAAATACTTATGCCCCTTCCCCCAAATTGGAATTTTTCTACGTCCAAAACGACATAAGTCCGCATAACTCTGTCAAAAATGTCAAAAATGATGGGATCATACCCAAAACAAAACCTTTACCTAGATATCCATCTGATAAATCTGTATACCAAATTTTTTATTTCAGTTTGTGCAACCTCTGCCAAGAAAATGAACGGAAACTGCAAATAATTGGCTTTTTCTAAGTCCAAGGGCCATATCTCTGTCAACAATGGCTCGATCGTACCCAAAACCAGACTTGACCTAGATATTCTCATGATAAATCTATATACCAAATTTCATTTTAGTATGTGCAAACTAAAACATGTATAAAAATATATAAAAAAATGTATAAAATATGCTGCAAAGAAAATAAATGGAAATTGTAAATATTTGGCTTTTTTTCTAAATCCAAGGGGCATAACTCTGTCAAAAATGGCTCGATCGTACCTAAAACCGAAGTTGACCTAGATATTCTCAAGATAAATCTGTATACCAAATTTTATTTCAGTATGTGTAACCGTTGCGAAGAAAATGAACGGAAACTTGGTGGACCGACAGACCTACCAACAGACAGCAGCAAAGCAATATACCCTCCCTTCTTCGAAGGGGGGCATAATTATGTATCTCAGTGTAATCTATTTGCATGCCACATTATATCATAATCCGACTAAAATTGTATTTGGAGTAGCAGTTTGAAAGTATTTCACAAAATTTTCTATTTTTAGTAACCATGGCAACATCGTTCATCAAAATCGAAAACCGATACTTTAGGGTTATTAAACTTATATTGGTGAATATTGGCACAAGTTGGCCGTTCAAACGCACGAGCTTGCGAGTGCATTTGAACAGACAGTGCCAGCAAAGCATTATATAGCTAAAACATTTCCACTTAATTCATAATAATTATTCCATCTAAAAAAAAACTAAAATTAATGTTTTTTTAGTATCGGTTTTCAAATTATTCCGATGGCCCTACCGAGCGATATGATTTGCTTATTTAGGTTTTAATTGGTCTAGTACGCACTATATTTTAATAAATAATTTCATTTTTGTGTGAAAAATAAACACATCTTACCTAGATCCACTTCCTTTCTTTAATTTAGTTCTGAGAATTCGACCAGACGACATTTTTTTTGTTTACATCGAGGCGTTCGATATTGAACGCTCGTATTCGGAATGTTTCGGGCATATTCGTACATGTAATACAAACTCAGCGGTCAATAAACCGTCCAGATATTAAACTCTAAAATTCTCTAGATTTTTGGTAGCATTTGAAAGTATTTCACAAAAATTTCTATTTTTAGTAACCACGGCAATACCGTTCATCGAAATCAAAAACCGATACACAGAATCATGTATCTGAGTGTAGTCTACTTGTGTGCCAAGTTATAATATTGAAATCAGACCAAAAATTGAAGGACAGGTAGGATTTTGAAAGTTTTTCACAAAATTTTCTGTTCATTTATATACACTGAATAACCATGGTGTGCAACATGTAAGAGGAGTAGCTTTTTGTTTGTTTACATCAAAATCACATTGAAAACCGATACTTTAGGGTTATTAAACTTATATTGGTGAATATTGGGTTAGATTGATAAAAAAAATGTATAGTCTTTCCCACATTGACCATGTATCAATATCCAACATTAACAAGAGGGCTGAAAATGGCCGAGAGCCGATTATGCTACGAAATGAGATTTGTAAACCGGGTACGTTTTATTTTGTTTATAACATTGTCTTTAATAGAAGTACAAATATATAAATTATAAATAATCACTAACTACATGTAGCTTCTTACAACGTCCTTTTTAACTATTTATTTGCTATAAGTAATTTTTTGTATTTTTTAATATTTAAAACTACGAATCCTTTCATGTTAGGAATATATTTTGCTAAGTAGAGCACCGATTTCATTCCATGAACAACAATGGCTCCTAATTTTAACATTTTCAGTTTTTCATGACTAGCATTTTTGGAGCACATGCATCCGGTAGAAAAAGTCTTAAATAAATAATTTTCTTTAACTTATACATGTATGACTGCCTAAGTCATAAAACCTAAACAATACAATTTACCGATGATAAATTTTCAAACTGAACTTTAAATTGTTATGAATGAAATATGGAGATAAGTTTCAAGGTTGAGAAAGAAATGTTGGTTTGTGGGATTTGATTTGGAGGTTGGAGAAGTGTTGAGTAGTTATGCATACGAAGTTTTACATTTCGAGGTGGTTATGGACCTGATGGTCTCTCCATACCTCGAAATCAAAAAAAAAAAAAAAACCAGATGTGTTTGTGAAACACTATGCACCCGGCGGCAACAAAATTCGCAAAAAAGCTGTTTTTTAGCATATAGGAAACAGTCAAGGCCACAAGGTCATTGTAGTTCGGTAGTTTGAAAGAACCTGGTTAGTGGAGTATGCACACCAAATATGAAGTCTCTATCTCTTATGGTTCACAAGCTATGGCGAAGGTACTAAAATGCTATTTTTAGTATACAGGTCACAGTCAAGGTCACAAGGTCATTGACCTTGGCGTCATTTGAAAGAGCAAAATTAGTGGAGTATATATACCAAATATGAAGTCTCTATATTTCATGGTTCAAAAGTTATGGCGAAGGTTAAAGTTTGCAGACAAACAAACAAACAAACAAACAAACAGATAGACAGACAGGACAAAAACAATATACGCCCCGGATCTATCGATCCAGGCGCATAATTACCCCCCCCCCCTCCTCCACAAAATTTAATGATTTCACAGTAGTACTCAAGATCAAAAGTCTATTGAAACAAAACAAACTAGAAGCAGAGCAAACAGGTTGAATAAATTTCCATATAGGGACGAGCATACACTGTTAACTGGTCACATCTGCTCTGTGCACCTTATTATTTTTGGAAAAATGGTAAAATAAAAGCCCAAAATTTAGTTTGAAAAACATCAGTCAACATATGACTTAAAGATTATAGTTGCCGAAAAAGTCATTGTATTGACCATAGAATAGGTAAATGATGATAAATGAAACGAAAATGTGGCTATTTGTTGTTTCGTCGATCATTTGTTTGCCAAAATCTTGAATCGTTCTACAAATCGTTCGTGCGTCAAGAATATTCTTGGGTATCGCTTCTATTTGACATAAAGTGTATATGCAGGCTTGACAGGTTCATATCTATTGCTATATAAATAAGGGTTAAAGATCAAATAGTTGAAGTCATCACTTTTATCATAAATTTTTGCTGCATTGTCATCATTAACAACTTTTCTTGAAACATATCCAAACATGAAACAACTGTATTAAATGTCGTGCTATCTTTTTATTTCATGTTCATTGGAATATATAGAGTCGTCATATGAATGGAAGTAATGATTGTTAAAATTGTTAATAGTTACATTATCATATTGTTCATTTTGAAATTATTTGGTGAATAAAACACTAATATTTTCCATTTATTATTTCTTTTATTTACATTATTCTAGTAAAAATTTTAAACGGAAAATTTCAATATTTATAACTGATATCAGAATGAAGTTTTTAAGTAACTTTGCGAAGGACAAGACTAGTACTCTATCATTTGGAAAATAAATGCGAATCAGATGTGATGTAATTTAGTCTCAAAACATATGTTATTAAAATGAGAGTATTATACTTTCTTATCAAATGATTCATAAAATAAAATCGAAAAATAACACATGATGTCTCAATTTTCAAAACTTATTGTCTAGCCATAAGAAAATGTCTTAATGGAATTCAAATATAATATCCTATGACCCTTGGCCGTCTTATCTCTTTGAAAATTAGAAAATGGCGACTACCAGCATGAAGAGAATATTTCTTTTGGTTTTATTTCTAAATTTAATTCTTGTCGGATTTTGTGATGATTTTTCATTGAAACCAATAATCAGAAAAGTAAGAGCTGAGGAAACTTTAAGTGAAGACGAACTAAAGGCCCTGGCTAGGGCTGATGAACGAGATCTTCCACCATCATTACAAAGACTTGTACGGGCAACACTTACAGGGTATGTACTCGTCTTGTGCTGTTTGGGGGGATTCAAAGTTGTTTTTTTAATATATACCTGGTGGTTTTAAAACAGTCGCCTGTAATTTTTTTTAAGGGAACATCTTTGCTGCAGAAATACACCTCTACCACTGGTTACTAAATCACGTTCCGTTGCAAGGCATCATCTTGTAAATGACAAGTATGTATGATACTTTTCGTAAAATGCAAGATTTTGGAAAAGCAAAACTATGTATTTCTTTTAAATTGATGAAACATATCTGCTTTATTTCTGTTGTAGACCAGTAACAACATATGTAACTGAATACTATAAAACAGTTGTTGAAGGCCGATGCCCAAAGGAACACATCGTATGCTGCAACATGTACATTATGGTGGCTTACAAATGTGTTTGTAAGTTAATAATTTTTATGAAATGAACCAAAATCATGGATAAAGCAATACAGAAATCGTTTGGACAACACATGCATGTAACGTACTTAAATAATGTTCTTTTCCTACTTTTTTCAGATTTGAGAGATCTTCATGAAGTTGCACTATCCCTTCTTGGTTGAATATAAAACAGATAGTTGTACGTTGAGATTTAAGATGATAATATTCTTTAGAATTTCAAGACTTGTGTTTGTCTTTGTTTGTTTGTTTGTTTGTTTGTTAGTTTGTTGTTGTGTTTTTTTGAAATGTTGTTTGGATGAGTCAGTGTATACATATAACAGATTAATTGATTCAAAAAAAACGTGGTTGAATTTCTAAAACAAAAAAACATCCTTCAGGAAAAATTAACAAGTTCTTTAATTGTCAATTATGAACTTGTCAAAAGTATACTGATTATAAAAAAAGCAATGGTTGACATTTCTACGGAAAAAAAACATGCACAATTCAGATGTCAGAAAATTAACAGGTTCTTTAATTGTCAATACAGTGAACTTGTCAAAACATTTATATTATTTCTCTGTAAAAAAAATCTACCTACAGCATATTTTGCTTTCATTAAATGGAAAAAAAATCTGATATCAAAGTATTTTTTGCACACTGAATTGTCTTTGGACTTCCAAATAACTTTGACATTTCCATGGTGTTAGATATTTTCATGATTGAAATTAAAGAGCACGCTGCAGGTTTACAACGCACTATGAAAAATGCTTGCTCTTACATGGGACCTGAATCTACCACTTTGAAAAAATAAAATTTCTTTTCAAAGATTTATGTTTTCTCTGCTTTGAAAAAAAATTATTTCCATATTTCAATGAATTTAAATAATTGAGCCTTTTGGATAACTTTTCGGTAATCTTCAAATTACAGCGATTTTGATTTTTATATATATTTCTCTCTCAAAAAATCTTTTACCAATTTTTCAGCATATTTTGCTTTTATTAAAATTTCGATAGTTAAAAATAAAAATATTTGGGTGTAGATATCAGAGAACTCTAACATATGTTTTGCATTTATAGATATACGTATACATTTTATAGGCATTGAAAATTGGGTTCCACTTTCAAATTGCTACCTACAGCTATGTACAGTGTATAGAAAAATTTGGATCTTCCACCTTGTTCTCATAACAATTTGACATTTCTCAATGGTGTAAATTTTTTTTATATAATTTTTTTTCAAAGTGCGTTAAATGTCCCCATAGTATAAAATGTTGATGTACACTCTTAACGCACTTTGAGAAATTTTTTCTCTTGAAGTGTTTATGCACTTTGAAAATTTTTTTTCAAAGTGCGTAATTTTTTCAAAGTGCGTTGCCACATGGCATATATGTTTTTGAAAGTGGTAAAACCAGAGATATTGAGAGAAAAGAATTTTTTGTGGCTGGTTTTTGTATAACTTGAAATAGTCTGCTTTGCCGCTGTGTCCTTTGGGATGAAATATTGTTTCAAACACTGTATGAGTACTTTTTTATTCGAAATACTAATTTACGCTATGTACGGGGTCTAAAATTTTCGGCAAAAATTCAGTCCAGCATACTAATCAGTGCATTAAAAGCATACAGTGACGATCTGAGAAATCTGTGTAATCTACCCATCAGATTGAACAAAAATAATGTGCTGCAGAATATAAACCCGATGAATAAGGTATATTTATAGTATTCATTTATATCACACACCAGGCCGTGCCGACAAATTGAATACCGCGCGTTAGCGCCGATAGGACCGAAGACATCCCAAAATATGAATTCAATACTTATATTTACATTCTTTAATTTTTCCTCTTCATAATTGTTTATTTCGGTAATCTTTGATGTGAATCTAGCGCCCTCCAAAACTGGTGTGCTTTATAGACGTTTGTGACGTCGTAAAGGTAAATAACGCAAACGAACATTGCGAGGAAAAAAGTGACAAATTAATTTTAAATGCACATTTGATGTATTTTTACGTTAATTCAACAGGGTTAATTTTTTAAAATTAAATTGTGTCAAACAATGAACATTTTGGTGTTCCTAAAGTATTGAAAATGCAATTAGTTCTTACTGTGTATTCTAAAGCGCGGTGACAAGGTTTCGCGCATACGTGTGTTAAAGAGATTTGAACGTCATGGATTTCTAATGGATTTCATAAAGAAAATTACATTGAATGTAAATATTAAAAATTAAAGTAAAACATAACTTCTGGGTATATTTTTAATTGTCATTTTGCACAAATGAATACATTATTTTGCACAAATGAATACAATGTTTATCTTTTATCCAAGTAGGCCAGCATCTATGAGTTCTTGTAGGGAACTTGATGCTCCCTGATCTGTGAAAAAAATGATATAAGTAAGAACTAGTACTGATATAAGTAACATGTCAAAAATATATAATATTTATTAACATGTCAATAAGAAAGAACACACGTAAAAAAGAATCAAAGAGCACATTTACAACACAAATCATAATCAAAAGGTTTGATAATTGATTATTTTAAATATTTTAAATAAGTTTATTTCCGGCTAAAATCCTTTGCGATGAAATCCTACCTAAGCACTGGGATCCTACTTTTTCATATCCGTCACAGCAGTGGAGATAGTGCTGAGGACATTTCCCAGGGTACTCAACAATCGTTGTTTTATTGACTTCCTTTAACTCCGTCGTCGTTCTAAAAATGTTCAAAATATTCATCAATTTTCTCTATAAAACGCATTTTAAACAAAATAATTACATGTTTAAATCATTAATATAATTTATGAATAAAAGTTTGTTTTTCAGTACATGTATGCTTTGAAAAATGATTCAATGTTTTCTTAGCATCCCTCACTCGCCTCTCCCATCCTATGGAAATACACAATATTTTAACAAACCATACACAACATGGCTGACGATGTCCTCACACAGAAGTCCCTCCGCGATAGTGGGTGTCTCTCCAAAGTGGCAGTCTCTCTGGTATGTAGTATTCACTATTTTTGTTACCTGTGTTGGTACTACATCAACTGTCGTCACGTTTTTCCGTACTGGTGCAACATCCACACCACAACACCAATGTTCCCTAAACAATGAAATGAAAGCACAGATAACTGAAAGTTAAGATCCGAATTACCACCACGACTTTCATTATTTTTAAAAACTTTGTTATACATAGGCAATTTAGCCACATATGATCCACATATGCATTACCTTTCATATGAGGATCATATGTGGATCATATGAGAATCATATGTATATACAATCATATGAAAATCATATGTGGCAAGTCATATGAGAATCACATGATACTCATATGTGGATCATATGTGGCTAAGTTGCCAGTATACTGCAGCATGTTGGTACTCTCTCTGGAGACGAAATATATTCTTTCATAGTTAAATTGAAAGTTTTCATGACTTACGCTGTTCCAGTGCGTCTATTCCTATTAATATGTGCCCCTTGTATTATTATTACTCCGATCAATGTAAAAGCGATGTATTTCAGCATTATCGTGGCTTTACTAACTATATTGTACCTCTAGAGGACTCCCTTGTCGCTTGAAATCTTATCAATACTTTATTGACATACTACGTATATTTCGGCTGATTAAAAGTGGATTTTAAGACAAATACGAAAACGGAATTAAAGAGCAAGTGAAATGTCAGACCCCCGAAAATGTCCAGAATATATTCATTTAATTCCGTAAACCTTTAGAATTATTAAAATTTAAACATAAGGCAAATCTAAACAGAAGAAGCTGAAAATAAATGTATTTTAAATGCATCTATTTCTAACACCATGGCTTTTGTCTATTTGATTTTTTTTTACCCAGTATCAAATATGAAAAAAGCCATTTAACTTTGCAAAAGCATATTCATGAACTTTTTCTATGGTCATAGCTCTATTCTACTTGTATGTCAAAACAAATTCCATGTATTTTGTACTAAATAAATCCATTGTATACATCTTCTTCGCCTTAATATTGAGGACAGAGTCTTTAAAACACGTAAATTTTAGCTCCATGTTTCCTTACTTAACACTGTACAAATTAAAATTAGAATGCAGACAAATATATGAAATTTAAGTGATTATATCCTTTCTTTTTAATGACAGAATTTCATCCTGCATCTCACAGATTTTCAAACTGATGCTTATTAACATTATTTAGGCCCAGAAAATCCAAGTTTTGTTTACTATTAACTTGTCAAATTTGTATTCTCAATTACGTCTTTAATATACCAAAATAAACACTGATACTTTTAAATTTACAATCAAGATTTATACTCATTCAAACATGAAATATATAGGTTATGCTCTGTGTAAAATTTTACGCCACTGATATACATCAATTCGATGTATGAACTGAAATGCTTTTTAATGAAGAATTTTAAGTTTTGATTTGAAGGTCATAGAAAACAATGTTCGACTTATAAGGTTCGGTGTGGATTACAGATCAGTGCAGTAAGTCAAGCACAACAGTCCGTTTGTGCGATGTACTGTAATTAAAAGTTCAGTTGTCATATCTTGGTATTACGTGTTTCTTTGACATAAGCCACTTCAATATGGGAACACCACACATGATGACCCCTTGTACATCTGATTTTTCACCTACACTTTCGGAATCACTCTGTGTTTATCTTAAAGTTTAGGAAATAGTGAGCAAACTTGAAAACTGGTAAAAATGCTACGATTGTTATGTTTTTATTTGTGCATTACTTTCATAATTTGTGATCCGCTAGAGTTCCTAAGTGAAAAAGAAAAAGAGGCTCTTGGCAAAATGCATATCCTGGACCTTCCAGAAAACGCTCAACGTGTTGTGCGAGCAGTCACTCTTCATGGAAATGCGACGTGTGTATCAAGACGTTTAACTTCTTTTATCTCCATCTTAAGTCTAACCTTCAATTCCCTTATTTTCGTATATACACATAGAAAGTCATATTTTTTTTTCTAAATGGTGTTCTATAAATGCCCTATAAAGCTTCAAAAGGTGAAAAAACTCCAAAACCGGATTAAACTTTCATTTTACTAACCATTTCTATCATGATTACCAGGGCTCATTGGTGTTGTAACGTTGCCACGACAAAGAAAATCACACAGACACATTCACAGCTTCTGTACACTAAACAAATCAGGGATCGCGTGTCTCATCATCACTGTGGCTTTCTGGGATTGTCACGATGTGCCAGGCATCACTACTACTATATGTATATAATTAGTTATAATAATGCAAAACATTATACTTTTTCTACTATATTATTGACTCTATACTATGTATTTTTAAATAAGATTTCAAGTAAGACCTATATCTATGCATAATGTCTTAATATAGTAACAGTGTATATTATGTTGCAGCTCGGTACCGCAATACAAAACAACATACTCAGTAAAGGTCATTCACACCAGCTGTCCCAACAAAAACCTAGTTTGCTGTAAAGGATACGTTCTAGTAGCCGGTAGTTGTGTCCGTAAGTATATTGAAGCTTGCTTGTATTCTTTTTGACTTTTATAAACTAATTACCTTTCTACATATAGTGACGATACAAAGGCGAATGAACTTGATGAAAGGATGGATAGGGCAAAAAAAAACACAACAAAAAATATGAAATTTGACATTTTTTTCTGCAATATATATATATGATATATATATATATATATATATATATATATATATATATATATATATATATATATATATATATATATATATATATATATATATATATATATATATATCACTAGGGGTTCACGAGAGACTAAAAAAATTTCTGCATACTATATAGCAATTCATAAAATCTAAGACATCATAAGATGCAAATTAAAACCATTCAAAAAATTAGCAGCGATATGACTGCCTCCGAGAATGTTTGGATTAAATTAAATGAATTCAATTATTTTTTTTAAAGAAATATTTATTATATTAAAGACAAAATACTTTAACAACAATAGTCATTAGTTATTTTCACTATTTCAATACTTCATAATATGTTCTTTTATTTTTACTTTACAGCTCTAAGTGAAATATCTAACATTAAGGACGACCTCATCAATCTACATAATGGCGGAATTGTCGTTGGATGAATATAAATTTAGCAGAAAATAACAATAAAAATTTGAGGAAGTATTTGAAGTTCATATATTTCTGACCCGACTGAAAGGAAAGGAAGATTGGTTTTAGAGAAATTACACTTTATTTGCAAAAGCTTTTGATCTGGTTCATATATTTCTTTCCACGTTTGAATACGTGTTATGAACATCGTGTTTTGTTTCGAAAGAAATATTTTTGTGGGAGAAAAAGTCATAATAATTGCAATTGTCTAAGGTAAAGTGCATTCCTGCGTTGAATTATTCTGTCTTATAAAGTGGTATGAACAATATATTTGCAAGTGCAAATCTGTAAGTTTTTTGCCCTGTATTGAAGGTAATGTACAGTATATACATGTACCTTAGAGAAGAAAAGGAAAAGAAAAAATGCAATGATTGGTAAATATAGCTCCCTATCTCGTCATTAGTAAATTGTATTATAATACTAACTTTTTGATGATTTTGTTATTGTCATCGAAGAAGCATCATCGTCCCTAGGAAAGTTTTACTTTAGAAATTAGATTGGAAGAGATAAATGTCTGAGTGCAAGGTTACCGAAGTAGTTTTGATGTGAAATTTTTTTAAGCAACTGTTACTTCAAATGCTAATATGCTGTACATTTTCCAAAAAGCAGAAAAATACGGGCTCGAAATTTATTGAAAACAATTTAATTATTCTTTTTACGTCATTTTTTGTATGCTATCTCCTATGTCATCATTTAAATTCTAAGGATATATCTTTGGATTATTTTTTCCATAACATTCAAATTACCAAGCACTAATGCTCAGTTTAAAAAGTATGCATAACCACTGCTCAATATTCTTCTTAGTATTTTTTCTTTTGTTTACTGCTAAAAAAAACGGCTAAATTCAGTAATGAAATAGTTGGATAATTATTGTAAAGCAATATACGGTGCTTTTAAAATGTTCTCGGGGAAAGAACAAAATTGTTTTACGTCCCATTCGAGAATGGTTTACTATTATGGACAAGTAACCACATATCGGTGATGGGCTTCAAATTAAGACCTTTACTCGGCATTTTGTTCCATTGAGCAGTGGAAGATCTTTTCCAGTACCTCTGTTCTTATAAGGTCTCAACTGAACGACGAAGATAGAACCCAATACCTTCCGTAGTATATAAAATGAAAAGATTAAATAAATAATAATATCAAAGAATCCTGACTATGCATATTTAACCTTCTGTCAAGGGAAACTTAAAAATGTTTATTCGATATTTATTCCCGTATTGCTACAATTGCATTTCAATTTGTTGAAGGAAATTTGCAGGATTAAAAATATATTGAGTTTTATGAGAAACATCTATCTTTCTCATCTCACTAAATCAGAGGTAATTAAAAATATTACAAGAACAATGTTTTGTTCCAACAGACAAAAATTGTTACAAAATCATTTTTGTTTCGTTTTTGAAGCGCGTAATTAAAGTTGTGTTTTAAAAATTTATTTTCATTATGATCACTCTTTTTTTTTAAAAGATGAAATTCTTTAAAATACATTTTAGGGATTAATATTTTTCAAACCCCATTCAACAGATGTGGATTTGACCTCTCTTACCTAAGGTAGCTTTCTAAACATCATGAAAATCATAAGAGATGATGGAGTCCTTCATTGACAACATTGTTATTGTCATCGGTCGCCAAAATTTCCGGAAAAAAAACTGTTGGAATTCCGATGGACATTATTTGTGTTCTTTAATTGCTTACCTGTTTTTCATATTTCTATGAAGCAAAATTTATTCAGAAACTAGTACAAGAAAAAAAAAAACCTTCGAGTTATTGATAAAACGTTATCGATATAAGCTCAACAATACACATGAATGAGTAACTTCTACATGTATATCGATATTTCAAATCATTATGAACATGTAATCAGGTCTGGTAAACTCTTTCATATTTAAAATGTTTGATATAAGGATAATGGCCGACTAAAACCTAACTTCTATTTCTTAATTATGTTTCACTAACAATTAACTTTAACAGTGTGATAAACGAAATTATTTCTGCATTTCTATCATCATTTTCTTTACTTGTGTTGTAATATTTTCTGCTATCATGATATCGTCTGCCATTGTTGTTCAAATCAACAAATTTATTATATAATCATGAGCATACTTTAAAATATTTTTGAATCTAGGCATGTTTGTGACGGATAAGTTGAGGATACACATCAAGGATTTCAACACCGTTTAAATTCAGCATTTTCTAAAGTTTATGCTTCTTTAAATGACCTTTTAGCAAATATAAAATTGGTTGTACTTTGGCTGACTTTTTTCATAACAGTTGTTAGGCCTTTGCTCGTATAATTGATCTAATAAATGTCCACCTATCTGATCAAAAGATTTGTCTCAAAGATAATGTGAACGGTCAATAGGAGATGCTTAATTCCTCCTGGGTACCTGAACCCACCATTGAAATTTCCGGATGTCCATGTTTCACGCTGATCTGTAGTGTCTGTAGAATTTTGAGATCAATCTCTGTTCGTACTTTCACATTTTCGTAATGAACATGTCAGTATTGTAATCAAGGATAGATGGAAAATGTGTAGAAGTAATGATAAACAATGCATACAAATATATCAGAATGCATCTAATAAAGCTAAAATTTTAACCATAAAATTTCATACATGGACTCTGACCTAGATTGTTTTCTTTAGTTCTGTTTGTCTTATCTTTGACACTCTTCCTTTGACGTTATATTGTAATCACTAAGAATATTTTCATCGTAATAATTGTCAGTATGAAAATTACAGGTATGTCTCGATGTTTCTTAATCTCTATAGCATTTGTTAAACTGTTGTAATTTTTTTCTTTTCTCTGTTTCACAATTTAAGGAAATTGTTTTTTAAAATCATTTTTTGTAACTTTTTAGAACCCCAAACCAAAATATCCTTAAAAGCTAAGGACGAAAGACTGATAAGAAAATATTATTTGTATCGTTGATATCATTTTTTTACAAATAAAACTCGCATGAATATTTTGTATCGAAAGTACACTCCTAGACAAAAGTATTACAATGTAAATCTATGGTTCTATGACACAATTTTGCATGTAAAGGTTAATCTTGGAATATCAAAGACTTCTAATTTTGACTGAATTAATACCTTGACTAAATTCTATCATTATTTATTCATTTAAGTATTCTTTCTCTGCTTGAGCCTCTCGGCTGTATTGTTCTCTGTAAATGGGGCTCCACAAAGACGACAAGTTGGAGCCCTAGTGTCAGCAGCCTTTGGACAAGCTCTCGCCGGACAAGTCACGAACTTTGTCAACACGGCTGGAAATTACCTACTGAATACGTTATTTGGAGAGAGTCCTTATGTAAGTAGTGATATCAAAATTTAATTTATTTATTAACGATGTTAATTTTAATTGTTCATGATATTTATACATGTATGATGATGTTTAGCTGTTGAGAATGCTCGTAATGTAGTGAAGCTTATTTTTAGTTTTACAACACTGAATAAGTAGAATATTTTGAAGTTTGGTTTACATTGTTTCTTTTCGCAGAAGTAATAATCTGGCGGTTAAGTCAGGAAAACAATTTAGGATACAGTGAATATTGAATTTAAACAGACATTGAAGATTTATTTGTCTGTACACAGTTACACT
Source organism: Saccostrea cuccullata (assembly GCF_032062105.1). Classification (NCBI taxonomy): domain Eukaryota; kingdom Metazoa; phylum Mollusca; class Bivalvia; order Ostreida; family Ostreidae; genus Saccostrea; species Saccostrea cuccullata. Next base: position 158,332 of record NW_026928409.1, on the reverse strand, counting down.
CTTTATGAAAAAACTTCAATAAAATTTGATGATTTTGCTTTTTGAAATTCAACACCTCCTTACAGACGACCATTATGGGTCGCGGTGTAAAAGTAATGGGAGGAGGAACCACCGTGTCTATTAAGGATATCGCCACCGGAATAGTGGTAGCAGGGTTTGGGGAGACGCCGGAGGTAGCTGTATAGTAATTATGTTTGCGAAAACGAACATTCTTAAAATAAAAAGTTGTACCATAATCATTTTTATTCTCGTCGGATCTATTAAATCGAATACACGTAGTTTGTAATAAGTAATTTGTTGATTAGAAATATGTAATCAAAGCTGCTAAAATTTATCTAACCATGTTTTCATTCTCTTACTCATTATTACAGCTGGCTATGTCTCAGGCCACTGCGAATCTTATAACAACACTGTATAAAGGTGGATATATTAGCATTGATGATCTTCATTTAGCCCCAGTAAGAACGACAACTCCACGTACGTAATGATTTTCAGAAGTTGATATAAGGAAATACAAGAAATTTGGCGTGATAATGATGAAAAAGATAAAAGCATTAGCTTTCAAATCATTTATTTGAATATATTTATTTTTATACTTCAGTATTGGTCAGTTGTTAATTAAGAAGTGGTAAAATTTTGAATTCACTTTTTACTAAATATATATATCTTTATGGAATCTAGTCATTTATATTTCAGTACCTTGTGCGGATGCCTTCCCACCAAAAGTTTGTCAAGGTTATAAAAAGCTAGGATCTTGTTCACCTGCCCATGTAACTTACAGCTTCGTCCATACACACTGTACAAGAACTTGTGGGTATGTTCTACAATTCCTGAAGATGATCTACTACATGTATATTGATATTGTGTGGCAGTGTTTAAGAGAGTTGTCCGTCGCCCGCGGAGCAAGAAGTGTATTAACGTCGAGGGTTTGAATCTCATATTAAAAAGTTCTCGTTTCGTAGAAAAATGACCTTCCTTTTCTAAATGGAACTTAGTGCAGAGGATAGGTTTTAAATTTGCATATTACCACAGGCAATTAATTTTTTTTTATTTCTTGTTTTCTTACATTAATGCATGAAAAACAGTTTACAAGAAATATATTGTTTATCTAAGTTTTTGACCTGATGCGGCGGTGCCTGAGAAACTATTGATTAATTTTGTTGGCCCTACCTATGTTTCTTTTTTATCATTTCAGTGGCTGTGAGTAAATTAAGATGCCAATTCTTGGAAATGCCATCAATGATATTTTGTAATCAGCTTTATTAAAATATTATGTATCATAAGCAGAGTTAATCATTTAAGGTCAGTATCTTACGGATTCATACTAAAACAATATACACATTACTGATGCATGGGCTTTACTGAGTAGACATAATTTGTCAACGTGCGGATCTGGAGCATTAGAATTGGTATCATCTAAGATATATATTATGATTCCTGTATCGAGGCCTCTGTTGGTAGACTGTTATTCCCCGAGGGTCTCCTAAGGTCAGTAGCTAAGTACTTTCGTTACCAGCTTGAAAACATGGATTCAAATTTAATTGCTGTGGTAAATTTAGAAGTATACCGTATTTTCAAGGTTAGGATTCTTCATCTTGCAAAGCTATAATCCTTCGACGTACATGTAAATGGCTTCAGTCGCTGGCACCAATTTTTTCAACTCTTTAAATTCTTAATTTTAATTCATTCGGAATTCGAACGGCATATAAATGAAGAGACATAATTTTGTCAAAACGGGCATTTTGTGCATCGAAATTGGTACTATATATGATTTATATTATACAAAGAATTAAAAAAAAAAAATCAATAATGATTTATTCAATAGAACCTATATTTAAAAGAATACAGAAATCTTTATCTTTTACATTGTTTAACTTTCTACATACAAACCAAATGATAAGAAGAATATCTGAAACAGGGCTAAATTTTGTACATTTATTAACGTAAAATAAAGTCTATACTGGAATAAAATATCCCAAGATGCAAACATTCATTACTTCTCTTAACGAATTTTTATGCCCCCGTAATCGAAGATTCGGGGTATATAGTTTTTGTCCTCTCTGTCCGTCTGCAGAAAAATTAACCTTGCTCGTAACTTTTGAGTGGGTGAGGCTATTCTATATTTCACAGGGGTATTCCTAGTGACAAGACCTTTCTTTGGGTACCACTTAATTTGATCTCTTGACATTGACCTTGGAGTTTAACCCACTTTTACAAAAGTTACCACACTATGTATCTTTGGTTATAACTTTTGAACAGATAGAGCAAGGGCTTTCATAGTTTTCAGTTGCTTTACTTGTGAAAAGACCTTCCTTTGAGAACAAACAATTTTGACCTTATGACCTTAAAGTGGTATGCATTTGAGAAAATTCAAACCTCTCTACAAGCTTCTATACGGGGGCATCGGTGTTTCACACACACACAAAAAAAAACAACCAAAAAAAACCCACTACGTACTAATACACGGTAAAACTAATTGTATGATACTAAAAGTACAGACGCCTTAAAAGGAAATTGTCTTACATCTAAAGATTTTGACTTAAATCTTATGCCTTATTTCTTACATAATTACTTAATTACAAATCGTGACCTGCATATAACGGAATTTACAAACAGTTCCAGCACAGAGGAGGTAGACATGTATTAAGTCTGATTTATTTATGACAAGATAAAATTAGTTTTGTTCATAAAATGTAGAGATAATGAAATGAAGTGCAATATTTTTGGGCGCAGATATCTCTCCTTGTTTCGGCACGATCGAGTTATCTAATTCTCAATTATATAAAGAAAGGTGCTTGCCGGTGTCGCATAATATTTGGTCCGCCTCGTTTAAAGGTCCGACCGGACCAAATATGATAACATATTAGGTCCGCCTTTTATAAGAAATGGTCCGGCCCGTATAAGAAAAGGTCCCCCTACGTTTTAAGGTCCGGGTGATGCAAAATGTTTTAATCTTGACTTTAACATATGATATTAAAGAGAATCAGTTTAATATACTATTTGATAAGAAGGATTTACCCTATTGTGTTTTATTTTTTGTACAACATACACGTATCTCTAGACAAGAATCTACTCGTTTAGTGTGGTTTGAGTATTGCCGTTTAGGACCATAATTTCTTTAAAAATAATGCCACAATTATTGTGCAAGTGTTTGTTTTTCCTTAGAATTTACTTTGTGTAAATTAGTACGATTCAAGGTGTGAAATCTGTCGGTGTGTATAGCTAATAAAACAATGGGGTGTGACGTATTTGTTTACCTGACAGGTACCCACAGGTAGAGCCCGCGGCAGATGGCGCTGTCATTGAATGGTCGGTGAACCTAATGGTCATGTGTTAGCTTTATATATCAATAGATTTGAAGTTTTTAAATTAATAAATTAGGCCAAGGAAAAAACTATTCATGCGTACACTTCAAAACTGCGACATTTGTAATAAGTATAAACGTAAGTTCAAGTTCAAGTTCAATTTATTCTCTCAAACCATATCAATGGTACATGAGGTTCAACAATATATGTACAATATATACAAAAAATAAAATACAAGATACACGTGAAATGGCGGAAATACATTCAAATAAAGTAACATAAATAATTATGGAGGACAGACTTTTTCATATACTCTATTTATGTAACTGCATAGTTTAATTAATACTTTGTAGTCAGCAGATGACAACAATTCTGAGAATTTGAAAAAATTTGGTCTATTACAATATTTACTAGGAAGATATTTTTTTCTATATTCGGAAAAATATTTACATTCTAAAATGTAGTGATACTCATCAGCTATTTGTCCATTATTACAAAGATTACATTGTCTATCATTTTTGGGAATTCCAAACCATCTCCCAGTCTCAACTGGAAGACGATGATTTGCTGTTCTTAGTTTAATTAAAATTGTATAGCTAAATATGGCGTATCATAATCAGAGCTAAAATTTAAAAATACTAGATTAAGCGTATAATAATTTACATGAGATGTGATATCTATGTTCAAATTAAAATTTTTACCGATATTGAACTTAAATATACCGACGTTTCTATTAGTTAAATTCAAACTAATTGAATTAAAACTGTGTCTGATATTTAAATTCCGAGTCGATCAGAATCGGTCATTGTTTTAAATCTCTGATATCTATACATGAAACGCAATTGATTTAAATTTCGGTAATGGAAAATTTTAAAGAATAAATTATAGACTGTTTAGTAAATCAAATGTCTTGGACATAAGTTCGGCGCAGTCTTTGACACTTAATTTAGTGAACAAAATGAATGAAAAAAAATTCTGTTAACTAGACTTAGTGCTTCAAATACAGATGTATATATACAGAATTTTTATATTAAAAATGTTGTGTATAATAATTTTTTTCAAAATTCCTTTTCTACGTACATGTACCTGTTAAACATTAAATTGCCGGAGAGGTACCTAGCAATAATTCCGGAAATGAAAAGAAATAAATGTCGAGAAAAAAAAAGTAATTGTCGGAAATAAAATAACGAAATGTCGGAAATGAAATACAGCGGTTCTTTCTGTATATAAAAGAAAGATATTTTTAATATTGTTAGTCTTAACTTATAAAAAAAAAACGCCTTATATGATTTAAAGAAATTCCTTATCCCAAGTGTGGAGTTTAATACTACATGAAAGATCGATAAAGGGTACATGTAATTCTCTGGTTTCCTGTAGTCTTTACATATACCTTTTGTTTTCTGTTTATAATCATATTTTGGTCCTTTATTTGTGGATAGTGTAAAATATAACCTAACATTGAATTCGATCTCTATTTACATTTACTGCAGAAACAAAATACTTGATTGTAATGTTCAGTTAAAGACTAAAGCAGCTCACTATATATGGAAAAGATATACACCAGAGGATTGTTTTACAAAAGAACTTACGACTCAGACCAAAAACTTAAGCTGATTGTATAATTTTATAAAATTAATTATTCTTTTTGAAATAACTGTAAATTATTTTCTATTATAACCGACATATGGAGCCTTTTGCGAAAAATTGTTTATAATTATTTATCTTACGCCTGTATGAAAAGGATTAAGCCTGAGGGGGAAAGTTTTTATAAGTTCTCGTCCATATGCTCAAAAATAGAAGAAAAAGAATAAAGCATACATGTGTTTACAGTTGGATCCAGCATTGCATCACTTGACCCTCTTCATATGTTGTGTATCAAGTATTTTTTAATTTTGAATCTCTGCAGACCCCCCCCCCAACCTCACCCCAGCCCGCAACAGTACCCAGAAAGAGCCATAGCGCATTTGATAGGCATTTTCGCCTACACTACTAGTGATTTTTTTTATGACATTGCTTAACCTAAATTTTTTTATACAATCTTAGTTTATACATGCATAAAACCAAATCACACAACAATGATATGCCAATGTTAATAGTTCCCTCATATGATAAATATAAAAATTATCCAGTTTGTATGGAATATATAATAAATATTGAGGTACCCACCTAAGATGACAATTTGTTGCCAAAGACCACCCTAACCAGAAAAACAACTTTTGAATAATTTTATTTGGATATGACTGCTCTTCATTCCATTTAGATAATTTTGGATAAAGGTGGTCTTTGCTCATTGCAAAGGAAATTGTATACGGGGTTTATTTTCGTATAGCATAAGAATCAGAGAAAGTGACATGACGGACCTTAAAGCGCAGCATAATATATAAGATCCGTCCTCTGTATTTCAGAGATCTGTATGTTATGAAGGGAAATTTTTGGACAGGGTTTATTTTCGTACCTTAAAAAACTAGATAAAGAGACAGGGCGGACCTTAAAACGCAGTTATCAGAAAAGGTCCGCCCTCTGTATTTCAGATATCTTCATGTCATAAAGGAAAAATGTTGGACAAAGTTTATTTTCGTAGCTTAAAAACACGACAAAAAGACAGGGCGGACCTTAAAACACAGTTATCAGAAAAGGTCCGCTCTCTGTATTTCAGTTATTTTCATGACATACAAAAAAGATTTGGACAGGTTTATTTTCGTAGCTTAAAAAACTAGAGAAAGAAATAGGGCGGACCTTAAAACGCAGTTATCAGAAAAGGTCCGCCCTCTGTATTTCAGATATCTTTATGTGTTAAAGGGAAATTTTTGGACAGGGTTTATTTTCGTACATTAAAAACACGAGAAAGGGACAGGACGGACATTAAAACGCAGTTATCAGAAAAGGTCCGCCCTCTGTATTTCAAATATTTTCATGTCATAATGGAAATTTTTGGACAGGGTTTATTTTCGTAGCTTAAAAACACGAGAAAAGGACAGGGCGGACCTTAAAAAGCAGTTATCATAAAAGGTCTGCCCTCTGTATTTCAGATATCTTTACGTTTTAAAGAGAAATTTTTGGAAAGGGTTTATTTTAGTAGCTTAAAAACACGAGGAAGGGACAGGGTGGACCCTAAAACGCAGTTATCAGAAAAGGTCCGCCCTCTGTATTTCAGATATTTTCATGTCATAAAGGGAAATTTTTGGACAGGGTTTATTTTAGTAGCTTGAAAACTAAAAAAAAATAGACAGGGCGGACCTTAAAACGCAGTTATCAGAAAAGGTCCGCCCTCTGTATTTCAGATATCTGTATGTTTTTAAGGGAAATTTTTGGACAGGGTTTATTTTCGTAGCTTAAAAACACGAAAAAGGGACAGGGCGGACCTTAAAACACAGTTATCAGAAAAGGTCCGCCCTCTGTATTTCAGACATCTTTATGTGTTAAAGGGAAATTTTTGGACAGGGTTTATTTTCGTAGCTTAAAAACACGAGAAAGGGACAGGGCGGACCTTAAAACGCAGTTACCAGAAAAGGTCCGCCCTCTGTATTTCAGATATCTGTATGTTTTGAAGGGAAATTTTTGGACAGGGTTTATTTTCGTACCTTAAAAACACGAGAAAGGGACAGGGCGGACCTTAACACGCATTTATCAGAAAAGGTCCGTCCTCTGTATTTCAGATATTTTCATGTCATAAAGGAAATTTTTGGACAGCTTTTATTTTCGTAGCTTCAAAACACGAGAAAGGGACAGGGCGGACCTTAAAACACAGTTATCAGAAAAGGTCCGTCCTTTGTATATCTTATTACACAGCAAAATTATGGACGGGGCACATCTCTCTCATTAACAATAGAGAACAGACGACAGACAACGGACAAATTGTGATGAGAAAAGCTCACTTAAGCCTTCGGCTGATGTGAGCTAAAGAGTAGCAGGGGGACCTTAAAACGCACCAGAAGAAAGGGTCCGCCTTTTGTTTTGAAAATAGTTTTTAAACACGAGACAATTGCTAACTTAATTTCCAACTACTGTCTACTGACATAAGAAAATACTTCGACAGAAAAGACTGATTTATTGATTAAATGCTGCCTAACGTCGCTCTCGAGAATTTTTCACTCATATATCACTGAAAAAAATCAAAGTACTGAGACAGTACTGAAAGACGGGGTCAAAATAATCTTCATGCTAGATTTCACAAATGTGATTTTTTTTTACGAGTTTTAATAACAACTTTATTTTTTCATTAACATACTAAAAACAAAACTATGAATAATATACATTCACATTTTTTATTCAATTTGATTTGAAGTAGAAATTTTAATAATTGTTCAGTCTGAAAACCTTTCTGAACTGCTCCGAATTTCATCAGGTACGAACTAATAATTTTTCCGGAAGTAAACAATGGATGATGCGTACACAGTCATAATAATACGCAAGATAGTACTTTGTCTACTAGTGTTATTTACAGTTAATATTTTCAGTTTTAAATTATCAAAATACTTTATTAGTTGAGTTAGACAAAGGTTCATATCAATTTCTTCAGTTTGATACAAAATGTTTATGTTTTGATCGAAACAATTTCTGCACTCTTTCGTATGCGTAGACCTAATTCATGTGTTATCACCACGGCTTCCGTTTTCTATTTTTAGGCCTCTGAGAGTAAACTAAAAGACGGGGTCACGTGACCCCGTCTAAAAACTAGTGAAAGTCACTGGGAAGAATAGTAAATTTACTGTCCATACAATCACTACCTCAAAAGTAGTTTTACTAGGAATTGGGTAGATTTACTAGATAACATTAGTAAATCTAAGAATTCATAAGTAACTTTCACTAGGTATTTAAGTATCTTTACGACCACTTCTCCACTTTTCACTATCTTAGCTAGTAAACAGAGTGATTACTAATCACGAAGAACGCTTTACTAGGCACACTAGTTAAATCAACTAGGTAATTCTCTCATGCAATGTAGAGACGCCACCACTTGCCGCCAGTGAGCTACAGATTTTGTCCTTTACTCGGCGCTTACGGCCATTGAGTAGGGAGGGATCTTTTTCGTGCCAGCACCTACTGCGACACGGGACCCCGGTTTATACGTTTTCATCCGAAGGACCGATTTCCACGTCCCAAAAAGGGATTCGAACCTGCGACGTAAGGATCAACTCCTTACTTCGACGCTCTAACCATGCACTCCATGTAATGCTATTGGTTATGAATTTCATTTCTTTTTACAGTTTAATTTGAATATATAAGCAGTGGCCGATGATAAAAAGAAATCAGTCATAGAAAAATCTAACGTTAACCAAGGAGCTACAAGGAAGTTTTTGATACGTCATGATATTAAAAGACTATTTCTATTTAATTTATTAAAAAAAAATGTATGCTTTTTAAGTTTCTCTTTAATATGTATTGATTGAAAAAATTCTCCCTATAGCTCGTAAAGCAGTGGAAAGGGAGAGAAAAAAATCCGTACTGAAGCAGTATTTCTCTGGTGAAAAATCAAGTCGGGATTGTTTGTTAGATGCTAACGGGAAATTCTAGTATGCCAGGCTTCTGAAATTGGTGGTATCTTTAAACTCAAGCTCTTTTTTCTGGGGGAAAAATGTGGGACATATATGTACAATACCGGTATTCTTTAATGTTTTTAATTTTTTGACACGTATCCGCGTGATTTTACTACGCCCCCCCCCCCCCCCCGCCAAAAAAAAAACAAAAACATTTAGAAGGGGCGTATAAAATGTTTGGATTTTTATTGAAACCGAGAGACATAAGTATAAATAGTTAATGCACAGAGATTTTGTATGAGCGACATGTAAATTAAATATGAATAATAAAGGCATTTATAAATCCAGCAATCTATCGACTTTAGTTTGATTTCGCCAAGTAATGCACATTTACCTTGTCCTGAAGTAATATCTAGTGGGCCGCATTTCATTTCCGGAATTTAAAAAAAAATATAAAAAAAAAAAAAACTTTTCATTTCCGACAGTTTTTACATTTTAAAAGTTTTCATCTCCGACATTTGTCAAATTCATGTCAGTATTTTTTCGGCAATGAAAAAAAAATCATACTTCCGTCATAAATAATATTATATAATACATATATACAATACCCTGTTAAAAATCTCTTTCCATCTTTGTTATATATGTTTACTTTAAAGTGCCATAAAGGTATCTTTTAAAAAATCCAAAAATGTGGGGAAAAAATAATAATGTCGGAAATGAAAATAAAAATGTCGGATTCCGAAATGATAACAAAAATTGTCGGAAAATGCAATGTTAAATTCAGGAAATGAAATGCAGAGATATAGTAGATATAATTATTAGCCTTTGAATAGGTAAGAAACGGTGTTAATAAAAACACAGGGGATATGGTACTTTGGGTTCGCTGCATTTCATTTAAAGAAATTTGCATAGCATTTCCGACATTTTTTAATTTCATTTCCGACATTTTTTGTTTTCATTTCCGACATAATTTTTTTTTCATTTCCGGAATTTACCTGTGCGGCAATTCAATGTTTTCTAAGTAAAAGAAAATAGAATTTTAGAAGTATTAATGCCAAAATATTAATAAAATTAAAAAAGAACTATTTATACATATATGCATACATGTAGCACTAAGTCTAGGTAAAAGAGTTTAATGAGCATAAAACTTTTTCACCATATTTATTGTTCACTAAATCAAATGTCAATGACAGCACCATACTTATAAGTCACTGATAGACTTACAAATTGGATTTCAATGATTTATTTATGATTTATTCCTTTAAATTTTTCATAAGTAAAGTTATCAGATTTGTTACTATAAGTACTACTTATGTATTTGAAAAAATGTCGGAAATGAAAACAAAAAATTGTCGGAAATGAAAACTTAAAAATGTCGGAAATGAAAAGTTGATAATTACCAAAAATTCCGGAAATGAAATGCTCAAACGAGACAATTATAGACTAACCCCTAACTGCCCAATCCGCAGGCATGTTGTTTTTACAATAACGGGTGTAGGGTAGTACAACGTGACATAAGCCCCTGTCACAGTGACCCCCCACTTATTGACAACAATATTAAACGTAAAGAATGACAGATTTTTTTTATCAAAACTATAAAGAAATATATTTTGAATGATGTGAATTTATTTTTGCGAGTGGAAGTCGGATATTTATCATGTACTTATTGGAAAGAGAGTGTAACTAAATGATTTGTGTTGGACTTACGAACACTCATCTGTTCATTGCATACTGATTAATCTGCCAGTAAACAGGCGGTGAAGGTAAATGTATGTACATTTGTATTCTTAATATTTTTTAAAATGATAATGTTGATACCAGTGTATTTAAACGACAAAATAAGCATGTCCCATCTTCCCGACAGGAAACTCGATCAATAAATCTATACATTTCTTTAATAAATATATTATTTATGTATTAATTTCTTACTTATTGTTTACTACATTCTCTTGGAGGAAACACTAGCTATTAATACGACTTTATATCCTCAATTAATTTTAAATGAGTAGTTTTTCAATTAATATCGAATGAACACAGGCATACAATTCATATAATAGGCCGAGGGCGGACCTTTTCTTATAGAGCCAGGCGGACCTAATATGTTATCGTATTTGGTCCGGCCGGACCTTTAAACGAGGCGGACCAAATATTATGCGACACCGGGTACACGCTAGTTGCAAGGTTGGTGTTAATCAAATTTTAGAAAACAATGGCTAAGTGTAGATTTTAGAAATGTTGTTGTTGTTGCTGGGTCTACCCGTTGCTTTGGAGACCCAAATAATATGATGTTATATCATTCAGCCGTGCACAAAAGCGCCAAATGAATTTAAAAAAAAACATAAAAAAAAATTGTCTTTGATTTATTGCGTCTGTACAAGATAAATACATTAACTTTGCACACTTAAGGGAGTGTGATTAAAATAAAATTTACATAATTAAACACAACACATTATGCAATGCTACATGAAGTGTAAGGTACACTGTCTTACTTACTTGTCTTACTTACTTATATACATAGGGCTCACGAGGGGTGTGACCCGTCAACAGGGGATGCTTTCTCCTCCTGGACAGTCCAGTACATTACGAAAAAATGTAATATTACAGTTGTCCTAATATCATACACTTATACTTATAATATAATATTATACACTTACACTTGTCCACTGGTTGTGAGTGGGATAGCGCTTACAGGGAACTATTCCCCGAAGGCTTGCCCAAGGGGAATAGTCCCTGTCAAGGGTTTGATAAAAGAGCTTTCTCGCATAGATTGACTTGTACGGTGTGAGACAGCAGTGTGAGATTTTTCTGTCTTACACTGTGTATTACTACGCCGTGAACGATAACGTAAACATTCCGTCTTAATATAAAGAAATTGTAATAATGTTAAAAAATGTCACATTTAATTAAAATGTTGTCATGTAACTTATTAAAATAAACTTATTTTCATTCAAAATATTGTCGTATTTTCACTTTTTAAATGGCACTATATTTAGATCGCGGAAGAGTTCTTCTAGAATGAATCGGATAAATAATTTTCTTTATTCAAAGTTTTAATCTGTCTAATTGATTTACATGAACTGAAATTCATTTTATTAGTTTACACTATGTTTAAACCATTTTCAGGTACGCGCTCTCCGATGGTGTATTTCGATTTTTAATTAGATTGAAAATTTAAAAAATATTTTTTAGCCCTATGGCGACGTCATTGACAGGCCGTTATTTTGGATAAAATAATGCGAGAAAAATAATCATTCATTACTTACTCGTGTGGGAATAGTAAAATTCCACCTCGAGGCCAAGATTCACGGTCTAGGACTCGGCACAGCCTCATCCTAGACTGTGAATCTTGTCCCCTTGGTGAAATTTCACTATCCCACACTCGTAGTAATGAATAATTCTATTAATCCCACTCACAACCAGCGAATAAGCGTTTTATTATACTGATGTATAATATAATTTCTGAGGTTTGAATTTTTTTTGAGTAAAATAATACTGCAAGAATAATCTGAAATCCTGATGACGTCACAATGCTACTGAAGTCATTATGACACCATCAGTAAGTATTTGCATATCCACTGCTCTCTCCCACTATAAACATGTACGCACCAACTGTTTTCATAGGTTTATAGACGCAACAGCTTCACACACTCGTGTAGATAGGCTCCAATATACGCACAGTACGTGTTGAGAAGTATATATATGAAATGTTTCGTCAGAGGAATAAATATAAGTTTTAATAATATTCTTTGAAGAAAAAAAAGAAATTCACAATATTTAAAATTGCTGATTTATATCTTTAAAAATTTAATTTTGGTTGATGTATTTAATTGTATAATAAAATTTTCAAAAATTATAGAGAACTGTCATATTTTTATTTTTTCGTATCATGCATATTTGTACAAAGAACGATAACTCTTCACACTTGAGTAATAACATTCAGAAAGAGAAAATTTCTTTAACTAGTATATCTATTTCAAGAATGATTTCAGCTATTGAAAATAAATAGAAAAACTAAAAAAAAAATCATAGAAAAACATTCTGGGGTAATATTCATTATGGAAGCATTCTCATTTTTCATCATAGCGTTAAATTATTGATTTTGTCAGAGGGTTTCAATAACGTTGAAGGATGACGTCACAACTGCATCAAAACAAAAATTAAGGTAAGTCACTCCTGAAATTTGTTAAATCAAGGATTTTTTGAGAAGTATATTTTGGATAAGTACTCATAAAGTGTAACTCAAAATCGCAAAGAAAATAGGAGGTCAGTGCGCATCCTACTGATCTACAGTACATTTAAGTTGACCTTTTTGCACTTAAATTTCATCTCTTTGGTTAATTACTTTAACCCTTTTTATATTTGATCAGATGTAAGCATGGCAATTAATATAATCTTATTTTACGTAAAATAGTTTGAATAATATTTATCATTAAACAAATCTTGCAAATTAATGCGCGTAAATTATTGTGTGACCTTTTTGCACTAAAAAAATAACATATTTGGGGTATTAAAACTTTATAGGCAATAAAATTTTTTCTTATATCAAACTTTTTACGACTTAAGTGCTGATCAGTCACAAGTATCGAGTAGTTTAAAATAATGAAAGAAAAAGGTGGGGTTAGTGATGTTAATTTTGAAATATTTGTCAAAATATGATTTTCAGGTAAAAAATGGTGTAAATTTGATCTTGACTTCTTTAATATATTTTCATTTTTTGGAAAAGTTTGTTGAGGGAAGGTGTAAAACTTAGTCTAAAAATATTAATTAAGACTTATATTAAATATTTTTTAGCAATATCAAAACGGAAAATATGCTCCGAGTAAAAGTATGTGAGGCTAAATTTCCATTACATTAAATTTTATAAATGTGCAGATTTGCAGAATTTTCTGCTAAATATCCTTCCACCAAAAGAAATAGTCCCTCATAAATCTTGCTTCTTTGTAGATTTTTTAGCAGTTTCTTCATTGAATGTTAAAAAATTTACATTGTTGAATTTAAATATGATATAAATATTGAATTTTAATAAGTAGTTTTGAAGTAAAAGCTTCTGCGTGAACTTTTCTAAAAAGCTGACGAATGACTTACCTTAAGAGAATGTGATGACGGCGCTGCTTGTATCCAGATAACTGTGTTTGAGAGGGAAATACTTTAAAAATTGTTCGTGATTTATTAGAGAAAAAGAGCATTGATCAGGTGTACTGATTTTAAAGCTGTATGTTTTTCTTTACTGAAGACAAGAAGCCTTCAGCGTCCCTATGTAAGTCAGGATTTCCTCTGATATTCTTGAAAAAAAAATCAAAAAATGCAAATATAAGTAATAAACAACGATTATTCAAGGAACATGGCATTATGAATAGCAATAGCTCTGCTGGCATATTTTCCATGATGCGCTAGCGCGCATCATGGAATATGCCAGCAGAGCAATTGCTATTCATAACGCCATGTTCACTGAAAAACGTTGTTTATTTCTTTATCGCTGGAAATCAAAATATTGGAGGCAAAAATTGCATCAAAATTTTCCGAGGGTGGATAGCAAAAACTATACCCTGGGGTATAGCTTTGCTATGCATGAACTATAAAAGGTAACTATTTTCCTTCTGAACTTTATATATATATAGGAAACATTTTAACAGAAGATTTTATATAGGAAACATTTTAACAGAAGATTTTTAGAAGATTGTAAATGACAAAGTTTCCAAATATAACTATACATGTTTTATGAAAAATTGTAATTTTATAAAATCTGTGAAATAGATAATGTTGTGAAAATTTTAGATTAAGCCTAACAAATGCTTTTATCATGAAATACTTTTGTTCAAATTTCTGTTTTAATTGCTTTCATGGTGCAGGGTTAGAAATAGTCCAAAAATTATTGCAACTTGCAAATGGACAAATGATCACACCTTTGGAATTTCTATGGGTCCGTATTTTAAGCCCATTTCATTTTTTTTAATTCTTATAATTTTTTAGATGGATCATCATTCGTATCTTCACTTTTACTATAAACTTACAAAGTAAGAAATTTCCTGACATTCCCATTTCCCGTGTTGATATATACACTGTATATGCATCTAGTCATTTGATATAACTCGTTGTTGCTCTCAGGTATAAACTTGATTTTATTTGTCTCTTAAATTAACTTTTAATGTTGATGTACCGGGTATATAACTTTACTTACTTTAGTATATGTTTTATATTGTGTTTTTGATTCCCTGTCATATGTTGCATACATGTATTTCGATAAATGACCATTTTTATTCTTTTAAAAGTATTTATGTTCTTATTTGATTGTGGTTGAATAGGCAAGCAGACATAAATGTATACATAGAGAGAGATTCTGAGCAGATTCTGAGGGAAAAAATATCATAACTTTATTATAGTACATGTAAGCACATCAAAATCCTGCTTTTACAATCTTCTTCGCAATATTTATATATGGAAGAGTTTCATTCTGAGAAACACTACCTTAAGGACTTGAAATATCAATTTGTTTGTTTTGTTTGTTGATGTTTAGAACATTTTGTAATCAATTTAATAAAATACTAGCATTGCAGGAAAGCAATACTTTAAATTATGAGTGTTTATTCCCGAGGCTTCTGTATGATATAATTGAAGCAGAAAAAAAAACATACCTGCTTATTGAGTTAGAATATCTGATTCTTTAATATTGAGACTAACAACAAATTTGAAATAGAATGATAATTTATTTTTTGTTTAGAAATTTGCCCAGTGAATCATTTCCCAACAGGAATGTTGGCGTTATGAAGCTTGATCAAGTCATCCTTTATATTGGGAATTTCGTTCAGTGCTGAAAACAATATCATGCAAAACTAAGATAGAACACATGAAAGTAATTACTTGATCACCTTTTAAAAACATGTAGTTGTTCAAAACTTATTAACAATTAGACTAAAGCATTGTACTTACGAACACAATTATCAGCTATAAGAATGTAGTCCTTACAGCAAACCAGATTTTGACTTGGACATGAGGTGTGGATGGTTTGAGTTGAGTATGTCCTTTTATAAGCTGGTACTGATCTAATTTCAATGGAAAGGATGTTAAAATGAACGGATGAAACGCTTATTCGAATATTCTATGCAAAATCTAAGCACAATTACAAAGTCAACCTAAGAATATATATATAAAAAAATAATTTCTGGATTTTGTATTTTTACTGTATGAACTATTACCGAATTCCCTACATAGAAATACAATGGATATCTTAATTATAAAAAAAATCAGATACATGTAGTAGTAGTGGTGTCGTGCACAGCGACTCGTTCCCAAAAATCCACAGTGGTGATGTGAAACACGGTCTCTGATCTGCTTCGTGTATATCAGCTGTGAGTGGCTCTTTACTATTTTCTTAGTCGTAGCAGTATTGCAACACCAGTGGTTTCTTAAAATCATTGAATTTAATATTAAATTATCAATATCTTTTTCCTCCCAGAAAACCCCGCTTGAAAAAAATAAATGTATTGAAATTCATCGGATTTTTTAAAATAAAGCATTTATTAATTTAACAGAAGGATTCAGTATAGTAATGTGTTCAGTTACAAAATGTTGATTTCGATAATTAAAAGTAGATTTTTTTTACAAGCATAAAAATTTTCTATTTTTATTGTAGATATAGTAAATCTGTTATCATTAACTAATCTTGCTTTATTTTTATATTGAATTTGACCATGGAATATTCCGTCTCATCAACACAAAAAGTCAGATCGGTTGTGTCTGGTCGCAAGGGGATGCTTACTCTTTCTAAGCACCCCAATTAAATTAAAATCAGACTACTTAGATCCGCTCCGTATGCACTCCGTATGCGCCGTATATACGGCGCGGATCTAAGAAGTCTGATGTTACCTAGAACGCCAAGCATCTTATTCTAAATCTTGAATTTCTGGGTATCATTCAATGAAGCTGCTGTAGTGCTATTCTCTATTATATGTAGCTAGTTATGTATCATGTCCTTGTATCTACCTACCTGGTATTTTCATGTACTTGACGTTTCTGTGTAGCAACTTACGTGGCATTTCCATGTAGAGTGACAGGACTAATCAAAAACAAAACGTAAGTTACAAGGTAAGTTTTCACGTTAAAAATGTCACAGTTGGGCAATCTTCGAAGATAGCCCTAGACAACACACAAATTCAACGGTTATACCATTCAGACTTTTAATTATAACTCTCTCTCTCTCTCTCTCTCTCTCTCTTTTTGTTTAGATTTATTACATGATTCTTCAAAAAGAGTACTTACGAAAGGTGTCCCAGTGTTGTTAGATTTAAATGCTTCAGTGCTGTAAAGTTTAGATGATGAAAAACGCTGGAGAGATGGTGCAGACTGGCGGCAAGGCTGCTAGCTACCGCAGGACTTAACGTTACTGCACGTTCCTCAACAGATTCTGATTCAAGAACGACATTTCCATTCAATTTACCATCAGCCACAACGGAGATCACTAAAGTAAAACATATGATCCTGCATAGGAAACGCATTTTGTCCGAAATCAAGCCGTGAGTTCTAGTTCAAGACCACAGAGACAGAAGTTATCTAAACGCTTGATATGGGGCACGTTTCGGGTTCATTCATGCTATATGTACATACATTTACCTCTACTTACATAATGGAAATAATTTTTTTTCGTGTTTCATGTAATTATTCTTGTTCGATCAAACAATGGTGAAGATTTACCCTTGTTTATTTTTTTTTAATGGTAAGAGTTTAGAGGCATTATGTTAATATTTCCTTTCCATTTAATTCTTCAATGATTTTTGTATCTTTTTTATTCATTTATATCTTTCAATTTACCAAACAGTGTTTGCTTTAAAGTCGCGGAGTAAGGAGTTAATTTTTACATCGCGGGCTAAATTCCTCAGCGGTACGTTGTTTGGGACTATAAACACTGGTCCTGTGTCACAGTAGGTGTTAGCAAAATCCAACAAACAAAACAAGCAAGAAACAAAACATGCACTACTCAGTGACCCAGAGTGCCGAGTATAGGTCTTAATTTGTAGTACTTTATCTACATTTGCTTTATTCGGTCTTATCAATGCAAGTTAAATATCTTTAACCGAAAATGTAGTAAATTAATATTTGAAAAATTTCTGATTTATTTTTTAAATAGTCAAACAAGTTTAAATCATTTACAGTTGTACATGGATTTTATGTCAATTAAGTCGTTGTCAAGATTGTTATTGCCAATCTGACAGTTGAACAATTATTTTGCTACTTTACTAGTTGACTAGCTTATACTTTTCTGTGAAGCAGAATATATTCACGAACTTCCAAGAAGAAAAACCACTGCTTTGGTCTTCATCTTGACATTCAAACATATCAATGACGTTTTTCAATTAACAATAGTTAATTCCATTCATATATCTATACATTTTGTAATCTTTAAACACAAAACGCCATAGAGTCTGCCACATCAATTTCATACATGATATTTTAAGAATAAACTAAATGAAAATCAGATTATATCAGCTTTAATATCGACAACTTTTCTTATTTGTGTAGTGATATTCCGTGTTTATATAACGTCTCCTAACTTATTCGATAGTGGGGGGGGGGGGTGTTCCCCGAACGTCTACTACCTAGTTACCTGTGTTTCAAACTCTATGAATAAACTACCTGCATTTATATGAATGTGTCAAAGACTTATAAGATATATAGTGAAAATCTTAGCAATAAGTCCTATAAAATGAATTAAATGTTTTTCAAATTTTTGAATATTTTTTATTCAAATTTTCAAAGTATTTACTAGGTATTTAAGTCAATTTATATTAATCAGTGTTTCAAAAATCTTGCCAATAATTCCTATAAAATGAATTGAATATTTTTCAAATTTGTAAATATTTTTCTACTCAAATTTTCAAAGTATTTATTTTAATTTTGTAGCATTAAACTACCTTCATTTAAATTAGAAAAAAAAGTTAATTTATTTGCTAATTTATCTTTAATTCTATTTATTTTTTAATCAAAATGTTTCAAAGCAGCAAATGTTTATATTTTTACAATTTAAATGCATTTAACATGTATAAACTGACAAAAAAGTCTTTTTGGTTTTCTTTTACATTGTAGATATATTCTTTTTAATGTTTTTCAATACATCTGTTGAATTCTTTTATCTTTTTTATGGTACTTAATAATTTTTATGTCCGTTTCAGCTTAAGTTTTAAGCATTTACTCTGAATACATTTAATGTAATAACAATTTATCATTTTCAAAATCGTTTTAAGTCTCCATGATAAAACTTTAATCTTAAGATAATTGATTTTACTATATGTATTTGTGAAACATACATTGTGTCATAGAGCTTGTAATAAAATGTACTGAAATAAAAATATTTATATGAAAAACACTTGTTTAGTGTCTTGAAATTTAGTTATTTAATCAAATAACTTGTGGTTTGGTACATATTCTTTATCAGAAAAATAAATATATTTGATCATGATAACACAGGTAACACAGGTAAACTCTACCTGTGTCCCTCAGAGGGCCTCTTAATTGAGTGTGATAATTATACTGTTTATATAGGTAGTAGACGTTCGGGGAGTAACCCGATTTGGGTTCGATCGACTTTAAAAGAAAGGCATGTTACTGTGAAGCAAGTTGATGTAACAAGGATTTAAACAACCTCGTTTAAATTCAGCGTCTGTTAAATTCTATTGTTGTATCAATGATCTTTAGATATTAATGTATAATTTAGTCGACATGTTTAATAGGAATGGTAAGGCTTCGTTTTGTATTAAATTTGACAAAGGACTATTCTTTCTACCAGGATCGGGTTTCACAAACCTATCATAATATTTGTCCTAAGATGGATCTTATGATCATCTTAAGATCTGACTTTTAACAATCATAAGATTTGTCTCTGCTGTTTCACAAAGTAAGTAAAAGAAACCTTAAGACAAGTTTTAAGACAAATTCCATTCTTCAATATGACAGGGATTTTTTTAAGTTATGCCTGGACAAAGTTTAGTTGTCTGTCTTTAATTTTTTTTAAAATTACATGTATACTCTGTCTAGATCTCATATATACCCTCGGAAGAAAACATTTTATTGCTTCAACTTTTATATACTTTGTATGTTGTGTTCAGGGACCATAAAAACTAAATTTGAATTATTTTCTTAATTTCATTACAAAATATCTGCTTAAATGTCTTTTTGCTCAGAAAATAGCAGTTGCTGATGATAGCGAGCGCAGCGAGCGTCGCGAAGCGACGCTCGTTACTGCGAGCTCTAACGACAACGCCTGGGCGAAGAGAAAATTCGGACTACTGCACATTCATTCCATAGAATTTTTTCCGCAGTAATTTTGACCCACAATGCATCGCTTCGTATACAAACGCTAAAGCCACGTTCTCGCGAGAATAACGATAAAAGTTAAAAGAAAAATAAACTTGCCTTGATTTAATGAATTTATCTGTTTATTGCAGAAAAATAGTCATAAACTGATTGAAATCAGCCCTGTTCAGGCTTCGGTTTGGTAAAGCAACATGCAAACGACGTCATGTGACGTCAGAGTCTTATACGCACCGAATGTCACGTGCGGTTTGACGAGTCCGATCTAAATGAAAACTGGATAAGTATCTGCGCTCGCCCTAACGGTCGCACCGTCAACATATTAGTACTTTCAAATAAAGCTACTAGTGTATCTGAACCTTTGCAAATAATGATTCATTTTACCAATGAATCATTTTGAAACAACAAATCATGTTAAAAGTTCGTTCACAAAAACTCGAAGAAGGTGCTTCAACTACTGCAACAAAATAACAATTCTAACAGATGAAGAATAGAAACGAAACAATAATTATTTCCAATCAAAATTTTACCATTTCAATATTACGAAAGCATGTACAAACACGATAAAATGTAACAACATATTTAGTTTTCATACACATTCCGGTGGATTAATGAGGGATACCTCAAGAATTAAAACTATTTGATTTTCATTTTTATGCGAGTAAATAAAATGTTTACTTTCAAATTTCTGAAAGAAAAAAAGAAAAAAAAATTCAACAAAATAAATTACAGTAAAGCATCTTAAAAATGCAGGGTAGGTACACAAATGTTCGTTTTTTTTTTTTTTTACTTTCATCGACTTATCCAATCAAGAAAAGTGCACTTACGTATTTCGTATTTTTATATATTCAAAATACATGTATTTTTACTTATCCCAACAACAAACTACATGTATGCATCTCGAGTTACTTAAGCCATTTCATAAATTACAAAAGTTAGCAATGTTGGTTATAGGTATTGTGGAATTCTTGCAGGATATTATATACATTTGATAAGGTTTTGATATCTGGATTTTACATGCATGTACATATACATGTAATAATATACATGGCATTAGGGAGCATTTTTATGAAAGGGGGGTACGTGCAATTTCAGTTTGGAGGGGGCCAATATAGTCCAAAGAATTGTTCTATCTTTAAAAACCATTTTCTTTTAATATCCCTGCCCGGGTGTTTAGCCAAAAGATATACTATCACCAGTTTCACTTTAGACTTAAAACATGTCTATCAAATGATTATGATAGATCATAATTTTTAAATTTTTTAATTATATTTTTCTTTGAACGGTATAATCAAAAAATATATGACAGTTTTGTGAAAAGGCTGTGGTGCAATCTTAATTTCGGTCTTAAGACAGATCTTAAGTCATAAAAACGGGTCCCTGATCAAGATTTTTTTATGGCCATACAGCTGTGCTAGGCCACAAGCAACAGGGGATGCTTGCTCCTCCTAGGCACCTGCTTCCACCTCTGAAATTTCTGTTTGTAGATTTATGTTAGTTAGATCACTGATGATCTTCACATTTTTCATCCTCCCAATGGCAGTGAATAAAATACAATTCTAGGAAATGTCATCACAAAGTTTTTCTTGTTATTAATGTTATTAATTACAAAATTTATACAATTTTATTGCACAAAAGTAGCATGAACGGTAATTACCCGCGTTTATGAATCTTTGTATATGAAAATTTTCACTTTATTGACCAAACAGAATCTCATGTGTTAATTTTCACATATAGTATTCATCTTGGATTAAATAATAATAAAGGATTTGTTTTGCGTGTTTAAGGATTCACATCACCTAGAATTATTATTTTTATATTTATTCATAAATGTTCAATTAAAACTTAAATGTTCTTTACCAATGCAACGTCTTGCAAAATAGTGTTTTTATTATCACTATAATTTCATTTAGCAGGGCTTTAATACCTAGTTCTAGATCTTTATTGGGGTAAAATTTTATCCAATGAGAATATGACGAATGAGAAGTAGTGTAATTAAGTCTTTTTTCTTTGATTGTTGATTTAGTCTCCCATACTTCTATTCAATGAGATACTATTATAGGTTTGCTATTTCTATAAATGTATATAATGTATATTTTCCCGTTATTTCCCTGTCATGACAAGGAGCCCACGGCGGTTGTGACAGGTCAGCAGGGAATGCTCACTCCTCCATGGCATCTGATCCCACCTCTGATGGTTTAGAGGTCCGTATTTGTTTTGCTCCTTTTTAGTATTGTTTTATGGACTTTTGGTCTTGCATACTCCATATGTTTCATTCATTAGATATACAGCGGTAAATTAATGATGACAAGAAGTTGAAAGAAACTGCTTACATTTGGTGGGTAAATTTGACCCAAGAAACAATTTTCCAAATGGTTTGTTGTCGTGTAGTTAAATGAGATACCCATCTTTTCATATCTGGAATTTCGTTGAATGCTGAAAGGAAAAGGTGTTTATTTTATTTGCTTTAAAATTTCACATCTTATTATCTCAGAACAATATAATACTAAAAAGGGGGCTATTTGTTATACAAGGAAAAAAAACACTTTGTTTATAAACAATTGGACGATTGCTAGTCAGATTAAAACTTACAAATAAACTTTAAATTCATCCTTACACGGAAAAAAAATTATAAGAACGAATAAAATATGCATTTACATTTACTAATAATAAAATATAGATTTAAAGTTACCAGCACAGTTGTCAGTCGGAAGATTAGTCATTTAAATGTATGGTGTATACTACTAACGTCACTGTATGCCAGTGAAGGACCACGGGTTAAGATCTAGACTTACATCACAGGCACCTGACGTTACTTATTTTTCTTTTAATAAAAAAAATATACACACACCGAATAATAAACCTGACGTTACTTATTTTTCTTTTAATAAAAAAAATATACCCTTACCTTATAATAAACCTGACGTTACTTATTTTTCTTTTAATAAAAAAAAATATACCCTTACCTTATAATAAACCCTTATTATAAAAAAAACCCCTTGGTTTATTATAAGGTAAGGGTATATTTTTTTTTATTAAAAGAAAAATAAGTAACGTCAGGTGCCTGTGACTTACATGTATATTTCTTACTCAGGACCGGTGCTCACAGCTCAGTGCTTGAGATAAAAGTCCTCAGTTTTTATATTACCCGTGACTTTTACTTCTTGTGCCTCTCTCTCTCAGTGAAGGAGTCGTTATTCTTATGTTATCTCATGCTCTCAGTCTAAAATAGGAAACAGGATATTCTCTCAGTTGTGGTTCTTGACATTCTAAAAAGAAGTTATCTGTACATTTCTTTGCCTTTAGGTTTTAAACTTTTTTGGCAATGAAAAGTGTGTCTTTAACTATTTTAAAAATGGCGATTTATGATTTCTTTTATTTCTTTCTTTCTCTTTTGATAAAAAGAAAAATTTTATTGACGAAAACAATTTGAATGAATCAAAGATTGGTCAAATTGAAAAAAATGCTTATTTTCTTAATATTCAAATGCAAACAAATGTCAAATGAAAATTCTATTTTCTAATTTATTTGAGATTTAGACTGTAGTTTGTTCTCGGTATAAGATGTTGAGACTTTAACATAGTGCATATCTATTATAAACACCTATAAACACCACTTTATTATATTTAAAAACACCTGTGTGCCATTTGTTTCATCCGTCTATTTAATGTCTGTAGAAGGAATGGTAATGAGTTACTGGTATGTGAATATTAAACTAATCAAGAAGTTTTAAGGTAGAGTATATGACTGTGTGTATTCTAACTTTACGTTAATTTTGTTACAATATAAAGAAACTCTCCGATTTATAATTATAAATTTTATAATATGCATGTGCTGTAATTTCTTAATCTCGGATTCAATTTAAAGTTTTACAAAATAACTTACCACAAGAACAAAAACTCTAGTTAATTGTAAAATTTTGCATACTTAATAATGCTTTTGTAAAACGGGCCCAAGGTTTTTCTTCTTGGATTTTTTTTAAATAGAAAAAATGAAAATTACTTATACAACAATTATTGTTCAGAAAGATAAAGATAACCGACGATGTGGAATTGAATTGTCAGCGATGTGCCAACACTGCTATATACATCCCCTTCTTCTACGATGCATTGTCTACATTTTTCTACATCGACTTTTATAGTTTTCAAATAAGATATATAATTATACGATGCCTTTGAATAGTTTCAATAGTTATCAATCTTATGGTACTTTATAATCTAATTACAAGGACTACTGCATTATAGTTGATTTTAGACCATGAAAGGGTGAAAGTCGTCATGTTTTGTGTCCATTTGTTTTTATGAATAAAACTGAAAAAATAAAATGGGTTAGCTATATCTAATAGAGGGATATGTCTGTCAAGAAATTGTATAGATTTGGCGCGGCGCGAGACTTCAATTCGACTTTTAGATATATCGACGACGTGATGTATATTAACAATAGTTTCATTCTTTTGTCTACACAAAATATTCCGGTGAGTTTGAAATAAAAGACACCACAGAATCTGACACATCTGTTTCATATTTGGATATTATACTAGAAAAAGAAATATTTGGTAATCTAACAACGATGCTTTATGATAAACGTAATGACATTAACTTTTAAATCGTGAACTTCCCTTACTTAAGCAGCAATATACCCCAGTCACCCGCACAGTTGCTTCGATATATGCAGTAGCATGCTGTAAGAATTTCCAAAACGAGGTTACTTATTAACAAACAATTTGATGAAAAATGAATAACAGCAGTTCCGTTTAAAGTCTTCATTCTTAAGTTCTATAATCGATTCAATGACCTTGTCAGCAAATACAAGTTATGTGAATGCTGACTGACGTTTTTCATACTCACTGTTAATCCATTATTTACACACTGAATTGAAGACAAGAAGCACAGGGCGGGTGTGACCAGTCGGCAGGGGATGATCACTCCTCCATGGCACCTGATCCCACATCTGATGCTTTAGAGGTCCATGTTTGTTTTGCTCCTGATTTGTAATGTTTAATGGACTTTTATGTTTGTTATCTCCTCATAATTCATCGAAGCAAACTTTGGAACTGATTATAAACAGTAGTAAAATTTGATATACAATATAAAAAAATCTCTAGAACTTTGATTTACTCTAGAGAATCCGTGGTAACAATGTATTGATTCCCATTCTTGATATTTTATGATATCTCATGGTCAAAATTCATAAAAGCTATCATGAAACTTTTTATAAACCCGACCCCTTCTCTAAAAAAATAATGTAGAAGAAATGAACTGTATATGTACATGTGTGTTTGCAAATTTTAAAAAAATGAATTCAATGCAGATGTCGTTTTTTAAAACTTTGGTTTACTATAGTAAGTCATTTAGAATTTTGATTTAGTAAAGTAAAATCTTTGGAACTTTGAGTAACTATAGTAAAAACTTGAATCTTTGATTAACTATTAATCTTTAATAGTAAAAAATGAATTCTTTTCATTAACTGTGGTTAAGTATAGTTTACTTTAGTATTTTTGAAAGGATACTTAGAGCATTCGCTTGCGTATCGAATCAACTGAGATTTAGTACGTTCTTATGCAGGTGATAAGGGTAATTTGCTACATTATAGTAAGGGAAGTTCACGATAACAAAAAAAAAAGGTGAAGTCATCAAGCTTATCAAAAAAATTTGTAAGATTAAAGTTTTTTTTTTATTGGACCATAGACAAAATAAATTTGTCTGACTCTGTAGTATAATTTATTCCAAGATCACTGAGATATAACGAGTAGACATATGAAGGGAAATAACTACTGATAGTAGGTTATCGAAATACTAAATGCCGATGTGAAGGTAAAAGCAAATGTTTTCATCTTATGTATAAGTATTTGATTAAGTTTTGCTTTATATGAATACACAAAAATATGTTTGCTACATTATAAATTGGGCGTGTAATTGATTTGATCTTCTCTATTTTTTAGGTAATAAACAAAGTAACATATAAACCCTACTGTAAGATTATAATAATATCAATTTATAAAGATACTTAATAAAGATTATTGTAACATTTCACTTTCCATGTGTCTAACTCTAGTCCATGTATTAAGTGAATTGCTACATTAATATCTGAAATACATGTGTGTATAAGGAATAGACTTTCTAAATTTTCAAAACTCTTCCTCAATCCCAATAGCAAAATTTCTACAATATAAAATATAAAACTAAACTGTCTGTTTTGTCTTTTTAAATAAAGAAAAATAGAAAAAAAAATCGATGATCAAATTTCAACAGAAAATATGTGTGCATTCCCATTAATCGTATTTTATATTTTTCTATTATTAGAGGATATAAGAGTTGCTAAAGTCGTATCGAATTGCAGTTAGGAAGTAAACTTTAAAGCTTTGAAAATATATATCACAAGCAAATGTGCCTATTTTCTGCACAGATATTTTTTTCAAATAAATCTTTCAAGGGAAATGTAATTTAGAATTTTTAATCGTGTAAAATGTCACCAAAAAAATTTAACTCTTTTTTAAAAATCCTCAGAAATTTTCAGTTTTTAAAACTCTTGGAAAAATACATTGAACTGTAAATTTTCCTTTCTATCCTTGATCCTGACTTTAAAGTTATGACAAAGGCAAGGACTACTAATCCATATTTGAAAAGCTTCTACTTTCTTCGCGGTGGGGTGTGGGGGGGGGGGGGGGGGCTAGTGATTTTCTCTTTCCTTGATCTTGTTCAAAAATTACTTACTAGGTTTATATTCCAGATAACCTTTGGCCATAAGCAAATTTTCCATCAAGTATGAGCCTCCTCTTTCTGCTCTTGGGATATCAAAGTTTTACTCAGACAAAAATGTCTATCTTCATTCTTCTCAATTGAGTCCACAAGTTGAAATATACCTGCAAAATGGAGAGAAATAGTAGCTGCATATCTTGTAGAAAAAATATAGAGTGCAAATTCTGGGAGAGAAAAATTCTAAAATAACAATGGTTTGTCTTTTAGAACATGTTTGGACAAAGTAACATTCAAAGACAGATGGACAGAAAGACGGATCCATGCAGTGATTTTGAATCATACACCCCATCCCATACACTTGGGAGTGCATAACAACGTAATGGGAAAAAATGGTTGGATAAATAAAAAAAAAAAAATCTTGATTAGCAATTTTTCTCTTGAATTATTTCACATCTTCGCAACAAAACGTAGTAGCATAAATATTTCAGCAAAGTACACTAATGTGTACTATGAACCCTTCAGTTAGATATGCTACATAGTACGTACTATTGAATGAGTGAGTGAGTGAGTGAGTGAGTGAGAGAGAGAAATGAAACCTTGGGTGAAATGCACCATATATGTTATAGCTGAAATTAAACGAAACAGAATGTGATGTTTTTTCCGTACTCCGACGTGGGCAGAGTTGTAACCTTTCTTTAACAAGTAGCAGATTGAAAGTAAACAAAAAAGATAAGCGCGCTTGTTTATTTTTCGAGTCTTCCGAGATGGTTCTCGTCAGAAAAGACAGTACATGTCGTATTCCAGATTTTCCCCAAACCATGATGCAAGATTAAAATGTAAATATTCCAGGATTCATACGTAAATTCCATTAATTTTATTTTAAACAATTTCTGAATTTCAGGGTATTTGATTGTAAACGTAGATGTTAAAAAAGGGAAACGCGGAATCTTTATTTATTAGATTTGTATTAATCGAAAAATTTGATCATGAGCAGAGTTAATCTCACATAAGAGATAATACTAAAAGAATCTGAATGTGTTATGAAATAGAAGATATTAAATGGAGAATATTAGTTTGTTCGGTATATCACGAAACCCGGGGATCAAGAAAAGTCAATTCAGCTATACACAAAATATCGTGTACATAAAAAAAAGAACATGCACTTGCTGTTCATGGTATATAAAATATAGCATATAGGATATACATACAGGTAAAACGTTAATCAACTGTAGAAGTGAAATAAAACATGAAATTACAAATAAAACATGAATTATCGTTTAAAAAGATTCATGTACAAATATATATATTAAGCATGAAAATAAAATGAAGCATGATTAAGTAACTTACAGGATATGTAAAGTAAGAATTAGTCTTACAAGATACAAGTATATAAAACATGAAATGATAAAAAACACGATTTACTTTTACTGGATCCTATTGCAATCTGCCCTTTTGTGGCCTTTGAATACCTTGAACATGTCAAGTTTACATGTGTTATAATGCCAATTACAGAAGGAAAAGGTTCACCAAACCATTTGAAATATTATTTTATTTTAATTATCATAGGGTAGATGAAAAGATATTCCTGCCTGGGAGCAAAATTTTCCGCAACGGTAGGTTCTTATAATGTTATAAGATAAACACGCTATCTTTTAAACATCAGAGGACCTGTTTTAAAAGCTTTCTGTGCAACCTCCTCCTACACTTACCGTTCTAGAGCATCGATCGATACATCAGAGAAAAATACTGGTAGATAATCTAT
Organism: Saccostrea cuccullata; assembly: GCF_032062105.1. Classification (NCBI taxonomy): domain Eukaryota; kingdom Metazoa; phylum Mollusca; class Bivalvia; order Ostreida; family Ostreidae; genus Saccostrea; species Saccostrea cuccullata. The sequence goes on along the minus strand of NW_026928409.1, from coordinate 129,789 downwards.
AAATACAAGCTATTTTCACCCTTGTATTTATAAAAATATAGGTCAATAATTTACAAGTAATCAGGTGTAATAGGATTATATCAATAAATCAATGATATGGGAAAACTCCGACTCCTGCTCATATATTGATTGTCGTGTGTATGCGTTTGTCACATTCTCTATGTTCGCCAGAACAGAAGCTGCAGACGATCACAGCCTCGTTTTCAATTCGAGGGTGATTTATGCATGAATGTGTTGATGCTGTTTTGAAGAACAAGAAGCCAATGTTGCAAGTTTTTTCTTCCATTTTGCTGATTTCAACCTGACACTAAAACCTATGTATAATGTCTCATGATCTGCTTCATCGCCAAATCGGCTTCGATTTGCCTTGACGGAAATACGGAAACAGCAACTCGTCATGGGTTTTTAGATAATATTCTTAATTATCATTTTGGGATATTTATTATCTACTGATGCTTATACGAAGGAAAGCAATTTCATCGGCTAGTTTTAATGGTAAGTATTCATCCATACTCAGCAAAAATTATCTAGTGCAACGCATGGATTAGAGGTCTGGCTTGAACATATAGTATCTTCAGCTGTTCAGCATGCGTGCATAATTTGTTGAGTGTGACAATGTTATTGATTTTTAAGTAATCAATCGCATCTGTAGATCATTTGCTTAAAGATCAAGATTCAATTTGCTTGTATGGAGAATGCTTGAATAAGAGTAATTGATTGACATTAAGTTATTGTTAAACTTCGTCCACAATCTCGAGAGAATACGTTCAATGTATATGTCATCAATTAATCTCATTTGCCTACATCTTATAATTATCTGTTGCTATATTCTTTGAACTTTTTTCATTCTTCATTTCTCCAAAGACCATGAAGTTAAATTGATCTTTAAATGGAAATAAGGTGTCGTTGATATTAATGATTTCATATAAGGTGTGTTTGATATTAATTCTGATTTCATTTAAAACTTGAGATTAACATTTTGTAGAGAAAGTCGTATTGCAAGAATCATACTAAATATCACATATAACCGATTTTCTTGTTTACTATGCCAGTTTTGCTTGCGTTCAACGTCGGTAGTAATGTGTATTAATGTAGAATTACTTATGTATCCGTATCCCTTTTTCTTTTGATATTTGTACCTTGTGACCTATTTGTCGTACGTTAAACCTTTTAGAAGAAATGAAAAATATTTATTTACATTAAGACGCCCGATCGATCCCTGCAACTCTCTTCCGCCCTTCCTAAGCTGGTACAGCTGCTGCTGTTAATATTTTAATTACGATTAACCACTTCTCAATCGTTAAAGGGCAAGCTTTATATCTTAATCTGATCGAAAGTAGGGGAGGATCCAGGAATCAACTGTATGTGTGGATTCTCAGATAAGATTAAATTAAATCCATGTAATAAGCGCAGAGATATTGATTATCAGCAAGAGACTCGAAACAAAATAAACAAAAGAATAATAAACTCAACTTCCTTATTATTTTTTATTATCCTTGAAATTATTTGTCCTTGTCTCTTTTTTTTTGCAAGGCTTTTTCGATATTTGATTTAATCAGCTTCCTGTAAAAACCTCTTACAATGGACATTTAAAAAACGCTTTGTTGCTCGTAATCATGAACTTGACTCTTCCTTCAGCCTTTAAATGTTTGTCGTGTACTTTTGTATGAGGAAGTCAATTGCTATGTCCTGGTTCTATACTATAAAGTCAGAAGCACGTACTAGAATTTCTTTGGTTAGATCTGGTAAAGCATAAAACCCCCTGTAACAGCTGGTGTGTGTAAATATTAGTAGGCTCACTTTACGAAGTAGACACTCCAGTTTTCTTTGTTTTCTACTTATGTAACTGAAACTAAAGCATAGGCACTGGAACCGGCGGAGGGGGGGGGGCTTAACCCCCAACTTTGTTGCAAAGATAGACATATAATATAGCATTGAAAATTGGGGCCTACCCTTAATTTGCTGGTACCCCCCCCCCCAACACACAAACACACACTCTTTCAATAAGACCCCTCTTCGTTCAAATTGCTTGCGATACCTATGCAAAGGGTAATTTTAAATTATAGAATTAAACTGACATTTACAATGTAGTAAAATTTAAATGTTGAAATCGAATAATATTTTCTCATACAATAGATTTTATTATATAAATATTTATTTTCCTAATGCCACAAAAGTGATCACAAGAGCTTTCAATTAATTAAGGCATTGTCCATTCAGAATTCATTTGTATGACACAAAATTACCACCTCTTGGCATTAAATGATCTTCATCCAAGTTTTATAAATTAACTAATAGTCTATTAGAAAAACATTTATCAAATAAAATATATAAATGACGATTAGTATCCTTACAATTGTATGACAATTAATATTCTATATAATTATGATATAATATAATATAATAATTATGATATAATATAATCATGCTTCAAGGTCAAGGTCACAGGGTTGGTAAAAAATCATTGTATATTCGGAAAAGGTTTTTACACAGGTAATATACTTGAGAAATATGAAAGCCCTATGTCTTCTCATTCAAAAGTTATGACCAAGGTTTAAGTTTTTGCGACTAATGGACAGACTGTCACTGACAAGTAGACGACTTTATGCGCGCGAAAGCGGGTGAAAAAATTTCTGATTTATGGTTAATTTAAGTAAAATGAAGAATCATAAATTACCAAGAAGCCCGCGGCCACTTCGCTTACCTGAGCACATCAGCTAGGATAAAACACAAATCAGTTGGGTAATGAAAAGGTTACTTGTAGGAGAGGGCTTGAATTTTATGCTACTTGAGGATGCCTCCATATCGATATTTCATATAACTTTGCTGTTCTTGAGAAGATTTTTAAAAAAAAATATTTTCCCTAAATATAACTTTGTAAAAATTGGATCCCCCGTTGTGGCCCCTCCTTACCCCCAGGACTCACGGTTTGAACAAATCTTAACTACATGAGGATACTTACATTTCAATATGACTTAACATGATGCCCATTATGGCCCCACCCTCCCACTGTGGGTCTGGAAAACTTGAAACAACACAACTTAAGGATGCTTCCATATAAATATCACTAATCTTGGCTTTGCTGTTCTTGAAAAAGAGATTTTAAAAGATTTTAATTTTCCCGATATATTTCTATGTAAATCTTTGATTGCCCATTGTGGCCCCACTCAACCCCTGGGGGTTATTATTCAAAAACTTGAATCTACATTACCTTAGATGCTTCCATTTAAATATCACTAAGCATGGCTTTGCTGATCTTGAAAAGAATTTTAAAGATTTTTTTCTTACATTTCTATGTAAACTTTGATTGCCCATTGTGGCCCCAAAAATTATTTTTATTTTTGAAAATGACTTGATCATCTACAAAATAAAAATTACCAAATCTATATTGTATGATGCTTCCATTTTACAAATAATATATATTTTCATGCCAAGTATATCTGTTAGATTTCTTGATATTAGAACTTTTTTGAAAGATTTTTTTAACCGGGTGGTAGACATTTCTAAAATTGGTTTATTAATTTTATACTCAATGCCACAGGGTAAATTATTTTTCATTTTTGAAAATGACTTCATCAACATAAAAAATTAAATTAACGACAAATTATATTGTATGACAGATGCAATCAAAGGTAACATTTTACAAATAATATATATTTTCATGCCACAAACCTATATCTCTTAGATTTCTTAAATATTAAAGTTTTTTGAAATTTACACATTTGATTAACCGGGTAGTAGAAAATACTAAAATTGGAACATTTATATAATTTTATACTCAATGCCACAGGGTAAATTCAAAATTTTCAGTATATGTTGTAAATTTTGTACTTGTTTCCTCTCGGTAAACTTTGAATGAACAGCATTTTGTAAATTTTGTTCTAACTGCCACCCGGTAAATTGAAAATTTAAAACATGATAGAAAGCAGGGTACATGAGAGCCTTTTGCTAAGAATTGTTATATGAGCACATCTACATCCATCCAAAAAAGCAAACCCATATTTTTAATATTTTACATAATCCTAAGTGGTAATTATATTATTATGTAATCATATTTAAGGAATTAGTAAAGACAAGTGATATGAAGTTGTCAAGGTGAATTTAGTGGCAAGAAAATCACGTCTTTTCAAACAGATATGCAGTGTAGAAACCGCTAATGATATAACGCCGCTTAATGAAACAAATGTCATTAAGGGTTGTAACTTAATGCCATAAATTATTGCATTAATGGTTGACCTTTTCAACCACTATTTTTAAATCGCCGCTTAATGAAAGAATTATATCATTAAGCGAATGAGCATGGTAACTATTAATGCAATGATTTATGACATTAAGTCTAGCACTGAAACTTTGTTTGATGATATTTGTATCATTAGGCGGCGTTATATCACTAGCGGTTGCTACAATGCAGTCAACAAGGTTTCAAGTAATTAGAATGTCAATTAATATTAAAAGGACAAAAAATAACATTCGTAATGAACCTCGCTTTTTAATGAAAACGATTGCGTGAAATATTGTTCCATTTAATATGGGAACAACGTGCAATTGTTATCATGAAAAGTGATGTTTTACGGAGTATTTTGCTGATATCCAAACGCTTTCCTGCAGTTTTGCACGCACTTGTTTGGTTTATAATAAAATCACTCTAGAAACTCTGAAAAAAGACGGAATTGTATTCAAACAGATACTTGATATTCGTAAAAATGGACAAAATTTTCTCTCATCGTCCCAAGCAATATAGGATGTTAAGGCAAAGGCAAGTAAATCTTTGTTTTATTTAAATCGTCTGATAGAAATTCATATGTAGAATTAATTTTAAGATAAAGACAGTTTTTAAATTTTTTGATTAATAATGATGTTATTGTAAAATATTGAATGCACAAACATGCATAAAACTTAAGCAACTTAAATATTAAGCTGGCTAGTGACTGTCTTCAAAAATACACATGTATCGGGTTGAATATCGTACATATCTGGAGAGTCTGATATATGTAAACGTAGGACTCAATGAGGCCAAAGTCTGATGATCACTCCAAAACTGATGGTTTGCGCCAATTCCTGTTGGATAGAAACGCCTGAGTCCTATGGTGCGAACAAATGATTATAACGTTCATGACGTCATATTACAGCAACGACGAATTGCAATGCCGCACCATGTCGAGAGCTGATGGTTCTAAATAAATACAAATAAGTATTCAAATGCAAGAAATAACTCTTCACTTTTCGCCTAGGTGCGAGACTCACCCTCATCGTTCGAAAAGTGCATGTGTATCAATTATAATCTAGATATCTTGGATTGGAACTGGACCAAGCTTTATCAGTGAAATAGTGTGCGAGAACCATGAATCTTTGTTTGATGGTAAGATATCCCCTAATTACTCTGTATTAATCGAATGGAGTGCAAGGACTTACCCTATTATCTCTAAGGGTGCAAGCAATAAGCAATAAAATCTGTAAAATTGAACTGATGGTTTGAGTAGCACAAACGAGGTCTAGGATTGACGTTGGAATATTGTGATGTCATTAACGTTGAACCTTTCTTTGCAATATCTGGCTTTGGCGTCCCAGACCTTAGAACTTAAGCGCATCGCGTCTCCAAGGAAACGATCCATCGGACCAAAGCATGTGTGGGTTTGGCGGAGACTATCGAATTTGGCGAGAACATCGGTCTTTGGCGTGATCATCGGACTTTGGATTCTGATACGCTAAAGTCCGATCGTATGGAGAAACAATCATCGTTAATGACATCACAAATGATTCTGATGTTAATCCTTGGTACCGTTGTCCTTCAAAAGCCATGAATTCAGATTTCGTCCTCACGTACAATTTTACTGGTTTTACTTATTGCTTGCACCAATCAAAGATGTTAAAAGGTTAGTCCTCGCTAACCACTCGACTGTCAAGGGATTGGTAGACTATTAATAAAATAGTTTTGGGAAAACCCAAGTGATTTAGGGTAAGTCCTTGCACATTATTTGCCCGTTAGTCTAGGTTAGTCTCCCACGTGAGATATTCATTTTAAGGTTTTAGTTGTAACACACTTCTCAACCGATAAATGTTAGTCTCACACTTAACCTAGAGAGATGACGGTAAGTCCTCGTATTTTATATTTATTTGTATTTATTTTTTTTTAAGCGGCGCAGTAGTACTATGACGTCATTAACATTGTTTTTTCTGTACACCATCGGACTTTTGCGAATTTTGGCGTATGTCCTTAGACTTTCGGACTTATGGTAATATAGATATCAGTTTCAATGAATCATTCAAATGCCTATAAAAGGAATCAAAATTCTCTCTAAATAGTAAATGATTAGAATCTACAGGAAGGAAATCTCTTGTGATCACGCGTCATTCAAAGTTTCATTAATGCCATGTGGGAATGCAGTTTGATCTTAGGTTTTCTTAAGTACTGGTAGCATTTTTGGATTATTTGAATTCCCCAAAGTCAAAGGTATATTTATACCAAGTATGTAATTTTTACTTATTCTTAATTTTACGCTTTAGAAACGTTTCTGCTTATTAAAAGCAAGGGGAAGGAGAATTAAAGTAAATAAACGAAATAAATTTCATTATAAATCGATAAAAATAAAAGCAATTATAAACCATAGCTAAAAATTTTAAAAAAAACTTTACATTTCAACTCAGTTGGACGTAGAAGGCAATGCTTATAAATATTTTTATTTAAGACTTATGCAAAAACTATTCAAAGTAGACTTTCACAACAAAATATAAATAAGCAAATAAATGCCCATATTTTTACTTTGTTTCAAAGCCAACATTTTATGTTGCATGCAAAAGATAATTGTATTTTTATTTTTCAAGAGCGTCCCAACTTTTGAAAATTAACATTGATAATAATCGTAGATTGGGATACAAATAATGGATATTTTTTGAAGATTCCGACTAAGCATTCATCAGATTAGATAGTGATACATTCTTGGATACATTTGCTTCATCGTTTATTATACTTGTGATATTAACATCTGATGAGTTACAGTTTATGTAATGAAATCGATTTGCAGGAACTTCCCCAGTCGGAACACGTGCGACCACAAAAGAAGGCGAAATCGATCCGGACAGCATCTATGTTAATAATCATGAAGAATGGTTGTAAAACGATATAATATTAGTACTCGTTGTGGAAAACTTAAAATAGGCTCAGTAATTTACGATGTATAGTGTTAATTTAAAAATATGTAAAATAATTTGCACTACCGTTTGCCATTTTTTATCTTATAAAACCTGTGTAATTGAAATGAGAAGGAAATAGAGAAAGAGTGAGGGAACGTGTTGTCGATATCAATGAGAAAGGAAGAAATTTGTGAAATGCTTCCTTTTCAGATTCAAAATATTTGTTTTTAAAAGGTGTATCATACAAATTTTATCACACGGCATTAAGATGGAGGAGGTAAGCCTATCATTTTTAATATGAAATGACCTCTTCGCTGAAATTCTTGAGATTTGACTTTTTAAAAGTCTCTCTCTCTCTCTCTCTCTCTGATATAGCCCTTTATACACTTATAAAATTGTGAATTGTATTGATTTACTATTTCCGCGCGATAAGTGTGTGTATCCTCTATACACACCGAAAAACTCCAGTTTCGTCTACCAGACGATCAATTCACACAGAGTGCTTCATTCTAACCATTGTTCTCACAATTTATTAATTCAGAAAAAAACTACTCTTAATTAAGGAACTTTTATTTAACAGGAAGTATGTCAAACGTTCTCTCTGTTGCTCTTGCCGTGTTGACGGAAAACTGAGACGTAGAGTGCGGAGGAAACGTGCTCATAGCACTTGAATCTGATTAAGAAATCTGATTATCTTCTGCTCAGTCCTAAAAATTGCAATCTGAGCAGTTTTTGACGATGAAGTTGCATATTAGCATATTTTTTTTGGTTAACAAGCAACCTGAATATATACCAAATGCTGACAGAATTCTTTATGCATTCGTTTGTATTTTCTCCTAATAAACGTAAGCAACACTTAAAATAATTCAGTTCCTTTAATACCTTAATTTGTGTTAAAACCATGACATTTGAAAAAATGCGATGGTAAGCATTAGAAATTCTTGTAAAAAGTGTTTTTAAAAGCGGAAAAATCAATATTTTCATTTTCGTATACATTTTTACTATACATGTACTATGTAAATACTACATGTATATGTTTATGTCTTAGAATTTTTTTTATTTATCTCGTGAAATATAGCAGTATCTTTTGTGAATGTCTTTGAACACCATGGTAACTAAGTAAGAAAGCTCTTTAAAAATTCTTAGATATGCATGTTATGATAAATGAAAGACTGGACATTTCGTCACGAACCTTATTTTTGTTTATCAAATGACCATTTGTTTTTAGCAATGCAAAAGAAAAGTTGATGATCATTACACACGGTATAAGATGACACACATGTATATAGCTGTGTATTTTTTTTTATTTCTTGGCAGTCCAATGTCTGAGCTTCCGCCAAATGCTGTTACCTTCGATTGGAATTGTCTCACGGGGGTGATCATTTGTGGCGCACACGTGGCACCGTTTGTCAAGAGAGGGGTAAGTAGCATCGATTTGTCTTTGATCATTTATGGCAAACACTGATATTATTCAGAGAAAAATAGCACTAGTTAATAACTATTTGAAATGAAATATGTGGACATAACGAACAGTATTAGAGCTCAAAAGTTCATTAAACATTATTGAAAATAGGAGCAGGTAAACACGGACCTCTAAAACATCAAAGATGGGGTCAGGTGCCATGGAGGAGTGAGCATTCCCTGCCGACCGGTCACACCCGCCCCAATGTGAAGTGTGATTATTTGTGGAGACCTTTGTGACACCCTTATGATACTATACTGTTGAGAGAAGCATTGTTAGCACAAACAAATTATTATTTATGATAAGTGATATCCATGTAACAGAACGTGTTAGAGAATTTGGCCTTTTCATATTTATATCAATGTAAAATTTTTATCTTTTAAAGTAGTCTTACCCTCCCACTGGGGGGTCATGATTTGAACAAATCAGAAACTTCACTAACCTGGGATGCTTACATATCAACATTGATCATGAAATGATATGATCATGGCTATGCTATCATGAATAAGAATATTTTAAAAGAGTTTTCTATGTATGCATAAGTAATACTTTGATTGCCTGTTGTTACTTACCCTACCCGTAGAAGCCATGAATTGAATAAATTTAAATTAACGCTACATGAGTATGTTTTCAGTTCAATATAACTGTTCAAATTTTTTGAGAAGATTTAGAAAAAAATCCTTATTTTCACCCATGTAAAACTCCAAAGTGGTCCCACGCTATACCCACGGAGATCATTATTTGAATTAACTTAATCTGCACAGTATCTGGTAGCGTTTAATCTTTTTTGGAAGCATCCTCAGGTAGTGCAGATATAAGTTTTCCAAATCATGACCCCAGGGGTAGCATGGCGATACAACAGGGAATCAAAGTTATACACAGGAACATGTTGGAAGTATCTTTTAAAACCTCCCCAAAGTCCTGAATAGCATTAACCATACAGAGGCATCCTGAAGTAGTTTTAAATTTTATTCAAATTTCCTATTTCAAATTAAGTTTATATAATGATATATATGAAAATGGAAAAATCACCCCATGTTAGTAAATATGTAGAAGCATGCTCAAGTAGTGGTACCAATCAAATAAGAAAATCAACTTATTAAAACAGCAAGGTATTATTTGTAATTTTTTTTAAAATCTTTTCAGAATTTCAAAGCCACATTTCAGTAATTTTATACAAAAGCATCTATAAAGTAATACTGTAAAGACGCCTTTTTTTATATTGATTCTGCAGGTTTGTCTTTGACCACTAAGGAAATCAAATTAGAAAAAAAAATAAGAAATCGTCCAAAAATAAAAAGTTTTCAGAAGTCATATAAACAATTAAGCTTTTATTCAAAACATCTCTAAGGGTTTTTTCATCACTACTTCAGGATGCCTCTGTATGATTTAAAGTTTAATGCATGTAACTTTGATTTACTACATGAAAACTTTGTGACTTTGATTTACTACAGTAAAAACTTTTGAACTTTTATTAACTATATTGAAAACTTTAGAACTTTGATTTATAATAGTAAAAGCTTTGAAACTTTGATACAGTACAAAAACCCGTGGCATTATGTTTTTGATTCCCATTCTTTACATTTTATGATATTTCCAGGTTAAGATTCATAAAAGCTTAATTCAGAGGACTTTTTAACCTACCTCTCCCCTAAAAGAACAATATTCTAAAATTGAATTATAATGTAAAAGTTGTCTCTTGCGCCGATACTTAAGCAATATTTACTTAAATCTATTTAATTTTAATGTTATGCAGAAATAACAAGTCTTATTTATGGAGAAAAAACTTTTATGCTATAAAATAAAATTCAGGCCTTTTAGAATAAAAATATTTGCTTCATCAACTCCAGTCAATATGTATATTTTTAAAAATTTGAAAAATGTAAATATTGCATTTGAATTAACTACCTTGTATATTTTAAAAATTAAGATGCACAACAAAACCCAGCCCCAACCAATCCCATATTCACCCCCGAAAAACGGCTATATGATAAAAAAAAAATAATAAAAAATACATAAGTTGTTAATCTAATGAAAAGACTTAGAAACTTTGATAAAGTTTAGGAAAAAAAACTTTTGAATCTTTAATTAACTATAGCATAAATTTTGGATCTTTGATTTACTGTTTTGGAGCTCGTGTTTGCTCCAATTTTGTATTGTTTTCGGACTTTTGAGCTTAAATACTGTTTGTCATCTCTATATATTTCATTACTTTAGTGAGAACTTTGAAACTTTGATTGACTACTGTGGAAACGTTGGAATATTGATTTATTATAGTACAAACTTTGTAACTTTGATTTACTTTTTAATGTGTATCAGATCAATATAACAATCGCGTATTAAAAGATTGAGGGACAATATGAAAACCATCTATCCTTCTGTGGGGTGAAAAAAGAATTAGATAGATTACATAATCTGTACGTACTGGTCCCTACTGACAAAGCAAAAACAACATTTTCTTCGTTTGTAAGGCTCATTATGTAAATTTTATTTTAGAGGAACTTTGATTTCATTCTACAAGTGGTAATCCAAATTATACTCATAGTTCCCTTTCTAAGAAAGAAAATTTTCAAAATCGTTTGTCAGTATTGAATATCTTTAATATCTTAAACAGCCCAAATGAATTTGAATTACCGTAACTGTATTGGATCCTGAAATTTCATAAAAATCCTTACAAAGATTCATGTACATATTCAACATTCCAGTAAATGTTCAACTAAGCCTCTTTCTTTACTTCTCACTAGGATATTAACAGTAGTGAAGGAGAAACTACTAGAGTACTTTGCAATAATATAATCGAGAAGTGGTGTAAATCAGATATGGATACTTTAAAAATTCCAAGGAACTTTTTGAAAATTTAAAATCACAGGATTTTACCAAAATCAATAGCTTAAAAATTTACGAATTTTCAACTTTATACACAACCCTTCTCCACGATAAATTCAAGGCTTTTTGATGTCATTGACAGCTGCTTTTTTTTTTTTTTAATAAAAATGGATCTCGTCATTACTAATCTTGTCATTAGTAATGTGCAAAATTATTTTGTACAAAAAGGTTCTGATTGTACACACAAGTAATCTGAAGTTGAGATCAAAAAGATGCTTTTTGGACTAGGTCTTCAAACAATTTATTGGAATTCCCATATGGGTACCAATTTTACCCCGTTATTAGCAGACTTATTTTTGTATTCTTTATAGCAGAATTTGTCCAAAATCTTATATGTGAAAAGAAGAAAACACTTGTTGTGGCCTTCATTTAGACATTTAGATAAATCGACGGCGTATTGTCAATTAACAATTTCCATTTTTATGCCAATACGATATATTCCGGTAAGCTTGAGATTAGAGATACCACAGAGTATAAAATATCCGTTTCATATTTGGATATTTTGCTTGAAAAGACGTTGATGGCAATCTAACAACCAAGCTCTAATAAACGTGATGACTGTAACTTTTCAATCGTAGACTTCCCTTACTTATGCAGCAATATTCCTTTGTCACCTGCATACGGAGTTTATATCTCTCAGTTGATTTGATACGGAAGAGCATACTCTACGTATGAACAACTATTTCTAAAACGAGGTACGTATATAACAAACAAATTGATGAAGCATGAATATCATCAGTCCCGTTTAAAGTAATAATTTCGTAAAATCTATGGTTGATACCATGCCCTTGTCAGCAAATACAATTTATCTCTCAAACGCTGACTGACATTTTTCATACTATTTGTTAGTCCATTATTTACACACAGAGTTTTCCACGGATTTTCCCTTCTTTTTTATTCTCTGAACATGACAAGGAGCACATGGCGGATGTGACCGGTCGGTAGGAGGATGCTCACTCCTCCGTGGCATCTGATCCCACCTCTGATGTTTTGGAGGTCCGTGTTTGTTCCGCTCCAATTTTTTTTATGTTTAATGAACTTTTGAGCTCGAATACTTTTCTATATCTCCACATGTTTCATGGTTGTCCATTTGTGTAAGGCGCTATTTATTGCCATTTAGTGGCATCACCTATTCAAATAGGTTATATCACCCATTCAAATTGAATAAGGTGATATAACGTAAGAATTCTAAAGGATGATATCATTCAATATTGTGTTCAGACATTTTAGCGAATTTTATCATTACCTCGTGTAGTAGAGAAATGCGATGAGATCGGGCCTTTCTAAATTTAAACATATGTAACTCAGATAGACCTGTACTTTTTAAAAAAAATATTCGGAAAATATTATTACCATTAAAATGATCGTGGTTCGCTATAGTATGTCATTCAAATCAACCAAGATTCATTTTAAGTTAATGTGGTTAATCGTTGAAATGACCTGTGCTTTATAACAATACATTTTTCAATTACAATTTGACAGACTTCCTTTTAAAAATATATTTTAAGAAAAAAAAAATCTTTGTGGAAGTAGTATAACAAAGTAGCCCTTTCATTCCGTCAATAGATATATCGAGTTCACAGAAAACCATTTCAACTTCATTCTCCTTATTCTATCGTTATGATTTTCTGTGAAAACGATATAACATCGGATCGTCCTCATGAAAAGGCTATATTTGTATACTAGTATATTCTAAAAGCGTTCTTACCTAATCAATGTTATACTTCTTTTACATACAAAGGGACTCTTTTTACTTCCATCATGGAATTACGGTACGTGTATAGTATTGGGAGCAGTTGTTATTTCATGATAATTTGAATAGAAGGTCTCATATATCGGAGAAATTATGTTTAAGGCCACACCCCCGATTTTTCTTTTAGTAAACGTGGCACTTTTGGGCAAAGAAAAAAATGATTCAGACATTATTCTTGAAAAATGTATGCCTTAAGTAGCCATGTTTTCTATAGCAGACTTTCTTAATGCATTCTAACCTCGATTTCTCTGTCATTTTGAAACTTAGATATTTCAAGTTATGCAGATTTGTCGTTATAACTTTTTTTTCAATGGCAGTATGGAAAGTCATCAAAATTTCCGTGGAAATTTACAAACATACAAATGAAATGAATAAAGTGAAAAATAACTTTTCAATTAAAACTTTGCAGTGCTCCGGGTCAGCATACCAATTCTAATAATAATTAATTGTAATTATTATACATTTAAGGGGGCCGACTATAGTTTCCATTGCGCAATATTTCGCGCAACATAGTAAAATGAAGCGTATTTACAAAGTTACAAAAGCATATTATAATTATGGATATTCCCATGTTTTAATTTTGTTTATATATTATTTCACTAAGTAAGTTTTTATTCATTCAAAATCTGCTGATGAAGTTGGTTATCATTACCACATTGTAATCTTGATGTACCATGTGCCAGTGTTTAAAGCAACTTTTTTGCTTAATTATTAAAATTAAACAAAATTAAGAAATTATAGGTTTAAAATGTAATTAGAATTTGATGTAACTGATTTTTTAACCGATTTTGCAATTGATAGGTAGGTTGACGTCGTTGCAGTGTGTTTTTGACGTTATGATAATCTGTAGCTCTTAAAGAAAGGGGTAATAAAAATATTATTAAAGAAAAAGTAATAAATATACGCTCTTGAAATTTAAAACATAAAAATTTGAGAATATCTCCAATATTTTTATTATGTTTTCATGTGAATCCATTGTGCACGTCATATTTTGTAATACTCTATAGAAATAGTAAAATTTGCTAATTTTTTGCATTTTGAGATGCCCCCTCTGGTAACAAGACGGTAGAATTTTGTGTTTCTTACATATATTGTATAATATAGTATTACTCATCAAATATTATAGTTTGAACAAAATGTCTATTGTAGTATTTGTATAATTTGCTTTAAAGTGCTAAAAATTGGCATTTTCCTATATAATCCTATAGTAAATGTACCTGTATTTTGAGAAGGTCCATCAAAAATACCTGGACGGTAGATTTCCCCCAAACTTTGCATGTACACTGAAGTTAATGTAAGTTATATATGGTATAAACATGAAGAGTTTCGCTATTGTAGTTTTCACACATTAAAAATATAGTCGGCCCCCTTAAAATTGAATGAAAATTTGCATTTTGTACTAAACATATTGTAAAGGATTGTAAATATGCTAATAATAAATATCTATTCAGTATTACTCAACTTTTATTTAATTCTAACTTTTCCATAAACTTTATGGACAACTTTCGTATATCGACAAAATTATTGGGGACACAATACCATTTGTTCCCCTGTTCTTACGACCTAAAGAGAACAAGTGTATCTCTATCCCTCTTTTTGGAATGTTAACCCTGCTTGTTGTTGGAAATGTACAGTACAGATATCATGAAGTTTATTCGCGGTTTTCTGAAAAGTTACATATATAATAATAGTTATTGCAAAATATCTTAAGAAAAATTTACCGAAAAATAACACCAGCTTTGTTAAGTACATATGCCAATGTTTGCTAAGGAACGAATCTGACATATTTAAGGTGGCTTATATTATGACCTTTTAAATTATTGGCACATACCAAGCTTTTATTGGTAAATTTGGACATTCAAAGCTTTGATTAACTAATATGTACATCTTGGGTGTGTATGTATATAAACAATGATAACCGATCGTTAAATACATTGAAAAACCTTTTTTAAATTCACGAACGTATGCGTGCTTCTTGATTTTTGCGATCAAAGTATGCTTAATTTTTTATTGTGGTGTAAAATATTTCTGTGGACGTATATACATCAACTTCTACTGAGCACATATAATTTTCTTTTAAATAGTATACCAAACGGGTTATTTCGTTACAAAAGTATTGTTTTTGAAATAATGATGAAAAATTTAATATAAGGTCATTATCTTTAAAGTTATTATTAATAGTATTCAATGCATGTAGTCGCTTGAGGAAAAAAAATTATAGTGCCATAGGAAATCCTATTTTGAATTACTCTTGCAAATGAAATTCTCGTCATAAATGAATATACGTAATTCAACGAAAGCTTCTTAAACCAGATGATGTAAAGCATAAAGGATCTCACGTACATTATAATGAGCTTTAACCAGTAAGAAAAGAAAACTTTTTTTCTAGTGAAACTATCATTATCCTTGAAAGAAATCCCATTTCTACCAAAACATTTATCATAAACGTTCCCCCTTTCTTAAAAATTATGGAAAAATTACACACCCTCATGTATCATGTATCTAAATGCATAAAAATAGTACATTTTTTTTAAAACAACATAAAGTCTTTTATCATGTTTCAAATAGTGCAATATTTGTAAGAAAAAAAAAAATTATTTTTTGATAGACACACCCTCTGTATATTTATTGCACAAAAAAGTTTGAACGTATTGTAAATGCATATTAATGGCAAAAAATGGAAGATTCCTAAAAAATTCCTCTCTCCTATCAAGTTCTTCAACATCTGAAGTACCTGGAAATTTTCAAAATAGTTATATGGTATAAACTTCGATAAATGAACTAAAAACTATGTTAAACACACAGTTAGTTTTTTGAGATTACAATTTTAAAACATGTAAAAAACGGTTTGTTTGTGCAATAAATATAACAGTTTTTTCCAATATTCATCAATATATAAGGTTAAATATAATAATATCAAAAACTGTTAAACGGTTTCCTGTAAAAAAAAGGTTTGTTTCAACATAAACGCCAATGTTCTCGAAAAGGTTAAAAATTTCACATCGCAATGAAAGGATGAAGATAACTAGGTGTTCACTAGAAAAAAATAACCGAAGAAATCTGCGAACAACATCACGAAACTGCGAAATTTCAGGAAAGGGAATGTGGTGTAAAATATATACATCCTCTGCTGTAGCTGCATATAATTTTCTTTTAAATAGTATACGGTATATATTGATAGACAGGAGCAAAAAACTGTATATTTATTGCGCACAAAAAAAAAAATGTCGGTTCTCGATTTATTTCTCCAAATGTTTTAAAATTGTAATCTCAAAATATTACTCTGTGTGTTCCATAACATATTCTTTAAGAAAACATTCCTAATTGTTGTATATAAAATCATCGAACATTTCGCTTATTTATACTGTATTTTGTAAAGATCTCTGTAGATGTCATACTACGCTTTTTTTTTTTTTCTAAAATGGTAAAGAAAAATTCAAAAATATACAAATCTCCGATCAATAATTTTTTTGATTGATTGATGGGAAGTCAAACGCACTCAGAACCCTGCTTAATGATAAAGCAGACGTTCATACTATTCTGCAGTCAGTTTAAGTTACATATGTACATATACCTTCAATTGATATGGAAGAAGTCGGCCAAAATTCTTCCCAATGATAGGATATATTTGCTCATTAAATCTACCACGGACTTTACGAAATTCTGACTTTAAATAAGGTTTTTGAAAATAGATGTTACAGGAATTTATCTGTGAGAAACCTGTCTCGATATATATAAAAAAAAGAAAAAGAAAAATTCATACTCAGAGCAGGCCTTTGAATAGGGAATAAGTTTGACCTAAAAGCACCATAAACAGGCGAAAGTTGAATATGACTATGACGATGGAAAGGTTGATACCATCTAGATTGTTAAAGAATTAAGGTGTCAATTGGACCTCCTATTTCTATAAAGTCAATAAACCTTAAAAGAAGATATTTGTGAGACTTCGAATTGTCTTTTATTTTATTTTCATTTTGGTATGACAAGACGTCATAGGAATGAAAATAGGTATTGTTAATTGATAAAGCGTCGTTGATAGATCTACATACGGAAATTAAAAGACAGTGATCAAAATTTGCATACCCAAGTATCGAAAGTAGTTAATTTAAAGATTAATATATCTAATTTGGGAAAGAGTGCTGTAAATCAAGCATTGAAATTTAAGTTTATGCTGTGATGGTGTATTTAAAGATATAATTATATTCGTTAATTTGAGGGAGAAATTGAAATTGTCGACGGATTTTTATGCTTTCTCGCCTTCGTTTCAAGAAGCACACGGTGGGTGTGACCGGTCGGCATGAGATACTCACTCATTTGTGGCAGATGATCCCACCTCTGGTGTTTTAGAGATCCACAGTTGTTCTGATCCTTATTTGTATTGTTAAATAGACGTTTGAGCTATTCGTTATCTCCATGTGTTTCATAGAGTAGTGATATACGTCAATATTTGTATTTTTCAGTTTCGTAGTGGTGTAAGTTAATTTTTTTTTGTTTAAATTCCTAGTTTGGGTAGTTTTGTAAGTCAATATTTGAAATTCAAAATTTGGGTACTGGTGTAAGCTCAGATTTGAATATTTGAGGTTGGGAAGTAATGGAAGTCAAGATTTTTTTCCTTTAGTATTGAATCTGTGGTGTCAGTCGAAATCGCCTTTTGTACAATGAAGCGCATTGAAGTGGTAAAATTCTCCGTTTGGATGAAAAGTTCTGAGTCATGTTTTGAAGGTCAATTATAACATAATGACACGCCCATATTTTTAGAAACGAGAAAGTAATATTCGTCGTAGTTTTAGGACATCCCATTTTTCGCGACAAGCATCATGAGTTACACTGAAATGGAGCTTTAAAAAAAATAGAAGAGGGAGTTAGATACTCCCCGCTTCTGTTAAACAGAAATTGCAACGAATATGTACATATTTTTGAACTTATCATGTCTATTGAAGTTACCACAACACATGTTTTGGTCGAACACGTGTTTACTCGGTGTTTATTTAGATCCTCAATTTGATTGGCTATTATATTTATGGAAAACCTGTTCTACAGGTATTTGAAGAAACAACTTGACCGTTTTATCAATTTCTAAAGAAATGGGCGTGTCAAAAGATGACAATAAACACTCTAAATATAGCTCAAGACGTTCCATTCGAACGGAAAATTTTACCACTTCAATGCGCTTCATTGTAGTTATGAAAGAGGTTTAAGACACGATGAGTTTTATTTTTAAGTCGAGTACCGTTGCAGGTTTAAATTTGTACTACTAATTAAGCGAGAAAGAGGTGGAATCAAGATATGTTTTTCTTTAAAGTATGGCTCTAGGGTTTTTTTTTATTTCTAGGGAAAATGACTTGTCATAAGATACTTATATTTCGGTTTAATTTCTATCAGCAGTTTTTTATCAGTTCAATTGAAGATAACAGTGGAACTAATCCGAAATTACCCTTTTGAAAAAAACTGTTCTATTTTATTTAGAAATGTCGTGACAAATGTGCCACTGATTTGGTTTTTCATCACAGTAAAATGTTTTTTTAATTATTAAAGACTATACGAAGATATTCTTGTCTTCCGATCTATTTTTATGTTCTATAGTCGGATCTTGGTTCGTCTAGTCTTTGCTCCTAGTGTCTATCGAGCTTCAGCAGAATGGTGTCAAGAATATCGTAGTTCCAGACCCACTTCTGGTATTTCTCCTGTACATGAAACTGTTCAGCGAAATGAATTCAAACACCGATCTTGAGATCGTCTTATATTAGTACGAATTGCTAGTACGCAATCTTGATTATAATCACGACCTTTGCTTTACCACCACAAAACAGACTTTTTAATCGATACGTAAAATAAGTATACACACTGTACATAGAATTGGCTCAATGTTTGATGAAGAAAATAATGCTAATAATGAAGGTGATCTGTATTACAAAATCTCGAAATTAGGTGACATATTACTCCGTTTCTTTTATTTTGTCTGCATAATTGTTAGTTTTCTTCATCTTTTCATTCTTGCGGATGGGGTGGCTTAAACAATCTTGCTAGAAATGTTAATGAAGTCTAACATTTAATAAATGACAATCGTTGTCAGGAAAAACCCAGTTAATTATATTTGAAATAGTATTTTTTCATTAACTGCAAAAAAACCCAATAAAATGTGTTGCCATAAAAGGGATATTAATTCAATTGTCGACTTTTTCCTTTAAAAATATATCATGAATAGAGTAATATTGATTTGAACCTGTTGTACTAGTTTGAAAAAAATAAATGTTTGTCATTGCCATTGAACAAAAAGACATTTCTAAAAAAATGAATATTGTTCCTTTATTATTTCACTCATTGCCACAATGATCCTTAAAATGTGCATAAACATGTGAGAATGAGGAACTATAGACCAACATTCAGCAGAAGAAAGTTAATTGAAAAACGATTCCAAAAAGGAATTGAAATTTCCACATTCAAGAAAAGAAACGCATATCGATTCTGTATCCAGCAAATATGATTTTTTTCATAAATGTCTGGTATTTTTTTTTTGTTACAGATGACCACTGTTATGCGAAGACCCTCTGCAACATCAAACGATATACGTATAGGAAACCACAGATCATCCAGTTACGCCACCCCGGGGGATTCCCCTCCCTCCAGTCCCGCTCAGACAGGGAGTCGGTCTACCAGAGCCTGCTGCTTTTGTTGGTGCTGTTGTTGTACTTGCTCATGGTGAATGCATGACGTCACGACTTTTGCTTTTCACGTCATACTCTTTCGATTGATCTAGGTCAAACAAACCAACAAAATATTAAAAAGAAATTAAAATGGATATCTTTGCAAGGGGTATTTAGAAATAGTTGATAAAATCTTTTGAGTTTTTTTTTGTAAACTTTATTTTTCATTGAATTATTTTTTTTCACTTTTGAGATTTAAGGTGACGTAAGCAAAAATATCCATTTATGAAAATATTTTTATAATCCCGAGACACTCTCGTAAGAAAAAGGAAAAGAAAGAAAGCAACCAAACAGCGGAAAATCATATAATTTTTAAAAATTCAACAGTAAACGAGAATTGTGTTTGTTTGGCCAAGATATGCTACCATGAAATGTCATTCTCTGAAAAACGGTAATGCTGGGAGAAGGTATAGAAATGTCATTTAAATGGCGGGGAAAATATGAATGATATTTCATTTTGAAATGCACTGATAAAGAAATACTATAGCTAGCACGTAGATAATACATTTAGTCGTAATTATAGTGGTAATTATATAATTATCAATTCTTATGTTGCAGTTTAAAAGATCGTAAGAAAATTTATTTGGAAGTATAGTTATCAATAACAAATTCGATGATTACATTCTGCTTATAACGCCGTATTTCGAAAAAGAATGTTTTTCGAAAAATCTTAGTACCTAACAATATACACATATAATGCTTCAAATACATTTTTTATCAACCAGCTTGATTAAATACAAATTCAAGGTTTTTTAAGGAATTTAAGCTATACCCTTAATGGTAGAAAAAATTCAGTTATAAGGTATGAATAAATAAGACACCATTATGTAATCTTCTTTGGGACATTTGGTATTTTTCATCGATCGTCTAGCGGTTCATAGAGTATAAATTGCTCCAACTCAGATTATACAATAGTAATTGACATTGGGTAGCATTTGCATTCATTCCACAATGAACCAAAAATATGACAACCTATTAAAAATATAAAGTTCATGGAGGGTAGAAAACATAAGTTAAACTTAGAAAAAGAACTATTAACGTTTAGGCATATTTTTGCCATCATCAAGGTCAAAGTTTTGGAAATAATTATAATTATATTCTCGAGGAACCTTTCTTGATGGTTACAATCATTCAATCAATTTAATACAGTTTCATATTTTTAACTAATATTACTAACCGTTTAATTAAATGAAAACCAATAGATTTTTTCACAATGTATAAAATTCTATTTTGAGACACTTGCAGATAGAAAAGGTACCCAAACCAGTGTGACATTGCTTTTCTTAAGTTCTACCCTCTGATTAATGTCCCTTTGGAGAATTTCTCACACATCAAGATGCCACCACTTGCTGGTGGATGGTTGCAAATGAATTTTACTCGACAATCATGATCTTTGAGCAATGAGGGATATTTTTTTCGTACCAGCACCCGTTGCGACACTGGACCTTGATTTATATGGCTGATAGCTACAGAACTGTAGCTCTCTGCTTGAGAAAATTCGGACAGATAAAGCAGAGAGCTACAGATCCAAACGTTGTAAAAACCTTCGATTTACGCCGACGATTTCTGGGCGCTCACTATGGGTATTTTTTGGTGTATTTTATACTTTCCTCAGCTTTGAAAATCATTTAAAATGGTATTTAATAATTAATCATACATTCAACTTCAATTCCTTATCATTTACTTACCTCTCAACAGCTTACAAATGGCTGTTTGTGGTTACGGACGTCGAAATGGAACTCTTTTAAACAGACATTACAAAACTATATACAGGGCTGTTTCGGACCGTTCAAAGGTAAACAAAGTATCAAATATAAGAGTTAAATATATGAATTATTATTGGATTCTATTCTAAAAGCCAGAGAAAACTTAAACTACATGAAATAAATACCCAAAGTAGCGACAAAAAATCGTCGGCGTAAATCGAAGGGTTTTACAACGTTTGGATTTGTAGCTCCCTGCTTTATCTGTCCGAATTTTCTCAAGCAGAGAGCTACAGTTTTGCAGCTATATGGCCGAAGGACCGACCTCCACGTCCAATTGCTGATTCCATTATGAATTAGATTAAAAATAAGATTCTTTATAATTAGAAGTATATTATTTGAAAGCTTTGATTCTGCGATGCGACAATCTTAATTTATTAAAATACTTAGTAGTTTTTTACTAAAAGGACAAAATGGATAAAATAAGTTGAATTTTGTCTTCAGAGCTTACAGAACAACAAGTTAACCTTTTTCTGGTACCACAACGTTCACCTTTCTCATTGATATTTAACATTTTACACAGCTAATCAAAACTCCTAATAGCATGCTTACTATTAAGATTTTATTGAAAATATTGATTTTAAAAATACATTTTTCTCTAAAATCATTGATGTGAGCTTGCGTTATATTCTTGATGTAATTTATGTAAGACGGGATTCTTCTCAAATTTATTGTATTTAACATATTAATGATATTTTAGAGGTACAAGAAGACAATATCACTAAGTGATGATTTCAATAAGATAAAATTTGACTGCTTTATTTGAGGAAGAAAGTTAGGTCAAGATCATATGCTTTTTCATTGACTTTAAGAATGCCTGTTTCTCTGTTTTTGCATAAAAACATACCGGTATCTTCATATATGGTCTACAAGATGATAATTCACTGTGAAAATAAATAATTTAACTAATATAGAATTTTCTGTTTTCCTTAATGTTTAAGAAATAGTAGTTACTTTTATGTGTATCGAATATTTTAACTTTTCTAAAGCTTTTTTCAAATGTGGTGAAGTAGTCCACTGTTATAAAAAAATATAGTCCCTGCTAGATTAAATTCCAATTGAGCCTTTTGTTTTTAAAAAGATTTTTAGCTCACCTGAGCTGAAAGCTCAAGTGAGCTTTTCTGATCACATTTTGTCCGGCGTCCGTCTGTCTGTCCGTCTGTCTGTCTGTAAACTTTTCACATTTTCGACTTCTTCTCAAGAACCGCTGGGCCAATTTCAACCAAACTTGCCACAAAGTATCCTTGGGTGAAGGGGATTCCAGTTAGTTCAAATGAAGGGCCACGCCCTCAGTCAAGGGGAGATAATTGGGAATTAATGAAAATTTGGTGGCATATTTTAAAAATCTTCTTCTCAAGAACCACTGTGCCAGGAAAGATGAAACTTATGGGGAAACATCTTCAGGTAGTGAAGATTCAAGTTTGTTCAAATCATGACCCCCGGGGGTAGGGCGGGGCCAAAATGGCCGACCAAAATTTTACATAGAAATATATAGGAAAATTCTTTAAAAATCTTCTTCTCAAGAATGACAAAGCCATAATTCATCATATTTATATGGAAGCATGCTCAGGTAGTGTAGATTCAAGTTTGTTCAAATCATGACCCCCAGGGGTAGGGCGGGGCCAAAATGGCCGACCAAAGTTTTACATAGAAATATATAGGAAAATTCTTTAAAAATCTTCTTCTCAAGAATGACAAAGCCATAATTCATCATATTTATATGGAAGCATGCTCAGGTAGTGTAGATTCAAATTTGTTCAAATCATGACCCCCGGGGGTAGGGCGGGGCCAAAATGGCCGACCAAAGTTTTACATAGAAATATATAGGAAAATTCTTTAAAAATCTTCTTCTCAAGAATGACAAAGTCATAATTCATCATATATATATGGAAGCATGTTCAGGTAGTGTAGTTTCAAGTTTGTTCAAATCATGACCCCCCGGGGTAGGGCGGGGCCAAAATGGCCGACCAAAGTTTTACATAGAATTATTTAGGAAAATTCTTTAAAAATCTTCTTTCAAGAATGACAAAGCCATAATTCATCATATTTATATGGAAGCATGCTCAGGTAGTGTAGTTTCAAGTTTGTTCAAATCATGACCCCCCGGGGTAGGGCGGGGCCAAAATGGCCGATCAAAATTTTACATAGAAATATATAGGAAAATTCTTTAAAAATCTTCTCAAGAATGACAAAGTCATAATTCATCATATATATATGGAAGCATGCTCAGGTAGTGTAGTTTCAAAGGATGATGTGACATAACTGCTATCTGGGGCCCCTTTTTCCACGACGAATTATATTTTATCTACAACGATGTTGGTAGTTTTCAAAGATGAGTGAATAAATACGACGCCTTTTGAATAGTTTCAATAGTTCAGACACATTTTAATTATAAGGAATACTGCATTATCTTTGATTTTTAGACCCTATCACAGCTAAATTTGGCCAGGTTTGTGCGAACATTTTCTTTTATGGCAGAAGAATGGGCGGGTCTTAGTACAATAGAGGGATATGCGTGTTCCAGAAGACCTTATATGGCTATTGTTATTATTTCGCACAAAGTCATTGTCCAATCCGATGACAGAACAACAAAACATGCTGTTTACTACGTATTACATTTTATCAAAGACACGTGGTTGAGGTCAATTTACCTATTATCCTTTTCTACATTTCAAACTTTTATAATGGTCAGCCAAGGCTGTTTATACTTAATAATAAGTATGGATTTTCAGCATTTACGGTTTTTAGCACAATTAAGAAATGCACATGAAACTTATATTCACTGATACTCGGGAATACGTGTAGACCTAGCGAATTGCTCACCATACACGCCACAAATCTTTAATGTAATGTATATTTATCAATTGTTTGTAAATGTATTTAAATTTTACTGTGATTTCAGAAATTGAACATATGTAGATCCGTGTCTAATCTGTGACTCAAATGCATAGAAAATATCGGAAAGCAGTAAAATTCCAAGCATGTTTCCGTAGTAATTTTTGTGGTACTCACTCGTAACGAATTTCATTTAGCTGATTGGTCAGTTAGAAAGTATCGCCTGTGCCTCGATTAGCATATGAATTTATTCTTACGTCAGAAAATCTAGTTCCGTCGATCTGTTTATAATGGGAAAGGCCAACTAGATTTTACAATTTTTTAGAAAATAGCATGTGAGCGCAGTTAGGTACAATTTTCTACTTTCACATATAGGTAGATTTCAATAAAATACAGTGACCAGCCAAAGGAGAAAATTGTACCTACCTGCGCTCGTATATTTTAAGGGCTTCAAAGAGTGGGGCGTGGTTAAAATGCAATGGGAATTGAATGTAAACATGATACCCCTACCCCAATAAAAGATCTATATCTTTCAAATCACATTTCTAATTTTGTTAAAAATAGTATTCTATAAAGGTACACATATCAGTGATTAGTTACATACAAAATTTTGTGTAAAATTTAGACATTTAATTTCTTGTCAGTTTTCGAGGGGCCGCAAGTCACCTCATCCTTTGTTCAAATCATGACCCCCCGGGGTAGGGCGGGGCCAAAATGGCCGACCAAAGTTTTACATAGAATTATATAGGAAAATTCTTTAAAAATCTTCTTCTCAAGAATGACAAAGCCATAATTCATCATATTTATATGGAAGCATGCTCAGGTAGTATAGATTCAAGTTTGTTCAAATCATGACCCCGGGGGGTAGGGCGGGGCCAAAATGGCCGACCAAAGTTTTTAAAGATTATATTGGAAAATTCTTTAAAAATCATTTTCTAACAAATAGCAAATCCATGATTGGTCATGGGACTACTTTTGGATTTAAACTTTACAATAAAAAGCCATTTTCTACTTTTTCCTACCCTTAGTGCTCAGGTGAGCGATGTGGCCCATGGGCCTCTTGTTTGGTATCAGTATTGAATTTGTTGGATATGGAACAGTTTGTATCCTTCTGCAGCTCAGCGTCAATGTCTACTGCTGTTTAAAGTTGTTTAACAAAGCAAAAGTTCATTGTTCTTAACATTTTGTTTACCAGTATCCCCATGCCATTAATGTATGCATAATCTAAACGACTGGTAATGATTAACCACCTTTGATGTAAGTAAACTTAATGAAAGAGCAATACCCTTTGCAATATTATGAATTATAAAAGAAATGTTTTACTATTATCTGAACAGTGACCATGACCTTGGGTCAGGGTCACATTCTCTTTTTTCACAAAATAAAGCTCATTTGAAAGGTTAAGTCCTCAAAAATAACTCCGATGTTATCTCTTCATTTCAAAAATAGAAGTCTAAATAAAAGAATTCAAAAAAAAATTAATCATTAACTCTTAAAATTAAATAAACAAACCCATATGAATCTCTGGAAATATAAGAGCATGGACCATGTGGCCAGGAGGACTAAGCATCCTAAATCTAGCGTCCCTTCCGCTGTTGTACGTCTCTATTGATCAGCTTTATTCCATATAATTTAATTTCAATGTAGACAATACATTTTTTCATCGAAATATGGCTTTAAATTTGGCGTATTTGAAAAGTAACGTCAAGCGGAGTAATAAGTTTTTAGCTTACCTGAGCCGAAGTCACAGGTGAGCTTTTCTGATCAAAATTTGTCCGTTGTCTGTCGTCGTTGTTGTTGTAGTCGTTGTAGTCGTTGTTGTGGTCGTCGTTAACTTTTCACATTTTCATCTTCTTCTCAAAAA
The DNA here is from genome assembly GCF_032062105.1 of Saccostrea cuccullata. Classification (NCBI taxonomy): domain Eukaryota; kingdom Metazoa; phylum Mollusca; class Bivalvia; order Ostreida; family Ostreidae; genus Saccostrea; species Saccostrea cuccullata. The sequence goes on along the minus strand of NW_026928409.1, from coordinate 103,391 downwards.
CCACTGAGCCAATTTTAACCAAACTTGCCACAAAGTATCCTTGGGAAAGGGGATTCAAGTTTGTTCATATGAAGGGCCACCCCCTCTTCCAAGGGGAGATAATTATGAATTAGTGAAAAATTAATGGCATCTTTTAAAAATCTTCTTCTCCAGAACCACTGGGCCCGGAAATATAAAACTCATGTGGAATCATCTTCAGGTAGCAAAGATTCAAGTTTGTACAAATCATGACCCCTGGGGGTAGGATGGGGCCACAATGGGGTATCAAAGTTTAACATAGGAAAACATAGGAAAAATCTTTAAAAAATCTTCTTCTCTAGAACCACTGGACCAGGAAAGATGAAACTCAGTAGAATCATCCTCAGGTAGCAAATATGTAAGTTTGTTCAAATCATGACCCCCACGGTTAGGGTGGGGCCACAATTGGGTATCAAAATTCAACAAAAGAATACATAGTAAAAATCTTTAAAAATCTTATTCTCTTGATTCACTGGGCCAGGAAAGATGAAACTCATGCAGAAGCATCTTCTGAAAGGGAAGATTTAATTTTGTTCAAATCATGACCCCTGGGGTAGGGTGGGGCCACAATGGGGTATCAAAGTTTAACATAGGAATACATAGGAAAAATCTTTTAAAAATCTTCTTCTCTAGAACCACTGGACCAGGTAAGATGAAACTCATGTAGTATCATCCTCAGGTAGCAAAGATTTAAGTTTGTTCAAATCATGACCCCGGGGGTAGGGTGGGGCCACAATGGGGTATCAAAGTTTAACATAGGAAAAATCTTTAAAAATCTTCTTCTCCAGAACCTCTGGGCCAGGAAAGATGAAACTCATGTGGAATCATCCTCAGGTAGCAAAGATTCAAGTTTGTTCAAATCATGACCCCCATGGTTAGGGTGGGGCCACAATTGGGTATCAAAATTCAACAAAGGAATACATAGTAAAAATCTTTTAAAATCTTATTCTCAAGATTCACTGGGCCAGGAAAGATGAAACTCATGCAGAAGCATCTTCTGAAAGGGAAGATTTAATTTTGTTCAAATCATAACCCCTTGGGCAAGGGTGGGGCTACAATGGTGATCAAGGTTTTAAATAGGAATGCATGGTAAAAATCATTAAAATTCTTCACAACGCCATCATGATGAATGATCATCAATTCAAAAGCAAAAAAAAAGGTAATGTAGATTTGAAATTCAGGATAATAGAGGAACCATAAAGTGGACAAATGAATACAAAGGCTATATCAATAAAAATTGTCATCTTATAAACAACAAAACCATAATGTGTCACAAAAGCATTCTAAGGAAGTGTAGATTTAAGTTTGTTTAAATACCCCCTCCCTCCCCAGAACGCATTTTTATAATATATGTAAACTTCTCAATACTGAACTAATAATTGCTTTTACCTAGCCAGTTGCTTAGGTGAGCGATGTGGCCCCTGGGCCTCTTGTTTGACGTTACTAATTGTAACGTAGGTAATTTAAGTAATTAGATATAAACTAAACCTATCCAATCAAATGACGTGTTTCAAAAAATAAATCAGTTTCATTAAATTATTACTTTATTGTAGTAAAAAAACATCCCACCAAAGTTATCTTTAAAAAACCCAACTGTGGGAAAAACTTATTAAATATTCCTGTAAAAAAATATCCTAGTTTTTTAATTTGCTATATTGAAGGATATATTTTTACATTTTTTCAAATTAAAATTTTCATTAGTGTGATATGCTAGAATCTGACTGTGTTATAATAATACGTTTCATAAGTTATGTGTTTATGAACTATTCGTTTCCTGCTTTGCAGGAATTGGAAAGTATAAAAGTTTTATGATAAAAAGATGTCCTTGATACATTCAATTGATTGTTTTTACTAAGTGTCCTCAATACATAAAACAATTAAAATTAGCAAACATAATTGAGTTGCTGGTCACGGTAGTCTTGTACAAGAACGTTCATTTTGTGATGTAAAGGTCTGGTTTCTTTTCTTTTTAGCTGGATAGCGTCAAACCGAAAATAAAAATTTGGTAGTGACTGTTCCTTCGCTAACTGGGATATTTAGGGTTATAGACTCTAAAAAGCGAGTCGCCGTTGGTGCAATTAAGAACCCTTCCTGCTGTATGACCCTGAGTGCCGAGTATAATTCTAAACTGCAAGGATTTCACCCGCATACTGTAACGTTTCTACATTTTTGAGTGGGACACTAAAAAATCACATCATCAATTAGTTATACTTTTTCATCTTTTATCCATTACTTAACCTTTTCACAACAAAACGAGATAAAAAAAAAAGAATGCCCTTCTTCCCATATTGGACTACTAGCTTACTACTCTATCAAACCTAGACAAGGTGCAAGACCGTTCTGATCCCATTAAAATTACTAGTACAACCATTGAAATGAAAACGAACTTAGTCTGTATGTTTTTAAATGAAAAGATGCCAGCCTAAAAATGAAAAAAAACCCCACACATTTGCATGATTAAATATATTTCATCTACATTAGAAACAAATCAAGTTGCATAAATATTATTTCTTAGCTTGTTTTAAAAAAATATTTAAAGATGATTTGAACTTTTTTTATTCGTCTTTTGACATATGTCCTGGAGAGGTACATAATCTAGTCTTGATTTAAATAAACCATATCCATTGACTGGTGTATGAGAAACGATATCATTTCATGGTTAGACCATGTTGAAAAAAAATACAAAATGTAAATTCATTTTGAATAAGAGATGTACAAAAATGATAACCGAGTACATTTATATAATGTGAACAATATTTTTGCGGTATATATTTAAGCAGTTATAAACAAGGCATTGATTTGAAAAAAAATTGATGCCTACATCACACTAGTATTTCCTTTTACAAGAAATGAAATGCATTGCAAGTTCCATATACGATGAACGTTATCAAAAAATGAGTGAATCTGTTGAAAAAAATTTTGCCCTTCTGAATTTATCCAATAATGACAAATAGCACAAGGAAGTTGTTACTACAGGTAATCACAAGTTTGTCCTCCAAGCACATGATTTCATCTTTCTTGTTTCAGAAGTTCATGTTTGCTCTACTCACAGTTTGTTTTGTTTGATTTAACTATAAAAATGGACATGGATGTTTAAAATCTCAAAACACTTTTGGAAAATTTGAAATCACAAATTTTATCGAAATCATTAACATAGAAACTAACGAATTTTCAACTCCATACACATGCATTTCCCACGCTTAAAGTCAAGGATCATCATTAACACTTGCTTTTTCAAAAAAATTGAAACGCGTAGATATACTTTTATTGTCATTGGTTATTTGCAGAATATTTTATCAAAACCTATAGTACTCACAAGTATTCTGAAGATGTAAAAAGATGCTTGAGATTCTGATTGATAATATATATGTGGCGTTTGGAGACCAGGTCTTCCAACAATCTGTTCGAATCCCTATGGACACTCCTTGCGCCAAATTAGTAGCAGACCTATTTTTGTATTCATATGAAGCAGAATTTATTCAAATTACTATATATGAAAAGAAGATACTTTCTGTGGCCTTCAACTCGACATTTAGATATATTGTTGACGTATTATCAAAGAACGATATCCATTAAATCAAATGCTGAGAGAGCTGCAAATTAAAAATTGTCCAAATATAAAGTAAATGAAGACCGATGTAAGGCGTTGAAAAAAAAATGGCCCTGATAATCAATTTGAAGCCCTTCACGTATTAAAAGAAAAATTCTCGAGGCTATACACATTTATATGATATATCACAGTTTGTAAAACTAAATTGAAGAATATTTCACTAGACAAAAGTTCAATAATAACATAACAAAGCTTTGTGATACAAAAATTTTAAACTTTTCAATCGTCATCTTCCCTTACTTATGCAGCAATATAACCTTGTCAACTTCATACGGTGTTACTGTTTCTCTCAAGAACATGCTTTGCGTATGAACAATTTCTTAAACGTGGTAAGTTACTGACAAACAAGTTTATTAAACATTAATATCAACAGAATCGTTTAAAGACGTCATTTAGTAAGGTCCTTTGGTCGATACAATGACCATGTCATCAAATACAATCTATCATTAAATCAAATGCTGACTGCAAATTAAAAATTTCCAAACATAAATAAATGAAGACATAAAGTTTGAAAAAAAAACCCTGATAATCAATGGGCTTATGCATTAAAAGAATGCCAGGCTATACACATTTATATGCATATTTTGTAAAACTAAATGTATGTACAAGAAAGTAAAACTACAGTTAACAAAAATTTTAATTGGCATGCACCTTGCATTGCTTTGAACTGCTTGACAGCCAATATTAAAGTACAACGTGTTTACAGGGTGTTGAGATGGTTAACATGTATTTTCCTCCAAAAGTGTGAATAAAATAAGAAAAATATTCCGAATTCTTTTGTTCCGCCTAATATTTAATGATATTATTTAAGAGTTTATGATAAATAGATTTAAATACCGACTGATAGCAAATCAAAAAGATTTATTTTCTCTGTGCGTCCAAAAAAAAACAAAAAAACATTTCAACGAAAAAAAGAAAAAAAAGATAGAGTTATTTTCATACATACAAGTTATGTTTTGAAGTTAAAAACGTTCAAATTAAATTTTAAGGAGAGCAGGCCTACTGAATATAAAAACACAAAAGCTCGGCAAACTGAAGGAGGAGGATCTCGGATGACAGATTAAAGAGATTGTCACGACAATAACTTGGAGTGTCATTCGCAGAGCTGATGGTTATAGATTAATATTGTTTCCCCTTCCCTTCCCTCACAACTTTTACCGATACGATCGATAGATTAAACCTTTCATTAATATCATGCCAATACACTTTTGCAAACATGGTGTAAGCTTTAAACTCGATGACATGGATCGATCATAGGTTGTGCAGTCCTTGAAAAACCGATGCTTAAAATGGGTACTCTAGCGGGAGTTAGACAAAGTATAAAATAATTTTCGTATTCAGATTAACTTCTTTTTATCTTCTTTAGCTGTATACATGGCAATACATAGGCGTTATTAATCATAAGAAGATATTCTACCGTTACCATGGAAGTGCTAGGATATAATGCATAAATTTGCTATCCAATGAAATCTTACCTCAAGTCACATGACGTGACGTATTTCTGGTGTATGAAAATCTCCGGATCATATAATCGAGGGTGTTAATTTCTCGTGTGTGTTTTATGGCATGGATATAGTCTGTAATTTTAATATGTCTTATAGTGTTTACATTGATTGATCTTTAAAATGAACGAGAAATAAGACATTGCTGTGGGAATTATGGTAGTAGGAACTCAACATCGATCCGATTTCTAGCATGTCCATGAAATGCTCCGATTATTGTCGTCTTTTTGCGAAAGGTCGGTTATTATATTATAATTTATAGCTTAAACAAAGTATTAAAACATAGTCACTTGTATTGTTCGACTTTATATTGTTTGTATTGTCTGTGTATTTTCTTTGTTTCAAATTTGAGATAAGAAAATGTTGTTTGTCCACATTTGCAAAAGATATATGCATTAGTATCGATTGAGCGGCCATTGCTTCTCTCGTTTAGGAAACTAACACCAAGACTCTTTTGAATGGATTTTCAGACCAGTATCGTTATCAATCTAAAACCTTGATTATTTTAGCAGTGAAGAACTTGTGAAAACGGAGTGTATTCAAAAGAAGGATTATTTTATGACTTAATGGTTGAAAAATATAAAGTTTTAAAAGCTATTAATGATCAACTGCATGACACCCCTACCTTTTTCAGAAGAATTATTTCATACAGATGATGGTCATCTTAATATTCTGGATGACAATTATTTGTACTCTATTATCCTGCCTTCCATAGCTAAAATTTCTTTGCAAAATTTGAGGTCATTGTTACACAATTTGTCTTGGTCAGTATTTTTATAAAATATTTAATATTTATTTAGCTTAAAAGTCAGGTATTCTTCAATGTAATTATGGTCTGTAGTTGTGCTATTTGGATAGCCTTGTAATTAACTGTCTGCTATTGGTGAAGCAATTTATTTCTTTTATCCTATTGGTATCCTTTTACTGCTATGATCGAAAAATATATATATATATATATATATATATATATATATATATATATATATATATATATATATATATATATATATATATATATATATATATATATATATATATATATATATATATATATATCTTGGTACACAAAGTCATCTAGGAGACCAGGTCGTGAATATGATAATGCCTTTTGAGTCATCTCCCCATAATACTTGAAATCGTATAAGGTTGGACTAAAGTGATCATACCTCAACAAATCGTGTTACTCAAGTGATGTTCAAGACTCGTTTTCCTCTTGTTTCTTAACGTGTTTGCTCTGTTCCTATTTTGTATTGTTTCATGGACTTTGATATTGAATACTGTTCAATATCTCCATATCCTTCTTAACCTGACAAGGTCGGAGTTATTGTACCTTTGACTTGTAATGTTTCCCACTTGCTGATGTCTCGGAAAGCTTCTTCAGTTTTAATAATCTGTCAAATTAATGATGCATTCATCATTCAAATAACATAACTTAATATTGTTTTTTTTCTTGGAATCAAGAGATGTGAATTTTTTAGCAATTGTACTTTTTTTACAGCTATTGAAAAGTGATTTTTTTTTATGCATTGAGTAAAAATCAGGTTTGAAAATTTGTTATTCCAAAATATTTAACTTTTACCATGGAAACAAAAAAGTTTTTTTTTAAGTGTTTGATTATTGTGAGAAGGTACCTTATTGTATTGCAGTTTTTGGGTCGTTTTTTGAGATTTGGGGTGTGGAGGGGAGGGTTGAAAATCTGAATTGCATTCAAAAACACTTATTTTCTCAAATCTTGCGTTAAATCTTTCTAATTATTATATTTAACAATTATTTTTGGTTGTATTACACGTATTTTTAACTAAATCTTTTTTATCTCGATTCTGGATGAAGCACGTTGTTTGTAAAAATAGTGACAAACATTTCTCAAAATCAGAGAAAAAATCAAAGCTGTTTGTATTTCATATTTTTGAAACTTGTTATTACAGTCGAGGATATGTAAACTGTTTAATGAATATTTTTTGAATTAATGCCTTCATGCAATGAAATGTTTCTCTCTAGTTGACAGACAACTGATGTATGATTAAGCCTCTCTCTCTCTCTCTCTCTCTCTCTCTCTCTCTCTCTCTCTCCTACACAAAGTATTTATTTAACTAGCTGGGCAATATGCAGTATTACTGATTCGTAGTACGAACATCTCACTAACTGATTTCCACAACAGTTGAACCAATTAGCTTGTGTAAAAAGTGAATGTGTTATCATGTTTAATTCATTACTTAATTTGAGAAAATGATTGGATTTTAACTCATATGATTATTAGAAGAAAATTGAACAGGATTTAAAAGATTTTTTATTATGCTCCCGAGGGTATATAGTTTTTGTCCTGTCTCTCTGTTCGTCTGTTATCAACTTTAACCTAGCCCATAACTATTGAGTGGGTGGCGATATGACTTTCATATTTCACAGGTGTGTTCCTTGTGAAAAGTCCTTTCCATGGGTACCCCCAAATTTGACCTCTTGACCTTGGATTTTGACCTACTTTTACAAAAAATACTACACTTTAACCTCGCCAAAGAACAGTTGGAGCTATAGCTTTCAGCCTTCACATGTGCATTCATTGTGACAAGACTTTTCAGCTGGTATTAATATTTCTGACCTTTTGACCTTGACCTTAGAGTTTGACCCACTTTTTAAAAAATTTAAACCTGGTCATAATTTTTGAACAGTTATGAATAGGGCTTTCATATTTCGCAGGTGTATTCCTTGTAACATGACCTTTCCTTGGATATCAACACTTTTGACCTTGACCTTTTGAGTTTGACATTTGAGAAAATCAACCCTCGTCATAAGCTGCCATACGGGGGCATCAGTGTTTCACGTACAAATCTTGTTTTTTTTTCCCATTTTTTAAATTTTTATTTTATTTTGAAAAAAGTTTTTACCAATAAGTTTATTTTCTATGTAATATTTCGCAAAACAAGAGTAAAAGAAAGTGCCAAAAGAAATTGATATATACTATTATTTATATTTTTCTGTCTATCGACAAACATGTACGTGTAATTCAAGATGGCAACATGATAGTCTATTCAAAAGTGGTATATATTGTATGTAGGTATTATTGATTTGAATAGCGAGTTAACATAGTATTTTAAATCATGAAAACGTATCATTGAAATTACAAGCAACTTTTTGGGTATATCGACTTTTCCCAATACATAAAATGTTACCTTTTATATAAAAATATATAACTTTTTATTACACTATTAAGTGTCAATATATTGGATATTATTAGTATGAAGAAAAGATATTATGTTCCAAAATTTAAATATTATTGCTTATGATATACTAATGTCTTTAAAACAAAGATTTTTTTATATTCATACATATTTCATGTTTGGCCAAGTCATATAGCATTTATCACATCAAAATAATAATTAATAGATTCACTCACAATTGGATATACATTGCTGGAACGTCTCATTAAACATACACTGCCATATGAGGAATTATAGGAAAAAAAACCCGTCCGACAGACTTTAGCTTTTTCTTCTCCCTCATTTCTTGTTTATTAAGTAACATCCCGCTATCACCTGAAGATGATGTTACATCGCCCAACGTATTCGATACTCATGAGTATGCTCCGAGTAAATTCAATTTTTATACTTAGACAGGCTACTTACAGATAAATCGACGTTACAAGGATTTCAACAACTTTGTTTAATGTCAACCCTTTGTAATTTCCGTGTTTTGTTGCCCGTGTTAACAATAACAACTTATCATTTGGGTCTTATTTTGGCCAATTTATTTCTTTCCAATTGCTTTGTCTTTTTTAAATTGGGAACTTCACTAAGGAATTGTCACAATACATGTTTTATTCATGTACGTAGAACTCGCAGCGGATATGACTGTCAACAGGGTTTGTTTGCTTGTTATCGGCACATGACCTTACTTTTACTTATGCCTGCTACCTCTTTTGGGGCATAGGCCGCTGACAAGATTCCTCCAGGTCACTCTTTCCTGAACAATGCTTTTTACCTCCTTCCAGTTTCCCCCCATACTTCTGATGTCTGCTTCCAGATCTCTTCGCCAGGTGTTCTTTGGCCTCCCTCTCCTACGTTTTCCTTGGGGGACCCAGGATAGGGCTTGCCTTGTGATGTTATTGTGTGGCTTGCGTAGAGTATGCCCTTCCCACCTCCACCTTCTCTACATTACTTCTGATTCTATAGGGGCTTGGTTTGTTGTTTGCCACAAATTGGTGTTGCTTATTTTGTCGGCACAATCACTGAGGTCTTTTTTGGAAGCTTGATGAGGTATCCTTCTTTCAATTCTTCTGGGATTGTTTCTGCCTCCCTTATTTTCAGAAAAGTGGGTGGAGTATGTTGGCTATTGTCAAAATCAGCTGTAAGTTCCTCGGCCAGATTATTATGCTGACTTGCCATTCCTCATCTGTTTTCAGGGCTTTTTTTATTTCCTCCTTAGTATGTGGCCCCCAGTCTATGTCTAGGTCTTCGTCTGCTGGTGAAATGTTGGGAAAGTTAGGTGGAACTGACCTATTCAGCAATTCTTCAAAGTGTTCTTTCCCTCTCCTTCTTTGTTATTCTTCCCTTTCTAGTTGTTTCCTTGGCTTTTCTTGTTTACTCCGCTGCCCAGCTACCGGTAGGTTCTTTGTGAAGTCATACAGGTCTTTCATGTTTCCTGCTTTTGCAGCTTGTTCGTCTTCTGTTGCTAGCTCCTCGGTGTCCATGCACCTTCTTTTATCAGCTTTAATACTTTGTTTTGTTAACATGACCAAACTTTTGAATTACAGGGTTTCGTTTACTATGCCCTCTTTATTATATTGTTTACAGATTTTATGTCGCTCATTTGTCGTTATCTTCAGCTTTTTTTTATTATATATGGGTAAAAGCTAGCATTTATAACCCTTACTGTGTGTTTGCAAGAAAAGTAACTGATTGAGGAGTATTTTCATTTCATTTGGAAAAAATAATAATTTGGGTTACTTCTTTCCTGTTTGATTCAAAGTATTTAACAAACATGTTTTTGCATCATTGTAAAACAAAAACAGGCCAATTAATTTGTAAACACCTTCATGACATTTTATTCCAAATTGCACTTAAGCACAAAGGCATGTTCCAACGAGTTTGTTTCCAAAAGAACAATTAAAGCAGACACAGACATACATGTCTGAAGCAGCTGTCTTTTTCAAAACATGCTGCTCACAACAAATTGAATACCGGAAAGACAGAACAGCTGCCTTGTTTACAAATCAAAATATATATAAACACCTTTCTTATACTGACTATCAAATGTTCAATGAAATTAATTCATTTCCTTTTCCATGTGATTCATTCTGTTTATTAACTATAAAGTAACCTGAAAAAATTGAATTTAGCTTTTGGGAAAATGAAAGGGGGAACAGTCTAAACGGAAGCAAATGTTTGTGAAGGATTTTTTTAAAACAATGACACTACTTTTACTGTGTTTAAGAGATAGAACAAAATAATTGATATGCCCACAGGTATCTTCAATACTCAATTTTCTATATGCCCACAGGTATCTTCAATTCCCAATTTATCTTAATTACGACTTTCCATTTGAGAAACAAGAGGTTTAATGTTGTCGTAGAAAATTTTAAATTTGGATATTCGTCTTGTGCAAGACAGATACCCATAATATCTCCATAAATAATCTAGTGATTATACACGATAACGAATCCCTCCGCAGAACTTGAAGCACGTAGGCTTACTACTCTGGCTTACTCTACAAAACATTACGAAGAGCAACAAAAAACATAGGTCTAAAAGACAGAGAGAAATGGTTCGGTTTGAAAATAATCAATACAGTATTCGCTTAAAACACGAAGGCAACTTTATGGATTTTCACACACTAACGACAAAGTGAGAACTATGACGTCACAAACCTGTGATTAGCGTTTATTATCATTTATACCCGTGTGTCCATGACGTCATTCTTACTTTGGTACAAGCTACAAAAGAAACTTCATTGTTTGATACCCTATTTATTCTTGTTCAGTATTAAAAGATATAATGATTTGTGGTCTAAGGTATATCTAAATTTACTGATATTTGTTTAATTTCTCACACAGATTTGAAACAAGTATTCCAAATTTTAGAAGAAAAGATATGGAAAAGTACTTTAAAATGCGATCAACTAGCCTAATATGTACCTCCTACAGGAATGTCAGAAAGCATTATTTGTTGTTTTGTCTACCTTTGCAAAACATCTCACTAAAGCTAAAATTGATGAAAAATCCCCACGTGTAAGAAAAAAAAAACTCCGTTATGTTTAGGAAAATTTTCCTGATAAAAATGTGTACTCTTACACGTCAAGTTTCTGAAAATATATGGTCTCATTACTTATTTATTTTGAACTCCTCATATTTATTGACTGCTCACAAAAATTTGCTCTACATCCTATCAATAACACGTTAGTTTTCATCCTAGTATCACTGCTTGTATTGAAAAAAATAAAGGTAACATACCAAATACATGTATACAATATCTATTGTTGGTCACTTTTCTTTGCATTGTGACATCAGAGATTCATTTGGGGGGGGGGGGGGGATGGAGAAAGAGAAAAAAATAGGGTCAATAATGTCGAAGAAACTTTAGAATGATATCGATTCTATTTCTTAACATGGTTGGTTATTAAGCCAAGAAGTAAATCAGTACATACACATTATAACAGGTAGATAACATTTTTTTACTCTCAAATGCTTAGTATGTTGACTCAGTATAGTACATTTTCATATTGAGGTAGGTAGAATAAAAGTATAGAAATTTCTTAATTAATCAAAAAATTCGTCATTTTTATGTGTCTACTTACTATATACTGGTATTTTCTTTTTTCCTTCTTGTAGTACTTTTAGCTGTAGGTAATAGAAACTTTGTAATCTGTTTTAGAAATCGTTTACAATCTGTTCTAGAAATTAAAAATTTTTAATATAAAGTTTCCGGAATATAATTTGCAAAACAAGGTACAAATATATGAAGATGATAAATTTTTATTTTCTTTACAGTTTAGCTGTTAAGACGGGAAACGGGTCACCGGGAGGGTCACGTGACAAAACAATTACTGTACAGAAACCAGACGAGCCGTAAGTACTCAAGTGAATGTTTGATTTAATTACTTCTGGGAATTTTTCACACATCCCATGTAAGGGGCCTCACTAATTACCCAAGTAAATCTTCAAAATTAAAATAGTGTTCCAGACTCGATAATCACTGAGCAATCACAGGTACTTGTAGACAGAACCCAATCCCCCACCCCCGATAAAATATCAAACGTGGGGCTTGGATATTTTTTAACAAATTATATTCATTACACTTATTTCGTTACACTTATTAAGTATACCATACCACGGGAAAAATCGGGAAAAACTGGAAAATACTCGTCCCATACAAAAATGTCCTACTGTACATTATAAGAGATATAATGTATGTAGTAGGGTATTTTTCATGGAACAACTATCTTCCAATTTTTCAAGATTTTTCCGTACAAAAAATATTTTTTAATATCAAGAATTTTAAAATGCAAGTAAAAATTGGAAAAAATGTATATTTCTTGTTTTATAACAGGTAATCGAGCACGAAAATAAAGATTTCAAGTATAAATCATAAGGTTATCGCATTTAAATCACAATTTCAATCCCAACTTTTTGCATGTAAATATAAATAATAACAATTTTTCGAATACGATAATCAAGTTTTCATTTATAAATCTGAAGATCATTGCACAGCAAATCTCAAAGCATTTAAGTCAAAGACTATTACTCATGTATTACAATAATATCGAAATGAATCACAAGCTTTTGCATATAAAAAACATGTTTTTGAAAATGGATGACACATTTTTGAATACGATAACAAGATTTTGTACAATTACAAGTTTACTAATTTCACAATTATCGACTGTATCAAGAATTCAGAACATGAATTACAAACTAAAAATACAAATAAGTTTTCGAATGTAAATGGCAGATATTGATAAAATGAATGACACGTTTTGCGAAATCAAAGAATATTATCAATAATATGCAACGTTCTACCTCTAACAAAAAATACTATTATAAACTTCAGTTAACTATCGTAAATCAAAGTTCCGAAGATTTCACAATAGTAAATTAAAGTTGAAAAGATTTCTCTGTAGTAAATAAAAGTTACATTGTTTTTACAATAGTAAATCAAACTTCAACAGCTTTCACTTTAAATCAAATTTCCAATGGTTTTACTTTGGTTCTGAATGAAACAACCCTAACACTTTGACACTATATATATAGTGATCACTTTGAAAACATTGATTTTTTTTAGTTAGCACTTTGCCACTATATGATCACTTTGAAAACTTTGATTTACTATAGTGATCACTTTGACATTTTAATTTACCATAGTTAACCATTGTAAACTATTGTCAACTATGATTTTTTGTTAGGGAAATTTCATTTTATAGTATATTATTTTTCTTTTTCCATTAAAAATTTTTACACTTCATCTGCATTAAATTAAAGACATTTAAATAGATATTGCTTATTTCTCTGCGCGAGAGACAATCTTACATCAAAATTCATTTCTTGGACAGTATTGTTTTTGGGGAAAGGTCAGTTTTCTTTTAAGTTCTCTGAAGTTTTTATGGATTAAATATCATAAGATGGAAATCAAAAACTATATTCTACAGGTTTTGCTACTGCAAATCAAAGATTTTACGATAGTACATCAAAGTTCAAAAGTTTTCTCCATAGTAAAAGTTTCAATGGTTATACCATAGTAAATCAAAGTTCCAAAGTTTCAACTATAGTAAATAAAAGTTTTCATTGCAGTAAAATCAAAGTTCTTCAGTTGTTAGTATAGTAAATCAAAGTTCCAAAGTTTTACTATAGCTAGTCAAAGTTCTAAAGTTTAAACTTAGACACCATGGATAACTAAAGTAAACTTAAGTAAACTATACATATAGTTAACTATAGTATTTTTTATCATGGACTATCCATAAATAAGTCTAGTTTGAATAAATATAAAGTCGGAGTAAAAATAATTTTGAATGTCTCTCTATTTTTTTCATTGGCAGTGAACATCGAAATTTGAAAATCAATAGTATTTATTTGGTATGAATCGTTGAAAAACTGGGAATTTGTGACATATACGTAACTGTTAACTTCCTTGGGGAGAACGATTATGCAAGAAAAAAATGATTATTTGAACAAACGCATTAAATAGTGTTGCAAAAGAGTTTGTTCCTGAATATCCTATTTACATTATGAAGTTCATAAATTGTATTAAGTACATTTATCCGCATCTAATTCACTAAATTTGTGCTTATTTTATTGAATTGCTGCAGATACTAGTACATGTAATTTATACAGATATTCAAATATGTACTCTGTAACATTGAGGAAAAGAAGTTGACAAAAATATTCAATTTCTATCGATACAGATTATTATTATCCAGGTTGTTTTGTATAATAGAAAAATGAAAAAGCACTATATATATTTATATGTATTTTTTTTCTTAGCCCAACACCTGAGGAAATACAGAGTTGGGGAGAGTCATTTGATAAACTCATGAGGAATTATGGTAATTCGCATATTAACTTTTTAACTTTAATGCTTTCCTTTCCCCCTTTTTCTCTTATCTTTATATGTAGCTTTATAAAAGATTTCATAAGTCAAAGATAAAAATCTTATTTTTATTTTTATCATAACGTGGATGGGATTTCTCAATTTGTATTTTTTTATGCATATTTAATTTATTTTGTCATGATTTACTCAGTACTTAAGATACAAAAGGTTGTTAAAGTTTTCAGTATCCTAAGTACTGAAAATCGGAGGTCAAGTTATTAAAAAAGTTCAAAAAATGCCTCTTAAGGACAGACGATACGTTCCATAATAATATAAGATTTTGTCATTTAATAATTGTATAATAATTGCAACTTAAACATGTTTACTCAATAAAATTGTACCTTACCAGGCATTTGTGCAAAATACCAGAGGGTAATTTTTCTCATACAATCCTTTTGGGAAAAAATAATTTTCTAATATCAAGTTTTTTGGTGTTTTGGTAGAAACAGGTTTATAAATCAGAATGTAATTAAAATTTTGAATATTTTTCATACATTACGAAGATATACAAAACATACTGAGGAACGTCTCGTCTGACCTTAATAAGCAAGGTTCTATTTAATCTTTTTCATTTGAAAATGAGATTGTTTCAGGAAAAAAATCAATTTCAAACATCACT
This sequence comes from Saccostrea cuccullata, assembly GCF_032062105.1. Taxonomy (NCBI): domain Eukaryota; kingdom Metazoa; phylum Mollusca; class Bivalvia; order Ostreida; family Ostreidae; genus Saccostrea; species Saccostrea cuccullata. The sequence continues at coordinate 88,073 of NW_026928409.1, read as the reverse complement.
TTGAAACTTTTAAATTACAATAAATTTACAGAGATATCGTTCATAGCAAAGGAGTGGATATCCTAAAAAGTAATTTATGCAATTGATTAGAAATCTAGAAAACAAAAACAAGCCATACATCGACAAAACGACAATATTTTAATTCCAATGTTTTTCATGTATACTTGTTAAAATATACAAGGTTTAACTTTCAATAAAAACACCTCGATTTATTATTATTATTCCAATTTATGGCATAATGTAATGAAGCATCTTCTCTTTCCTTTTTTTAAAAATGTACTTTACAAAATTCAATTGTTTCTTTACAGCAGGGAGAAAAACGTTCAGAGAATTTCTACGCTCAGAATATAGTGAAGAAAACATGCTTTTCTGGTTAGCGTGTGAAGAAATTAAGCGTGAGGATAACCCGGAAGTAGTTGAGGAGAAAGCTAGGAATATATACGAAGATTATATATCTATATTATCACCTAAAGAGGTCTGTACTCATCTCAGTCTCTGTGGTAACTAGTTAAAATTATACATAAGAATATATGATTGCTTATTTATGTGTATATTAACTGGATCTTGATTTGCTTTCAAACACTCTTAATTCAGACGCTCGGCTTTGGAATCGCTGAATTAATTTCATCCAATTTCAGCTTAGGACATCTTGGGAGAAAAGGGAGACTTAAATTATAAATTTCATGGTCCCTACAATGCTCCTTGTCCCCTGGGAGCTAAGATATTGAGCTTAAAGCAACACAATTAGCTCTATCTTTAATATAATCTTCTTTACTCCTGGGTCTCAAGCAGTCAAATTATTAGAATGATTGTTAGAAACATTGGTTCCTCTACTAACAACGTAAAATTTATTGCCCCAAGGGTCAGATCAAGAATATATCGTCTTAAATTTTTGTTGAATTTTTGGCTCAAGGGCGAGGGGCTTTTCAAGAGGGTACTTTGTTTATTTAATTATGAAAGTGTATTTTATATTTCTTTAAGTATTAAATTATAGTGAACAAGGGTGCCTCTTTTATATATTTTAAATTTCATTGCCTGTTTGTCTGGCGTTCTGAAAATAGGGTCGGGACTCTTTTCATTATATCGTGAAATGCATCGATTCTTTCAAAATTTTCTTCTCTGCTTCTTAGTATTTACAAGATAAACTAAGTTCATGATAATGATGATCAAAAGGTATCGTCCTCACCTAGTGTATGGTTTTAATGAATGCCTCTTCCAAAATTGTACAATTGATATTCAGGTCAGTTCTGGTCATAGGGTAGACATTTATTGTTTATATATTATAATAAAATGCAGTATATCTTTGAAAATCTTTTGTGCTACTTAGCATTAAACAAGCAAATCAAAGTTCTAAGTTTGGTTAAGGCATGGCGGAGGAGACAACAGTATTCTCATGGACATATTCAAAAAATTCTCAAATTGTTTCATGGGCATTTTTCTCCAATATCAATATTAATAAGATGAGCAAAGGTATCCACTGATCATTTGTTTAAAGTTAAAACAGCTATTACAAAATTTCTGGAATTTTACCTCGAGTTTCATATTTGTAAATTTATTCATATCACCTCACTATGCTTCGTAATTCAAAAAGTGAGACAAGAAATTTACCCAAAAATTGATATGAATTATATTATACTTGTTTCTGCTTTTCTATTCCAGGTTAGTTTAGATTCACGAGTACGAGAAGTGATAAATAGGAATATGGTCGATCCTACTCCACATACATTCGACGAGGCACAATTACAAATATATACTTTAATGCATCGAGATTCTTATCCTCGTTTTTTAAATTCTCAGATATATAAAAAACTGCTACAGCAGAACTCTTAATCTTAGGATTTTCCAATTACTGTTCATGTGTTGCATTATGTCTACTGTGAGACGATGACGTCATAATAAAAGTGACAGAAGTGATGTGTGAAAATGTGTCAGTGCAATATATCTGGTTTTCTAGTCACGTGACGGACCGCTGGTTGCCCCTGTACCATTCACATATAATGAGAACCTACAAGATGAACAAGAACGATAACTCAAAGAGAAATATTGTTATTGACTTTATGTAATGTGGTTACACGTATATATACCATGTGGCTCTTTTTCCATATCCTCAAATCGATATGATATTTTTCTTACCTATCAATGTTGTCTTGTTCTAGGAATCTGTGAGGCGTACTGGTTATGACGACCATTAGTATTTTCTAATAGATAGTTTGGTGATTGTGCGTTGCCCTCCTTTTACCTTATTCAATCATGCTGACGATTTGAGGGATGGGGTGTCTGGTTTAAACACGTAACGGAGAAGAGACTTATTATCAATATATTAACTGGGCATTAAGTTCCATTTGAATAACTTGAAATTACGTTTGCCCTGAATAAAAAAACTAATAGGTTGTTAATTTTGTTTACACATTCTGAGACCCAGGTATAACGATCGCTCATTCCTAAATACTTTTTTTTTTTTAATTTTTCCATATTTTAAGTGTTTTATTTCGAAATTTATCGTTGCAAAAGTATTTTATTATATTCCACTTTCCCATTAAGTAAGAATTGTTTTTTGTACTTAAATTCATATCATAAAGCATATTAACAAGATGTCGCTCATTCCTGTGTATTTAGGGTGGATAATGTTCCAACATTTCAGAAATTTTATTTTTCGTAATTACCAACTCCTTTTGTTATTTTCAAAAGATTTATACCTATACTTTCCATACAAAACGAATATAAATAGATTCGGAACGACAGATGCACAAATAGAGAGCGTTTGTTGAAATAAGTAACGGGTTATCCCAAGAAAGAGAATAGAAAAGATTCTTTATACCTTTAGCAATCACTGATGTTAATTTTAAAAAATAACCATTATTTACTGTGATGCATCTTTAAAGAACAGACCCACGGGTTGCTGTGTGTAGGTCTTCGGCATTTATAGAAAAATCTTAATATTTTTTTCTTTATTTTGTTCTTTGTATATTTTTTTTTACCTTAGCCATGAATAAGGGAAACATAAACTTTGTGCTTAGATATTATGGCGCCTTTTTAAAACTTAAAGAAAGGTTAATTTTTAATCCACTGCAGCTTTACAAAAACAATGAGATCAACTCAATTATGTCTAGTTGATGTTCCGTTTTATTTCACAGGCTATATCAGAAACTGATAAATTATTAAATAACATGACAATCTTCTTGGACAATATGAACAACATTACTCATTTCTGGTTATGCATACTTTGAAAAAGTTTCATGTATGTCTATTAGATTTTAAACATTGTCACTTGCATCAAATGACCTTAAGAATCTAATTATTCATAAATTAACTTTACCTATCCTTTATGAAGGTAATTTTTGCCAGTGTTCGGGTTTATAACTGCTGAATGGAGAAGCATTTCCGACACAGTAATTAGTGATAAATTATTTTGTAAACCCAAATCTTTGTTAATGTTTTCCAGCGATTTAGTTGTGACATATTCATGGAAGTTATCTTTCATAGATTATTTGTTAATTTGGAAATGTATGTTTTGTACTCGTTATTACCAGATATTTACAATATGACCAACTGTATTTATCATACAATGGATACAAAGTGCGGTTCATGTGTATTATGTTGCATAATATATAGGAATTAAAATCAACGACTAAGAGATCGGCTTTGTAATTCTTTACAGATGAATCTCATGATCAGGGATTAATAAAAGAAAATATTGATATAATGTAATATAACTGGATGTTTAGGTTTATTGTTAATTATAATCCTCGTTATTAGCAGACCTATTTTTATTCATATTAAGCAGAATTTTTGCAAAATCTTATGCTTGAAAAGAAGAAAACACTTTCTGTGGCTCCAACTCGACAATTAGATATATCGACGACGTATTGTCAATTAACAATGGTAATGTCCATTCTTATGTCGATACGATATATCCTGGTGAGCTCAGGATAATATCACGGAGTCTGACACTTCTGTTTCATATTTGGACATTTTACTTGCAAAAGACGTTAATAGTAATAGAACAACCAAGCTGTATGATAAACGTGACGACATTAACTTTTCTGTCGTTAATTTCCCTTACTTATGTAGCAATATACCTTCATCACCTCCATTCGGAGTTTATATATCTCAGTGGATTTGATACGCAAGAGCATGCTCTACGTATGAACAATTTCTAAAACGAGATAAATTATTGACAAACAAGTTGATGAAACAAGAATTTCAGTTGTCTCGTTTAAAGTCATAATTTCGCAAGTTCTATGGTTGATACAATGACTTTGTCAGCAAATACAATTTATCATTGAGTCAAATGCTTACTGACTTTTTTCATACAAATTGTTAATCCATTATTTATGGACTGAATTGATGACGGATTTTTCCGTTATTTCCCGATCATGACAAGGAGCATACAGTGGGTTTGACCGGTCGGCAGGGGATGCTTACTCGTCTATGGCACCTGGTCCTACCTCCAATGTTCTGGATGTCTGTGTTTGCTCTGCTCCTATTTCATATTGTTTAATGGACTTTTGATCTTTTTATCTCCATATGTTTCATTCCTAGCGAAATCTGGGAACGTATTGTTTTACATTCTTTCTCAATTTTTTATCTTACATTGCACTACTCAGCCAATTGAGATAATACCTTTATATGCATATTTGTTTAAAGAACAAATCATATTGCGTGCAAATACATGCACTTGAGAGCGCGAGCGATGAGTAAAATGACCACCGATGCATTAAAAGAATGTTAAAATTTCATGTGGCTGATCAGTGAAATTTTCAGGTTAAAAGTACCCCACATTTATGACGAATGTCAATCAAATGTACCCTCGTTCATTTAAAAGAACTGATTTTTAGAAGTGAAGTGATGAGTTAGCCTTTTTTGGTCAGTCTCTTGTTCCGAATCGAGGTCGGAGATATGACCTAAGTAACCACAGGTCATGGATAACACTCTGTTCAGGATAAATCATGTTATCTGGTTGTTATATCTTGATTTCAAACTGAAGATGTAGGTCTCGAAAAAGCAAACAAAAGGAAAGATAAAACTAAAACGGAATTTGACCATACAATACCCTGGTATCTTTTTTTTTTTAGGAAAAAGAGGCTGAAATGAAATCTTTATTAGTTCAATAGATATCTTTATGTAAGCAAACTACATTTATCATAATTTGAACTACGCTCCTGAATTTGCTGATAAGATCCACGCCTTTCTTCTTTCCGATATGGCGTATCTCATCGAGATTAACACAATGGTCTGGTCACTGTACCCGATACTCTGTGGTTATCAAGGAGGTTACTCATATGATCAAACATGCGCTCATCTATCAGATAATTCATTTTAGAGACGTATTTGATCGTTGGTATATCACTGTTTAAGGGAACTGTCGCAGTGAAAATGCTGAGGGAAATAATTGCATTCTGTGTCCTTGCATCTGTAACAGGTAATTACTATTTTATAAATTTAAATTGCTTATGTTATTCACATACACTGATATTCCCATAAAAAGTTTCAATGAAGGTGATAAAAATCACTTTGTAAGAAATGGTAATAAATGGTTCTAGCATGCAAAAAAATTATTTTGCTTTTTAAATTAAAAAGTATTGATGAAATATGTCTAAAAGTCCATAAAAAAGTTAAATATCAACATGAAACATATGGAGATAACGAACAGTATTCAAGCTCAAAAGTCCATAAAACAATACAAAATAGGATTTACACCGCTTCTCGAATATATTGTTAAACAGTACTCTAAGGTTATTCATCCACTGCTGTGACATCCAGTAAAGAAAAAGAAAAAAAGCTTGGTAGAACATCTATTTAAAACCGCTATGTATATTCTTCGTAATGATATTTATAAAGTTAAGGAATCCATGATAGGTATAGTTATTAAAAATTATTTTCATTTCACTCCTTAAAAAGGGAGCAATGGGAATACGTTGGATTACTACTTGCAGAATTCAATCCAAATTCGTATAACATACACTAAATAATAAGTCTTACAAGCAAAGAAATTTTGTAATCTGCTCTATCTGCTGGTACCAGAATATACTGATCGTGAAGCCTATCGACATCTATATTTTTTTATTTTAGACCGATGGAACGATTGCTTTCATATTTTTCCTCAACTGCTAGATGTGAGATTTAAATATTCATCTGATACTTTTAATCCATTCAGACAAAGTGTCAAGGTCTTCTTTTTGCATCTTTGACCCATCATCCCGAGTATTGTTCCACACAATTCTTAATATAAATGAAATTATTAAGCCAGTTGACACTTCGTGATATGTCATATTATTTTTAAGTATTCTATTGCTGAAATATAACGTCATAAGACAAAAAATATTTTCAGGAAAATCCATAATGGCATCTATGTCGTGGATAGCACATATACCTTTTAAAACTACATTTGCTGGCCAGCGACGAAATAAAAACTACTGGTAACATATAAAACTAAAGAAAAGTCATGCATGTATAAAGTAACAGAGCAAGAATCATACAATATCGTAGACACAATCAATAGATAAAAGGAGGATTTAGTAGATAAAGAGTATTTAAAGTTCAGTGTTCAAATCTAGACCAATACAATAATTTCATGTGATTACACGCTAAGGTTATTTTAATAGAAATCATTACAAATAGCTCAAAATAGTTGTGTATCGTTTTTTTTAATTAAATTTCATTTTAATTTGGAAAGTGACATCAAAATTATGGAATGTAGGATTCTTCTCATATTTCTTGTATTTGAAAATTAATGAAATTTCACAGAATTAAGAAGACAATATCACTAAGTGATGGTATCAGTGAGATTAAATTTGACCATTTTATATTAGAGACAAGATCAGGTCAAAGCCAATACGGGGTACCTTTTTCCTCGACATTAATAATTAAAAAAAAAATTTGTTGCTAATTCTGCGATCCCTACTTGCATTTCAAGAGATTGAATGTTTTTCTTTTTGCATAAAAAAGATACCATCATAAAGGGCCTATAAGATAATTTTGCCAAATTGACATAAATAATTTAACTGAAGTAGATATTGGCTGATCCGAATATTCTCTATATTTCTTAAATTTTTATGATATATTAGTTATTTTTATATGCTTCTTATATTTAAATTTTTCTCATTTTCAAAAATGGTAAAGTTGTCACATAAAGATACAAAATGAGACAAAAACCAAAAATGTTTTGATCGTTTACTAAGAGAGAAAAAAAATTACTTTTTATGGAATTTTGGCTCAAATCTGTACTCAGATTGGAAGCTTATAAAAGTTAGCATATTTCTAGTTTGTTTGAAAAATCATTTATTGAGAACTTTAGTCCATTATTATTAATTAAACTTACATTTGAAAAGTTGTTCAAGTCTTTGATTGTGTAAAAATTATAACTAAATTCATTGTTTTATAATAATTTTGAGATGTAAAAAGAAGATATTTTCATACGCCACCATTTCGCCAAAAATATAGTCCATTCTAGTTTTCAAACGCGGTTTACCATTTCTATTTAAAGTTGTAAAATTGTGATGAGGAAAGAAAATATGGTATTTTAAACATATTACATCTAAATATACAAGAAACTTAAGCAAATATACTTTGAATATTTCATCTAGTCAGAAACCAAAGAATTCAGAATTCAGTGTATAGATAATAGACTAACAATTAGTATTAACTCTCTTTTTTTCCAAATTAAAAATTCTGCAAAGTGTAAAGGGACAAAGGCCGAGTATATTTGATGGAAAATCCATGATTGCTACCTACATATATTCGTCATTTGTGCTCTTTAATTTTTCATTTACCATCTGCATGATGGTATTATAGTGCATGTTCCACATATGAATAAATTAGTCTGTTTGATTTTTAAAAATACGGATTATACATGAACTAATACTTTGAACATTCTTGTTTTTCGGCTTCTATCAGCTATAGTCTTTGCCGGGCACAGCATTTCATTACAGTTCAAATTAACATAATAAAAGCAAAAATCTTACAAGAAGCTAAATACAGGGAATTTTGATCTTTGAATAAGTGATAAAGCTTTCTTTTTGGAGTTCTGACTAAAATCAATTTGGACTAAATTTGGCGTAGGAGACCTGAAAACTTTAGAAATATAAAATATATTGAATAGTGGTTTTAGGAAGTTTATAGGCAAAATAAGAACCATCTTATCCTCCTGTTTTCACTTAATCGAAAGTGGTTAAGAATAAGACAGATAACTTGAAAAATTTATTCTGGTACCAGCAACAAGACTTAAAAAACGTCTTTGGTTTTTTTTTTTTTTTTTTGGGGGGGGGGGGGTCCTTATTATGAATTTATTTAAGAAATTAGTTTTCATTTGAAGTCTGAAAATCATCTTATACTCACATTTAATTTTGTAAGGAATGAATTTTTAAAAATCACATTTTATTATATAATACTGTTAACATTCAAATCATCCAATATGACTTTGATCTTCACTACTATCTCTTTCCAGAAAGGAGAAACTTTTGACGGATTGTGCCATAGAAATATTTTAGAAATTACACTTTATATAAATAAAACTTTGAGGAACTCAAAGGAACTTTAAGTAAACTTAATGTCACCGAATTTTCCAAGAAGCCAAAACATATTAAATTTCACCACTTTTTAACCAATCCCTCAAAACATCAGAAGAAAAGGTTTTTCCATTATATATAAAGACACACACTCCTTCACTAGAATTTTAACTTTAATAAAATTATACTGAAGGGAAAAAGAAACGCATAATAAACTTCTGAATTAAATTAAAACTATCATTTCGAATATGATTTCCAGAATTGTTATCAAACATTTCAATTCATCTTTAATCAACAAGTTACCAAAATCTTGTGTAAGTTTGACTGATTATTCATGAGTTATTGAAATTGATGAGTCAATACCCCTCAACAATTAAAATAAAAATTCTTATCATCTCCCTTGCGATTCAGTAACAGCCTTCGTTCTCCTGTGCATTGAGTTCGTCAGAGCATTTATCTTTCTCATAGGATTATTATTTAACCCTTCCGACGGTGGTCTTCATGGCTGAGAGTAGCTGTAACATTCGAAAGCCAACAAATCCCCCCGCCCAATGAATCTCTCAAATTTCGATTTAGGATAGAATCCGGTTGGTTTGGTACACGTGAATAAAAAGGTAAGAAAGTCTCCCCTAACACTGGTTACATTTTCCCATTGTGAACATTTTAAAAACATTACGCATACGACGCGTTCGTGCGCGTGTGAGAGTAAAATTGACGTTGCCACGCTGGCGGACCAAATTAAAGCAGAGAGTTTCTGTATGTATTCGGATGAAAATTATGAGTCAAAATGTTTTCATATATTATGTTCTTATGCGTTTCTTTTTCCTTCAGTATATAATTCGGAAATGTTCGATTCTCATAATATATAGGTCTTCAACAACTCTTTTTGTTAAAAATAACTCTGAATCTACACACAAGTACAATGAAGTCGATATTTAAAGAATGTTGAAGTTCTGTCTTTAAATCATTACTATAGTCTCTGGATACCAAGTCTTTTAATAAAGTTTTGTAATTTGAAAGGCTCCTATTGTAAATTGGTATCAATTTTTGACATTGTTAAGCGGTGGGCGTATTTTTATGTTCAATATAGCAGAGTTCTTGGAAGAAAAACAGACAGATATTTATTGTCTACGTTTTATCAATTGATAATAAAAACATATGTTTACCAAAATTCAGCTCAATATCTGCAAGCGTTTAGAAAAAAATTGCGGAAAACCAAGTAGGACAGACTGTCAGACCGACGGGGGCAGACAACTGGACGGACAGACGGACAAACGCAGAGGAAATCTATAGTCCCCTTCGGTTTCACCGGTAGGGGACTAATAAAAGTAAACTAAAAAAATATGATTACCTTAATTACAGTTTTGAAATTGTCAACTTCCCAACTGTAGTATTATACCACATCACCTGCATATGGTGTTTATGTATATCTCTTCGATATGCAAGAAAATGCGCCATGTACTAACAATATTCAAACAAACTGTGGAAAGCTACTGACAAACAAGTTCATGAAACAAGAATATCAAAACCTCGTTTTAGTCTTTATTTTACAAGTTATATTAGAAATATGACTTTGCCAGCAAATTCAATCTATACATCATTAAGTCAAACAGGCTAACTGAAGTTTCCATACTTATTGCTAATCCATTATTTGCAGACTGAAGTGTTTATGGCACCCCATCTCAGATCCGATATTGAAGAGGTCAATGTTTACTCGGCTCCTGATTTATATTGTTTGGATGGACTTGAATACTGTTTGATATCTGCTTATTTCATTTCGTAGAGAAATGAATCCGCTCAAAAATTACGCGGACTCGGCTATTACTTACTCTTACAGACGTCATATAGTTATGATTTTCCACAGAAATATATATCTCAAAGATTCCAGTACATTTTGAGCAAAAATTTTATATTTTAGAAAAATTCTCATAAAAATTGCTGATGGAGAGGTACGGAGCACGACAAAAAAAATGAAATAAAAACATGCGGAATCCAAAATTTAACTCATTAATTTTCTATAATTCGCGATATTTTTCGACAATTTTCTCAAATGTATCTTTATATTGTTTTATTATTATGTATTTAGATTTCTGACGTGATATTTGAATTACTAACAGAAATAAAGTGATTTTTCTCCGATGCGATTCCTGTGAAAATTACATTGACGGAGCACCACCTTTTTGCTAAATTATGTGTAATGCTCAAGATATCGTCAACATAGATCCAAAATATGCATAATAAAACATGTAGTAAACTAGGGTATTCGTGACATTTGTCTACAAATACATGTAGCAAATTGGAATTTAAGACCGTTAGACTTCTGTAAAAAGGCTATACGGGAGGACGGGAGGACGGGAAGAAGATTATCGACGAAATCTTGATGCGGACTGTAAAGAACGTGATTGAGAATGACCAAATTGAATGTCAAGCTATATCTCATAAAAACCTGCAGTTTTTTTTTATTTTAAAACAAAAAACAATATCTTTACTTGTTTTATATCGATTTTAAGCTTGACAAAAATGGTTTATGGAGTTGAATAGATAAGGTAACTCAAACTGTACAGGAACTCTTGGGAAAATGTTGAGAAAATGAAAACTCTTTTTTTATTTTAATTTTTTTATAATGTCCGTGACGTCGAAGATTTTGCTGCTCCGTGACTTAATGATATGTCCTGATAAATCACCAAAAATTGATACCAATTTACAACATTTAGATATTAAATTTTGAAGACCATATAAGTAATTAAAAGAATTTTTTATATCATGTGTCACGTTTTGTCCGATTATGTCGTCAAATATTTTTTCTGTGCAACAAGTCCGCGTAATTTTTGAACGGTCCTCGTAATATTATTATTTTTCCGTCAACATTTTGCTGTTCTCTCTTTCTTATCAAAGTTTTTCTTTGTTTTTAAAGTATTACGTCCCTTTTTAAAAGCATCCCTCAAACTTGGATGCCACAAATTGCTACATGTAGCTTCATATTAAGTGCTGTACACACATTGACATTTTTGCATTGAGCGATGATCCACTGGTACGAAAACTTTGCACTAAATCATTTTATCCTAAGGACATCAATTGAGTAAAAATATGTACGAGTAGTTTGTGATAAGGGATCTTGATTAAACATTATTTCATTCACAGCTGCACCAAACATTCATTCTGACCTTATTACCTGTGAGATTTGCCATGTGGCGGTTCATGATCTCCAGAAACTCGTTGCGGAAAATGCCACACAGGTAGGGTAAAATCTACACGTTGAATATTAAAATTACACAAGATATAAACATAATTATTTAAGGTGGCAGTTAAAATGGGAAATTCCCATGAATTTAATCAACTGCTTAATTAAATATTGCTGATTGGATGAAAAAGTTGGTAATGGTTTTTTTGCTTTTGTAGGTATAATTAACACTTTAGTCTCATGAAAAGAAACTTAGTCATTGCTAATTTGATAAATTAGTGAGATAACATTTTCCTGGCAAGCCAAGGACAGAGGAAACAAACATTTTTTTTCTTTGAAGGAGACTTAACATCATGTCACATGTTTTAAAAACTGTATAATTCTTAGACTTTTTTACTAATTAGACCAGGAAATGAAATAGACTTCGAAAATATTCATGAATCCTTCAATAAAATACAGATATAGACAAATCACATTCAGTAAAAGATTGCAGATGAATATTTTAGCTTCATGCTAAAACTGTAATAAAAACTTTAGAAAAATATACCAAGCCTGACAAAATTTATGAGGAAAAGCAAAATGGTAAAAATCAGCCCATGTGATTTTTCTGATTTTTTATCATTTTGTTTTCCCTAAAAAAAAATCACCTGGTTTGGTATATTTTTTTAAAGTACTGAAGTATCACTAATATTTTTCCAAGTTTATTTCATTTTCCAAGTCTTAGTAGAAAAATGCTAACGAATTATCCACTTTTCAAAACCTGTGACATGTTATTTAGTGTCCTCCGAGAAAAAAAAAATGTTTATCATCTGTCCTTCAGATGTGTAACAGTTTCATGATCAGTTAATTTAATATTTTTTTAAGTAAATGCATTTTATCACTCCGAGATTGCTAAATGGAAAAATCAAACTAAATGATTAGAACAATTAGTAAAGGGATCTCCTTACAAAATCTTGACAAAAGTTCCTATCCAAAAGTTTCTTGTAGTTACTCATGACGTAATGTTTATTACAAACTAATAAACCAAAAAGAAAATATATTTTAAATCTGTCTTTTTAAGACTGGCTGAAAACCACGACACATCTTTTCAAAATGTTTGGAGAATTCTCTTCCAAAAATTATCATAAATCCTGTTTTCTAATTTTTTCAGTATTAGAACGGAAAAAATGCTATCCAACCCGACTTTTAAATAGCGACTTTTGTCATGTATGATTGTACAAATAAATGATATTAAAAATCTATGACATCTTGAAAATCTCTTTTCCTGAGTCAATTTTTGTCCATTTCAAATGTTAGGTTTATATAATTAAAAAAAATCATAAAGCATTTCGGGAAAACAACTCAAAATGGTTCGACAATATCATGATATATTAAAGTTATGAAAAGATTCTCCTCACAATGAACTAAAAAAATTTATGAGAAACTAATTCATACATGCATGGAGTCCTAATTAAGTCATTTATCAGGACGAAATTGACAAGCTATTTGTAGAGACAGAACCAATACTTACCATATAGCTCGGCGCACCATTTTACATTTTTGAGAACTTTAAATAATATACGAGTACATGTAAGTTGATTTGTTCGAATCAAACCTTTAAGAAAAATTTATACTTGAATAAATGTCTTTAAAAAATCTACCTTTCTGCTTATAAAGAAATGCATTTTTTTAGTTTACAGTTGAGGCGAAACTGGAAGATATCTGCAGCAGACTAACATCTCACGTGGAGGACTGTCTTGGGTTTGTCAGATCAAAGGCCCCGGACATATTCAATACACTATCACAAAAGCTGGTAGGTTGGTTTTAATCATCCATATTTTACATTGTATAGTCAAGTATTACAGCAATGAAGAAAGGAAAAATTAAATGACTTGCATAATTCATAGATATTCATTAACAACGAATGTACATTCATTTGAATTGTCAGCATTATTTTATTGTCATTTAAAAAATTAATCATTATTAAACCTGTGTATTACCATTCAATAGTTGCCCTGAATAAGGCAAACTAACTTAGAAAATTAAATATTTTAGAATATGGTTTAATTTCAAGAGATCCTGAACTGTAAATTATCATGAAAGTAAAGGGAAAATGATATTCCATCATGACCATGTAATTTTGCGATTGGTCGATCGTGCCTAATTCATTTTTGTCTGCAATGCATAAAAATACGATATTTTTCTGATATCTTAATGGCCAAATTATTCTTTTTTTATTCTAAGAATTTGTTCGTTTACAAACTTTATCTAATATTATTTTTTAAAACTGAAATCAATGACTATTAAAGCAATGTGAGCTGCAACTTTGATGTCGGAATCTTTTGTTGCAAAATTATAAATAACTATTTCAATGTCAGAAAAAATAACGTAGATAAAATTCTGCTGTTCATATTTTCGATGGAAGAACTATTTAATAGCTTCGATTGAATCTTTATTACATTATTGTCGTCCTGTACAATAATGATGTCATATATAAAACTGTATATTGGATTGTATGTAGAAGTCTTTTGTCTGCTTTATTTTAGTCTAAATGATCATAAATGTTTGAGTTACATACAGATGTATCATAATAACACATTTTAACAGCAAAATAGAATTTTCAAAAATGCAGCTCATTTTGCTTTAAGGCATTCCAAGCCACTTTGGGAGTAAAGTGAACAGTAATGTTTATCTTTTGCTTATTTTTTTTCATCGTATACTTGCACACATATAGGGCGGACTACACTTTAATTAAACAATGTCATAAATATTTGATGATCTTTTTATTAACCCAAATTCAGAAATTAATTGAAATCGATCTCTGCTGTCAGAAAATTTTATGGCTTTTATTCTTAAAAGAAGTGTTTTTAGAAGTGTTTGAATCTTTATCGGTAAAAGAGACAAATGAATTCATAAGAGGTTAAGAAATATTTTAATAATTTCATATTTAATTTGAAATTTATAATGTTTTACTCTAATACTCTCATACACTGTGTGACAGGTAATCCTGAAGTTGTCTGATATATTATATACATGTACTATTCTATATCTGTTAAACCTTTTGTAATATACGTCGATATCCTGTCTACAACTGAATAGATTCACGACTAATGCATACAGTTAACTACAAAATGTTAAAAAAAAACTATAAAATATTTCTCTGGATTATTGCCGCTTAAAATATATTGTGATAACATTTCAAGCTACAAAGTTCTAGATAAATAGGAATCGACCGAGGATACAATTTTGCGACAAGAGTATTCTAAAACATGTCAATATATTTTCAGGATCCAGAGAGTATATGCATTCAGCTAGATGTTTGTCCAAAACCAACAGAAGATTTAGAAAGGAAGATATCTGATGTTATAAGTGAACCAACACTAGCACAGGTATTTAATAATATTAATCTTAATTTTACATTTATTTCTTAATGATTGCCCTGACTAATGGTTTGCCAATGAAGGCAATAGTTTCTTCATTATCATACAATTATTGCTGTTTTAATTTCAGTCATTGTAATGATTTAAATACATAAGAAGTACAATGTTAACAAGTTCGAATATACATAATTGTTTTATAAGATAATTAAATAATACAAATTCGTTGAGCAAATCATGATATCTTCTTTATTTTATACCTTTATTTAAAGCCCAAACGCCATGATAAAAGCATAACTTTAAATAAACATAAATTCAGTCATGTATAGCGACATCGAATTGACGAGAGGAATGGGGAAAGAAGGAAAAAATGAAAGCTAACTTTACAAAATGCTTGACAAATCAAACATGCACACATTCTAGGTTTGAAGGGATAGGAGTTAGCGTCCATAAACATAGGAGGAATTCAAAATGACTAAATAATGTATTTAAAATGAGAAATATTTAACCAGTTTCATTTTAATTATCTAGGCAAACCAGATAGAATGTGAAATTTGCAAACTTTTAGTGACAGAATTTGACAATCTCCTGCAAGGGAACAAATCTGAGGAATTGGTCATAAAAACTGTCCACAACCTCTGCAATGCACTACCAGATGCTTTCAAAAAATTTGTGAGTACATTTAAGATTGTTATGAACAAATATGGAGGGTAAAATCTTCAAAATTGAATTTTGGGCTGTGGCATATTTTGACACATACATGTATTTTTAAAGAATAACTTGTTAAGAAATGATTAACGTTATTTGCTACACAAAAACAAATCGATATATTTTAACTTGTTAAAATCGATTGAAATTAGACGTTGATTTTAATATCAACAACACTCTGAAAAACAAAATTACAATATAATTGTATGTGATTTCAAATGATACTATGCTTTATTTCCATATAGCATACTATCTCTTTTAACTAGCACTTTTGTTTGAATGTACATGTAACTCAGAGGGAGAATTTATTGAAATATCTTACTTTCTATATATTTACCTTCCATTTCTCTTACATGAAGACGAATTGAAGGAACTTAATTTAATAATTGCACATGAAATTGTTTTAGTGCGATGCCTATGCACCGCAGATCATAGAACTGATCGTCTCTGGTGTCGATCCAAAGAAAGCTTGTGATGAACTTAAATTATGCACAGAGGGAGGTACATTAGCAGGTAATAAATTTATTTCAATTTTACAAACAAAATTAACAAATTAAAAGAGATAACACATAAGTAAATGTTAAATCTCAATGGTGGGAAACGGTGACATTTCTGATTAATTTTGCAATATTCCAATTGAAGAAAAATAAAATGATTAAATCAACAGCTTTAGGTGTAAGACGGAGAATTACATTAAATTTATTGTTGGTTACATAAGTTTATATTTTTGAATGTCAACTGAGTTAAATAAAATTGTTTGTTTAATCACTAATTTGATTGAAAGACAATTTTCATTGGAGAATAAGCAACCAATAAACATTAACTACTGCCAGATGTTCGATTTTATTTTTAAAAGTTCCCAAATTTTTAATTAATGTGGAAAATTGCTGATCACCCTACAAATTGTTTTTAATGAAAGAAAACTTACTTTAAGTTCGATAATGAGGACTATTGTAAAGTCAATTTTTTATATAACAAATGTTAGCTTCTGTTTTCTTTTGCAATTGGTTTTGAGGGCAAATAAAACTATTTTACCTAAAATAGTAACACTCGATTCATTTACACTGTTTAAATTCATTAATTCTATCTTTAATTTTCTTATAATTATTAATCATTTACTTAATGTAGAATTTTCATTTTTGGTCAATTAATTTTTTGAGAAAGATAACTTTTGTAGATAACAAAATGATATTCTGACCTTTAAAAAAGCTTAAAAGCAACGCATTATTATGTATCAAATATGCATGATACTAACGAGTAAATACGATATGTGGAGATAACAAACAGTATTCAAGCTAGAAGTCCATTAAAATTGCAAAATAGGGGCAGAGCAAATACGGACCTCTAAAACATCAGAGGTGGAATCAGGTGCCATGGAGTAAGCATCCCCTGCTGACCTGTCATACCCACCGTGTGCTCCATGTCATGATCGAGAGAAAACACGAAACGTAGATAATTCAGGGTGTAAACAAATATTATATTCATGGTTTCCTTATATCTTATATCTTCAGTTCAGATACAAATTAATTGAACCATTTTCTACTGTGTTCAATATTAAATAATTACCTTTCCTTATAGAATTACTAGGGTTTGCAAAAAAAAAAATAAATGAATAAATAAAATAACAATGTCCTCAAAAATGAGATATACAATGGACTCTCAGATATCCGGACGCTTCAGTTTCCGGACAATTATTTATGGGAACAGAATTTTTTAACGTTATTTTGTCTCATTTTACTGGTAATTCAGATATCCGGACGCTTCACATATTCGGGTAAATTGACTGGGAACCAAAGCGTCTGGATAAATGAGGTTCCACTGTACCCTATTTCATTGAGCTAGATTTTTTTTAATTTGTTAGTTCATTTGTTTAAGATTAAAAATTCGAAAATATCATATTATATTATAATATTTAATAATTTCTTTCTCTAGTTAAAATGCGCAGGTATAATTATAACTTAAAATAATGTCAAGTTTACTTTAAAATCATTTACTTTTACATTTTAAGACTCTCTATCCACAGATAAGAGCAACAAAGTACAGACAAATCAACCGACAGAGGTACGTCCTGCTTAACTGTCAAAAAATTAAAGACAAAAATGGATCATCGGGCATCAGATATATATACATTCAACACAAAATTTACGAACGAAAATAGCCATGAATTTATCTTTTCTACAGAGTTTGCGGTTACTTTATGTGATTATGTGAATCAGCTAAAACTTATTTGAAATAACCTTTATTCATTCAAGTTTATATTAGAAATTACAAAATACTAAGAGCTGCATGGTGTTAAATTTTAATCTTCACTACTCGAATATATTCATGTACGTCGATAATCAGTTAGAATTACATTCAATGTTACCACCAGGAGTCCATTTTCAGTTACTGAATATATAGCTCGATACATTCTTTCAGTTTCTTTTTCATATAAAAATATACATACCTGAAAAAATTGAATATTCAGTAAATGAAAAAAAAATATTATTTTGAGCGAAAATATTTTTGTTAACCTTTTCCTAATTTTTTTCCTTTTTTCGTGAAATTGCACATTAACTCCAAAGCATATCGATCCGGTGTGTTATGTTGATATGCTTTTCTGTGAATTTGATATATCTGTGGACTGACTAAATAAAAGGGCAACATGTGTTAACAAAAACAAATTGGAAAACAATAAATAGCAAAAGTATATTAAACAAATGTTTCATTTCGATTTGTTCTTTATGTTTATGAAGGACCCAATATGTGAAGTTTGTAAACTGATTGTAACTGAAGTGGATTGGTACATCAAGAGAAATGCATCATCTGAGACAATTAATACAACCGTTAGCAAAGTCTGCAATAAACTTCCTTCTGCATTTAAGATACTGGTACATGTCTCTTTTTAAATCAAATTTAAATTTCCTGAATTATTTATCATATCATACAACATCCTCTGAACGATTTAATCCCTTTTATTATTTTGTAGTGTAACACTTTGGCCCCTGGTATTGTTAAACACCTGGAAGCAGGATTTGACCCTGCCTCTACCTGTGTGTATCTGAAGCTCTGCTCCCAAAGTACGTATATTACGTTGTTGGTAGAATTCACATCATGTATGTTTGTATTTTATCCCATTGTATGCTAAAATAATCTCATTCAAAAAACGACATCCCTCTAAATTGTTGTTTGCAGCCTCTTTGAAAAAGACATATAACAATACTCTCAAATCAAAAATATTCATCTTTGCAATTTCAATCACATTTTTATTGTACCGAAAGTCTTAAAAACTTTAAAGTTTTGTATGAACGAGGCGTATATATGGCTACTTGTTTATATCTGAAATAGCAGTAGAGTAATATATTGTCCAAGTTTCAAAATATGTAACTGTTTTATCAAATTATGCAAAGGTATGACTTCGTTCTTTTCAATACATTCAAAAAGGGTGTTTGTTTTGTGTCTCCAAAATTTCAGATTTGTGAGGTTCTATTCATCACATGTATCTCTCTGAATTTAAAGAACAGCAATACGGACACAAAGCATTGTTTAAGCCTATATTTAATTATCGTTTTGTGTGTCAAGAATGCGTACATTTGTACAGACATAACAGGGTTTTTATGTACACTAATTCTCTATAAAATGACAAAAATTCAAAATATTATGGTAAACATTCCAATGCTTTATTATCTAAAGTCTTGTTTATTTAGTAGGAATATTTAAATTAGTACGTAAAACATATTTACGTTTTAACTGTGATATTTTTCTGTGGAATGCAGAGAGATTTTTCATTTCATAATTTTTTTCTATCTGCAAAAATAACAATTTTTTTTACTCTAACCTTTGACTTGAATATACATTTTTCCTATCATTTAAATTCTGGGAGGGAAGGCTGTGATAGTTATCATAATACTGTTTGTTTGCATATTCTTTGTTTCAGATGCAGAATTAGTCGAATTCAATCGCAAAGACGAGGTACGTATATAGTTATATTTTTAATATATCTTACTTCTATGCATTTTATAGGAAAAGTATTATAAACACAGGCGAAATACATATAGAAAACCAACCAACAAGTATTACTTATATGTTGATATAATTTTGTCTCGCAGGCCAATCCATTGGAATGTGAAATTTGCAAACTTCTGATAAACGAATTGGACAAATATTTAATCACAAATGACACAAAAGAGAAAGTTGAAGAAGCTGTGATGAAGTTCTGTGACAGCCTGCCTCCAGAAATCAAATCTTTTGTGAGTAGATTTTCATTGCTAATTACTGACAAACTTTGATAAAATATATGAAACTATTATTTTTATTAAAATCATGTTTCATTTTATTACTATGCATGTTTTCAACAAAAACAAAGCACAAATAGTTATATTTTTATCAGATACAAAAAAAGACACACACTCATACCCGGAGCACTAAAACGAAAATTCTTGACGTTACCCGACGTCAAAAGCTTAATACGATTATATGTAACTTTTCTCAACATAGTCACCATTTAACTAAATACATTTCTTATGTCGCTTTAACCAGTCATAAAAATGTGCACAAAATGTTCAGGTTTCATACGTGAAATAATATTTTAAAATGCCTGTCTCATATCCTGCAATCATCCAACCTCCGTCCGTGTAAAACGATTTTATTTACGGAAATACGGCACGTTGTGAAATTCATTTTTTCCTTCACACATGTCATCCTGTAAACTGTACCTTCTGTCCGAAAATATTATATGGCTCTTAAATACTAATAAACAGCTTCTTTAACTATGTTTTCCCGATTGTTTACAGAATGTATTGGTCTCTGTAGGTGTTTTTCCGATGTCTACGCAGAATTTTATCACTGCTCACTGCTTCATCTATTCCGAGAACGTCCATTTTTTTTTAACAATTCCGATCCTGTCTTAATATGTTCTAACTTTGATTGCTCAGCCATTTTGAGACTTTGAACGTTCAAATTTTGCATGTTTGATGTGAACACTTCTGTCAAACCAATAATGTAAAAGTCAGCAAGATTTCTACAGAATTTTATAAAATAAAAATGTAATTTATAAAAATAAAAAAAAAATTTTAATCAAAATTTTGCGGTGCTCTGGGTCTCCTTTCCAAGTCTAATTATGAAGCCATAATTGTAATTACACATTTGAAATTAAATAAAATTTTACATTTTTCAATTCATATTAAGTAAAGGATTAAAAATATGTTAATAATAAATATCAATGACACAACTTTATTTAATTTTTATCTTGTCCACGAACATTACGGACAACCCTCGTATATACCCATTCATATTCATATATAAACACATTTTAAATTTCACAACAGTGTGATGAATTCAAAGATAAAATTGTCCAGGCAGTTATCGATGGACTCACTGGAGATGAAATTTGCAAGGTTATTAAACTTTGTGACGGTAAGCTATTAGACGATTAGCAATTAGATTTTTTTATATCATTGAGCTTTTTCAATAAAAACGGAACTCGTAAATCCACTTACCTAGTCATTGGTCATTTGCAAAATTATTTTGTGAAAACACATTCTGATTGCACACACAAATAATCTGAAGTCTCACAGCATAAAAAAGGATAATTGAGTTTCTGATTGGCAATATCTATGTGGATTTTGGAGACCAGGTCTTCCAACAATCTAATGGAATTCCTATGGGTACCAATTGTGCTCCATTAATAGCAAACCTGTTTTGTATTCATATGAAGCAGACTTTACGCAAATTCTTATGCAAGAAAAGAAGGACACCTTCGGCCTTCAACTCGACATTAGATATATCGACGACGTATTGTCAATTAACAATGGTAATTTTCATTCCTATGTCGATGTTATATATCCTGGTGAGCTTGGAACAAAAGATACCACAGAGTCTGACAAATCTGTTTCATATTAAGTTATTTTATTTGAAAAAGACGTTCATGGTAATCTAACAGCCGAGCTTTATGACAAACGAGATAACTTTAACTTTTCAATCGTTAACTTCCCTTACTTGTGTAGCAATATACCTTCATCACCTGCATACGGAGTTTATATATCTCAGTTGATTCGATACGCAAGAGCATGCTCTACATATGAACAATTTCTAAAACGAGGTAAATTATTGACAAGAATTTCAGCTGTCTCATTCAAAGTCATCATTTTGTAAGTTCTATGGTCGATACAATGACCTTGTTAGCAAATACTATACAATTATTGCTGTTTTCGGGCGAGGTGAATATTGTACTTCGAAGATGGCTAAATCATTGTATTGACCTCAAAAAACAGCAATAATTGTTTTATTATATGATTCACTGATAAAATGATAAAGCCCATTACTTGTTTGCATTTAATTAAGTCCTAGCCAAATACAAAAGAGAAGCAGAATCAAAATGTAAATAAGCCTTACCAGTCGTATCAATTTGAAGTTTTTTATCAATTTTAGTTGCCATGAAAAAAAAATATAATGTCAGTCTTTTTTGTAGGATAGATTTTGAAAGGAAGGAGTATTATCAGGGAAAACTGACTGCCAAAAAGTAAAAATTGTTGTTCAGTAAAAGTGTTGGAGGGGTGTCCCTGCATCCCCTCTTACCACCCTCACCCGAAAATATATATTCGCTTATGTTTTGTTCACATGAAAAAAAAGTCATAGTCGTTTAAATAGCTTTCCAAAACAATTTGTATCAATTTGGAATTTCCCGATCTATTTTTAGATCAATGTAAAGGAAATAAATACTTTTATTAACCTGGAACGTCACGTGCAGGTCAATACAACGTAGTATTTTTCTAACAATGTTGGATCTCAGCCAATCAGAGAGATGGAAATTATTCAATCATATAATAAAATTTATTATTGAGTCAAATGCTGATTAATGTTTTTCATACTAATTGTTAGTCCATTATTTATACACTGACATGACGACGGATTGTTCCGTTATTACCCCATTATGACAGAGAGCACACGGCGGGTGTGACCGGTCGACAGGGGATGCTCACTCCTCCATGGCACCTGATACCACCTTCGATGTTTTGGAGGTCTTTGTTTGCTCTGCTTCTATTTTGTATTCTTTGATGGACTTTGATATTGAATAGTGTTTCTTATCTCAAAATACTCCATGTACTATAAATTACTTTGAACTTAACTCATGTGAAAACTCAAGTTCTGATCTTATTTGGCAGATCGTTGGTAAACATAGCTCATTTTTTGATTAATTTCAAGAAGTATTAGATCAATTACAACATGTTTTTCACAAAGCATGCTTGGGTGAAGGAGATTCAATGCTTAAATGAAGGACAGCACTCTACGAAAAGACATAATAACTAGGAATTAGTGAAAAATCAATGGAATCAATTTGAAATCTATATATCGTGAACCAGAAAAATTGAATATAAATGAAACATCATTTTATAGCATAGGTTCAAGTTTGTTCAAATCATGACCCCCAGGGGTAGGACTAAGTGTAAAATGGTGATCAAAGTTTCACATAAGAATTTTAAAGGTGAAAAATCGTAACATTTCCCTCTGAAGAACATATTAAAGTTGTCATATTTATCTGGGAACATCTCCGGCTTGCAAATTCCAAGTCCGTTTAAGTCATGGTACCTGGGGGTAGGGTAAATCCAAGATTTGACAGCAAAGTTTAACATTTTGGTTACATCTTATTACATCTTACCGAGAATTATTAATTCTTTGAAATGTCATCATATGCAGGTGAAGGGCTTTAAAGGGGCATGGACACAGTTTCAGCTAAAATTTCAAAATTTATTTTTTCATTTTTACAGATATTTAACTAGGGTCTTTCTAATGATCATCAAAAAATTGAA
The DNA here is from genome assembly GCF_032062105.1 of Saccostrea cuccullata. NCBI lineage: Eukaryota > Metazoa > Mollusca > Bivalvia > Ostreida > Ostreidae > Saccostrea > Saccostrea cuccullata. The sequence continues at coordinate 64,534 of NW_026928409.1, read as the reverse complement.
CGCCAGTTGTCCAAATACAAGACAGATTTAGAGCTCCAAATCTTTATGTAAACAAGGCTGGTGTCATGTTTTTGTTTACATAGGTTAATATTATAATATATGTTCGTTCAAAGTAGATAATTTCAAATAAAAGTTAATTTTAAATACAATTCGACAGTTACTATTGATTTGCTGAACTTCATTTTGTTATAAATATGATATTTTCTATATGTAAACAAAAGCAAGGCACGAACCTTGTTTACGTTATGAAGGACTTTAAGTTCTGTATCTTGTTTGTTAATCAACAAATGATGTTCAAATTTTTGCTAATCAATAGATAATGCCTTAGGTAGGCATTGTAAAAATTGAAATTGTTTTTTAAAAAATCAGTTGAAACTGTGTCCAGGCCCCTTTAAGATTTGACGTTTACACGCCATTAAGGGCAAATGAAGGGCGAGGGCTCTTTATCTTGCCACACCTACCGTGACACCGCAGCTCGATTTATAATGTCTCTTTCAAAAGATTTGTGACCTCTGCTTCAAGTCCCGGGGGTTTTGCGAAGGAAAAGTCCCTATCTCTATTTATATCCATGGTTTAACGCAGCGCCAGAAAATAGAACCAAACAAAGTACCTCCATATCACGAATCGAGGGATGGAGGCGATATATAGTCTACATATAAAAAAATATATAGGACAATTTTGTTAAAAAATCTTCTCAAGAACAGCACAGCCATTGTTATTAATCAAATTGATTTGGAAACATTCTTTCAATAAAATCTTCTCAAAAACAGCACAGCCATGGTTAATCAAATTGATATGGAAACATTTTTAGTCAATAAATATTCAAATTATCTAAAATAATTCTGGTGAGCGTTATGACTCATGGAATTTTTGTTTCAATAAATAAAACATAAAATAAATGTATGGGGAACTATATTCATAGGTTCCAAACCTGAGGATGATTTTTCACAAGTCCCTGTTCCACAAATCGAAGAAGCAACTAATGAAGTTGGGGTAACGTATAAATTATGCATCAATTTATAATTATCTAAATCAGATCATTTGACATTTCATTATATTGGAATATATGCAGCCATGCAGTCTTATTTGTAAACTTTAAAATTAGAAATGGTCGTATGGTGGGAAAAAATGCAGTAGTCCCTTTTATAAAAACAATTTACTTTAAAATGAATAAGGTTTTGGTCTGTTTCTTTTCACGAATAGCCAGGAGATGGAGGAAAATTTTGTGACATTTGTGAAATAATCATGGGAATTATAGAAACACAAGCCACCATGAACAGAAGCGCTAAAGCAATAAACGACACAATATACACCATTTGTCAATTGTTTTCACGTGACGTCATGTTAGTAGTAAGTACATGTAGCTTTGTGATGTTTTTTTAGGATCTTAAGTGTGAACTCTGCACGATTCTCATTAACCTGTTAGACGACATGCTTGCGAGGAATGCCACCATTGGCAATATAAATAACACGGTGTATTATATTTGTGATCAACTTCCGGCTGACGTTAAATCATCAGTAAGTTTTGATATTTTCTCCAGTTAAAAAAAATTATTATACTCTCGGCCATAAACAAATACCGGTAGTAGAAGACAAATGAGAGTCATATTGGTATTGTCGGAAATGACGTAACAATTTTTGAAACGTATGTTAATTTCTCTAGTTACATTAAGTTTGGAAGTCCTTGAAAATTCTTTTGCATTATGAAAAGAAACTTTTAAAGAGCCTTTTTTCCCCTTTTCTTAATAAAAAAAAATAATAATGATAAATGTGTTATTTCCTTCTCTTTTGACTTTATTTAACAGTGTGACCTAATTGCACCAACAATAGTTAAAAAGATAGAAGGAGGATTTGACCCAACAACAGCTTGTAAAGATATAAAACTGTGTACACAAAGTTTTTCAGGTAATATGTGCATATCGCACTAAAAACAAATAATTATTTATTTTACCGGTCGGTAGGGGATATTCCCTTTTCCATGGCGCCTTTACCACCTCTGATTTTTTGGAGGGTTTTGAGTGTTCTGCTCCAATATTGTAATTTAATGGACTTTAAGCTTGAATACTGTTTGTTTCATAAATTGTCTTGTATATTTTCATAGGTGGAGAATATATACAACAATAAGTTGAAAATTTTGCCTCGGTTATAATAGGAAATACCTTTCTTGTAAAACAAATTTTGCGATACAATAGTTTACAAAGTAAGTTTAATTTTAACTGGATTGTTACATTTGAAGGTGTTGTAGATGAAGCCTTGGAGAATATTGCCAGCAAAATCAAAGAACAAAACGCGGAAAAGAAAATAGCCGAGGTAACTAAAATAAATCGTAAGAAAAAAATTGTTTTATACTTGCATTGAAAAAAATACTCCATTTTTTTACATTTCGATTTTCCTTTTTTTGTTGCAGGATGCAAAATGTGAGCTCTGCGAATTCCTTGTAAATATAATAGATCAGGAACTGGGACAAAATGCTTCATTTGACAAAATAAACAACACCATGTACTCACTTTGTAATCTACTTCCAACCGGCATTAAAGCAACAGTATGTAAATCAATCTATGGAATAAATCCCTCATTAAAATCACTTCTTCTCAAGTATTGTAAACACAAGCTGGGAATAACTGATCATGATAGGAATTCCTGACATTATTTTGAAATTTTGTTTGTTTTTCAAAAATGATTTTTTCGTAAAAGAAAATACTACATCTCTTCAAAAAGCAATGGCAATAAATGTGAAATCTACGCGTGCTAATTTATCCTAAATTGATATGTAATATTCATTTCTTTTTCAAACTGCTGGGATTTCCATGATTTCTATGTGATATTGCTTCTTTGTATGTCTACAGTGTGAACTTATAGCACCGACAATAGTAAAAGAACTGGCACAAGGTCTTAATCCACTGAAGACTTGTGAAACATTGAAGCTTTGTACGAATGGAACAATTTGTACGTATCTATCTACAGACCAAACATAAAGAATAAACGCTTTACACTCGTAAAACTCAGCATGTATATATCTAATGTTATTGGCATTATTTCAAACCCACAAAATATTGCTGAAATAATATATATTTTATTTTTCCCTTCCTTTAATAACCTGCACTTATAATTCTTGATCGAAGTATGCTGGAAGCATCTGAAAGAATTCCATATGACAATGACAATTCTGCAACTGTTGTATGATTATAATTTACATTGTGTTTTCTTCAAACAAAAAAGCAATGAAAAATTGGGATAAATGACAATTTAAAATATAAAGAATTCGATATCCATGATAACTTCAGATACAGGACTAATGGAAGGATTCCGGGAACATGTTTCTAAAATAATGAGAGGACCCTCTGCAATATCGCCTCAGGTATAGGTTTTTTGTTTACAATCCCCCAAAACAAGGTGCAATGATTTCTTTATGAATGAAATAATTTAGGAACTGACATATTATGCTCACTTGTTTATCTTTCTTTCTTCTAGGACGCAAAGTGTGAACTTTGTGAATTTCTAGTAAAAATAGTTGACCAAGAACTTGGACAAAATGCTTCTTTAGAGAAAATAAACAGTACTATTTATGGTCTTTGTAATCTCCTACCAGCTACAATCAAGGCTACGGTAGGTTATGAAAATATTTTCTACTTTTTTTCATACCTATTCATTTCATTTCAATTGAATCTTATACAGACGTGTATCTTGATTACTTAATAAGCACTAAAACCATTGTTCAAAACAATGTTCCATTGTGAAGTGTATGACGTCACGTAAAAATCAGGACAAAAATAAACAAAAAAAAAACAACAAACATACAAAACAAAAACATTGGCATATAGATGACTTTTAAACAATATTTACAGTCCTTTTGTATATCTTGTAAATCATTGTATGGTTAACTGACGTTTCATTGGTTGAGAGATTGAATTTCCCACCAACAAACTGCTGTGCGGTTTGTTATTCAATTTTCAACCATGAACATTTTCACCCCTACTAATGTTATTGTGATTTAAATTCAAGACACGTGGTTTAGGTTACCTATTCAAAGGTTATGGGTAGAACCGGTTTTATAAATAATATTGGCAGTAAACATGAAATTGCTATAGTCTGTTTCTTCTGAAAACATGCCCTGTGAAAAATGTGTTTTCATACCTTTCTGAAAGACTTTCATGATTTTGAACAGAAATGGGTGGCTAAAGGGGAGGGGGGGGGGGGTAAATAAAAATTAATACATCTTTTCATGGCTTACTGCAAAAATCACAGCTTAAAAGCTACCAATACGCTGGTAAAAAAAAGATGTAATATCATCTACACTGACATACCTTTTTTTGCCTTATATGGCTATTGCTATTAATGCGCACGGAGGATCTTACCACGAGCAACTGACCATGCAATTGTTGATTGAATACGTTTACGCCAAATACATGTTAACATGTTACTTCGAACACGTGGTTCAGTCAATCTATGATCATGTCAATGGAATGCAAAATAAAAAAAAATGTCCTTATGAACAAAATGCAAACATTAAAAATCATGAAAGATATCACAGGGCTCATGGGCGTTTTTAATTTGTTGTTAACTAGAGAAAAAAATGTTTTATAAAATGTAAACGTAGTTAGTGTCAAGTTCAGAACACCAGCACTTCAAGGGTATGGAAAACGAGCAGCTTCTCGTGTGCATTTTTATGAACAAAACATTTATTAGGCTGTCTGAAATTAAAACTATGTTTAACGTCACCCGCGCGCGTAGGTTTTGGAGAAAATCGTCTTTGAAAAAAACAAACAATTCAGAATTCCGTATCTCCGTTCCGCTTTGGTTCTACATTTAGCGACTCAATTGTGCATCCTGTAGTGACAGAAAATGTGCTTTGATACCTTAGTAGATGGTGTTTGTGTTTTATTAAAAGAAAAGGAGTGAATTAAACAGTATGGGATCATAAATGTAAGTAAAAAATAGATGTTTTATGATTGAAACTAATGAAAAAGTTTATTTTGTTGATTTTTTTGTCAGTCTTCGAATCTCATGTACCATGTGTACAGAATGTGACAATGTTAGACTCAGTTCGTGATTATTTTGGCTGAACTTTTCATCGTAATTTGGAGAGAATCGAGAGACTTTACTGAGTGCAAGATGTGTAAAAAAAAATTATATACAGTGAGATGCATCATTTGAATTTTATTAAATATTTCAGTCTGTAAAAATTTAAAGGAACAGTAATCAGGTAATGAGTAAGGTAATTGATTTCTTCATAATTCATGTACCTACAAATAGCTACATGTTTTTGGAAAGATAATACTAGTCACTGCCATTTGAGCAGGGAGAAGCTTACAGAAGATAGTGTCTTTCAAGTGAAGGAGAAAGTGGTCGGGGTATTTTAAGAAGTGAAGAACCCTGTCCTGTGTATGGAATTCAAGGTATTTAGAATAAACTACATGTAATACACTTTCAAAACTAAATTCTAATAGAGAAAAAATACAACATAATTCAATTTCAAGATATTTCTATGTAAGAATGTATTAAATATTGTCATCATAATTTTTATTGTAGATATTGATCAACTATTCCCACAAGAAGAAGCATTTCCTTCCATGGATTTGAGGCAATATAAATCCAAAGGACAACCAAGGCCTAGTTAAAAGCCACTTTCCTGCACATTCAGTCTACATTGTTTGCTCACAAAAGGACTCAAACAAATTAACATTCTAAGGAAAAACTCTGCCAGGAAAATTAAACTTAGGTGTCATATCCGATACTCTTATTACTCAGTTGTAGTTTTTTTTAATGTACTGAATAGGTTTATTTGAATAAATTCACAATTGTTTGAAATTTTTGTTTGTTTATTTTTTTCTTCCCTCCCTCGTAGGTTTTGAACTTTGGAGGTGACGTTAAACGTAGAATTAACTTTGAACAGCCTTACACAACTATACTCGTGATCACGTGTGTTGACCGGGGAATCTACCTGACAATTGTATCAGGTCGAGACCACTAGATTTTCTGACGTCAGAATAAATTTGCATGTAAATTAGCTATCTGTTTACTTTACCCACTGATGAATGAGTCGCAATGCATTGTGGGCTACTACAAGTACTCAGCTGTGTTGAAAATGAAGGCCAGCTTGAATTGTCCCTGGGAAACTTATTTTCAATTCTTTTTTGAAATTTATGGAAGAAATATATAAAATGATGTATAATCTTTCATTTCTATGCTCACATTTACAAAATTTGCTTTATGAAGCCTTATATATCGACTTATAATACATCGGCCTAAACCATTGTTCGAAGAGACGTACATGTAGGTGCTATCGTGTTGATAAAGCATTGAGTGTTTCACGTGATATACGTGTACATAGTTTTAGACAGCAGTACAAGGTGCGCTATTATTATTTAACCCCTAAATATTATCAAAAAGTTTTTTAATGTACATGCAAACATAAAAGCGTTTGCACACTATTCGAACTTTCGATGCAACTATTAATCATATAAAACAACTCCAATATTAAATGTGAGCATGGAGCAATTTATTGGGAATGTAATCTTTCAATTTCGGATTTAAAAAGTGACAAAGAAGCTCTACGGTTTTTCCGGTGACGAAGTGAATATTGTGCAGAAATCGGCGAAAACCACCTGTCGCCATCGAATCGTAAACAAGTAGTAGAGTGTCATGCTTTCGGACTCATTCACTTGATTGGCGAACGGGTGTGACGAAGGTTTCGTCACGTGTTGAAAGTTGCCTTCCATATAAGGTAGTGGTCTCGACCTGTGTATTCACCGATAGTATTATACAATAAAGGAATTTATCAAGCGTAAAATTCCTGTAGTATTCGTAGTAACCCATAATGCAATTCTCATTCAGCTGATTTGTCAGTTAAAGGTCACATTGGTGCCTCATTGGCTAATCTGACGCCAAAAATATAGTCCTGATTCCCATGCAAACTATTTGTCCAAAAAGAAATTCTAATTCACGACAGCAGAAAATTGTATCATAGAGAATACTTATTTAAGTTTGAGTGAATTGAAAAGAAATCGATTCAAGTACATTTCCACAGAATGATATTATAGGGTGGTGAAAACTAAAACGCAACATAGCTTTTCTGTTTACCATGTCTCCACGTGCTAGTCACATTCTAGCCACATTTCCGTGAATAATTTACCCTATCTCGCTGAAGTCTCGCTAACTCTCGCCAGAGCCACTGTCAGAGCTACTCTGAACTCATCGGGTTTTATAATTTGCAGAACACCGAAAAAGAAATGGTTCCGAACACATCAGTAGGGGTGATTTTATCCTAGAAAGGAAATGGTTTTCGTAGAAACGTAACAGTTGCCTTAGCGCTTAACATATCCAGATCGAGATAGGGTTTTTCATCCTGCAACCTGTGTTTTCAGTAATTTAATTAGATGTCACTACCACTAAAACTATACAGTGGGCATTCGCAATTATTATATTCACTTTAAAACTAATAGAAAATGGTTGCTCTAGTTTGGTGTATGAGTTCGTCAACTTTGATGTCTGTGCGTTGTTTTCACTTGTACATTTGTTCATCGTAGGCCTTATTTTTCAGTATGCTCACAACCGGTTAGAAAAGCCGGATTTTGTCAAGACATTATCAGAAACATTTATACGAACCGAATCGACTGGCCTCCGTGAAATTTTTTCTTCTTCTTATCTGGGAGACTTGGGTTTTTAAGCCGTGAAAATACCTCCAATCACTCTTGACCAGTCAGGACTGTCCTGACAAAAGGATTGAATAATATCCCTATGAAAAAGATAAATGCATTGATGAATTCCATGCAAAAGAGTATCATGGCTGCATGTATGTCAAGCGCCAAAAAACGAGAAATGTTATTTTCATTTGGGAGGGAGTGGGGTCATATGAATTTAAAATATTTTATTAATTGTCAATCAAAAACAAAAAAAACAGATTGGTTGCTTGGAAAAATCAAATAAAGCATTAAAAAATTTTCATTTAGTTTACTATCAGCTAACTACAGATTATTACAATTTGAAGACGTCAAAAGACAACTTCGTATTGGATATATTGCAGAGGTCTTCATTTATTTTTTATTTTTTGTTTTTGCTTTGTTTTTTGTTTTTTGTTTTTTTTTTTTTGCTTTTATTTATCATATTTATATCATATTTATAAACTTTTGGGTGTTTCAATCTGAGAATAACAATTTTTTGGTTTTTGTACTGTAAATTAAATAAGGAGGAGAATCTTAAAAATAACCATTTCTTAGACAGGAACTCAATATAACTGGATTTCTTTTTAGTTGTTGTGCCCCGTTGAGGTCAATAAATAAATGTAACAGCGTTATCGTAATCAAATGAAAAAGAATTTATCTTTATTTTCAACATACGTGTTAGTTTTTTCCTTAAAATGATTTGGTACAATCGCGCTCCACGCACACCTGTTCCGAATGCCTTGAAAAGCTACTGAATCCTGAATCTCAGTAAAATATATGTACATGTATGTGAAATGATTGAACATTTTGGAATGTCCGTTCAGAATAGCCTTTTCTTTTCTATTTTTTTTCTTTTTTTTTTTCTTTTGGTTCAAATACATGAACGCACACACGAATCTAGTGCTTTGTTTTCGTATGAAAAACTTTATTGTTGAAAATTTTAAATAACATTTCACAGGTTGCAATGATAAAATCTGTGTTATTTATTTCGGTTAACATTTAGGAAAAAGTAAAAATTTGATTGGTCATTTTAAGCAAATATGTTTTGCTATTAAAATAACTTAAGGTCAGATGATACAAACAAACTTTTGTCACAGAATTTAAAAAAAAAAACAAGTTGGGTCATGTTTAAATGTGTAAAATGAATAACTTTCACCGGGTAGTTTTTAATTTTTTATTCAAATTTGTACAAAAATGGAATTTTAAGTGAAAAATATTTGTATAGATTAATAAGGATGGTTTCAGAAGGGCATACCTTTGAACATCACAGAAGGTTTACAATTTCTTTATTTTCTAGAAATTTATTATTTGCATTATTTCCAATGAAATTAGGCCAAAAAATATATACCAATCCATGCATCCATTTTTTGTTTGTATCATCTGTCCTTAATAGGATTTTGGCTGTTTTCTTATTCTACACTTATACATTAAAAATATTTTGAGTTTTTCTTTGATACTGTTATCAGGGTTGTTAGGATTTCATTGGCTGAGGTGGAATTGGTTTATTCATACAAGTACAGGTAAACAAGGGTTGTCCCCAAAACACGTAAAGAAGCGTACTTTTATTTTAAAAAATCAACAATAATTAAAACATTAAACACAATTATTGAGTAATTACACTAAAACCCTATTTAAATATAATACTTCATTATCTAATTTAATATATACTTATGAATTACAATGTTTGATATTCAAATCTTATTCAAATAAGGCAGATATTAAAATAAAATCTTGATATTCCATTACACTGTAAGCAAAATTTTCCTAGGTTTATTTTATATACCGTGATAAAAATGATTTCAGAAAGCATTATTTGCACCAATTTGAAATACAGTTTACCAACTTTTATCCGCGACGACTTTATGTCGCAACTGACCAGGAGTAAACAAGTTCGCGATAGTTAATAGAGACTTTAGGACAGTTCGCGATGATGAGGTTCTCGCAAACCTCGAAAAATATATTCACACGCGAATAAAAGTTGGTTTGCAGTCTGACTTGTTGGGAAATTGCTACTATGTGGACACAGGCGGCATTCGGAATTGTGATCAAATTTTCTGAACTTCAATTCAGTGCTACAGACACGTAGAAGTAAAACGTATTATATTGTACAAAGGGGAGTGGATTTTAGTCCTTGATGTGTTAAAATAACGACTGTGTACATGCATATAAAGCAACGAAACTAATAAAGAGAGACCGAATGGAAAGACGGATGAAAAAAACCCAGAGAGCAAGGGTTTTCTAATTATATTATTTTCGGCAGAAAAATATACCCGTCCCTTCATTATTATACGGATATTTCAATGTAAAATCATACTTTACACATTAACGAATTTGATTGTTATATCCAAAAGACAATCCAAACCGGTGATATTAACGATCTTCATCGCCATCATCATAATCATTAATATCATTTTTATTTTTTTTTTAAGCTATAACGATTACTTGTACATGTAGCATTTTGTAAACATGTATTTTTTTTTTACATTTTGATTGAATCTGTTTTGTCAAATCCTAAAGTGATACTTGTCGTCTGCAGTGCAATCTTGTAGCGCCATCTATAGTCTCAGAGCTGGCCAAAGGTCTGGATCCACTGAAAACTTGCGAATCAGTGAAGCTGTGTACAAACGGATCTCTGAGTATGTCATATTACTAAATTAAAATGTAAAAAATTGATTATAATCAAACCCTTACAGTAGTTGTAATACTCTATTAATCTAATGTCTTTTTATATATATACCGTAATTTTATCGGAATGCCTAAGATTTTGATTTTAAAGGGAACTAAAATAAACCAGTATTTCTTATGGAATACTCTCAGAATATTTGTGAAATTTGACTCCCATTTTACATAAAGTTGTAGAAAGGGAAATACAACAGATTTGTTTTAAATTCGGCTTTAAACAATAAAAAGCAATGACAAAAAAGAACAACAACAAAAATTGAGTTCTTTCCCTAACACTGATAGTAACATTTTCAACAGACGTTTTGTTTGGGGCAGGTTTCGTTGAAATTGAAAAATCCGAAAAAGAATTCATCTCTCAAGTAGAACAAATAAAGGTAAGAATTCTTCAAACATTTCATTTCAGTAATTTTTTAATTACTGAATAATTAATTAGGAATGTTGTGTTTCCATGTGTTTCCACATGTTTTAACCACAAATTAATTCATGATATTTTACCTGTGTCTTACGATATATATATGATCACTGTCAAAATATTCATGATTCTCACATGATTCTCATATGCATGGCCTTTCATACGTAATTCATATGTATATAACTTCACATGATTTACATATGTGTAATCATATGATCCACTTATGATTTGCCACATATGATTCTCATATGATTGTTTATCCCGCTTCAGACAAATTTGTCGATTACTGATTGGATAAAAGCTAATCACATGACGCCCTGAAATTTTCCGTTTTACATATTACGTCTCCGTCGAGGCGTGTTTCGTTCGAAGCGTTGTTATTGTAAATAAAAATGGCGGCTAAGAAACGGTTTACGTAGGTAGTTTAGTTAAATTTCTTGTTATCTTAACGATATTTTATGTTGATTGTTATTGGATTAAAACTAATATTTTCATAATATGCACAAATATTTCTTTCATATTGAAAAAGGTCTTCAGCGGGATAAATTCGTAACACAGTCAGTTAGTGACCTAATACGGATTCATACAGGGTGTGAAATGGGAATCCTTATCCTGCTTCGCCTCGCCCAATACGGATTTCCATTTCACACCCTATGAATCCGTATTATATAACTGATAAAAAACATTTGATTCTCATATGATCCACATACATGTATGATCCTCATATAAAAGGCAATGCATATGTGGATTATACTAGTATATAGCGAAATTTCCTAGTCTTTTGATAGAGTACTAGTATGGCCTTAAAATTTTATATATAAATTTTATTAGGATAGTCCTGCGTGTGAAGTTTGTGAGTTCGTGGTTCAGATCGTGGACGAATACATAAAGAGTAATACCTCAGGGGAGAGCATCAACACCACGGTCTACAAGATCTGTGCGCTCCTCCCCGAACCTGTTAAAGATTTGGTATGCTTCACATTCTATTTTAAGGGAAAAAACAGAAAAAGTAGTATTTATCATCTAACTTATACGATGTTTTTCAAATAAATATATCATAATTATTTATGTATAAGAATAATGACAATCACCTTTTCTTCTTTTTAAGTTAAAATATACTGTTTATATAATACAAAAACATATCTGTGCCAGGGAAAAACCAACTTATAAGAAGCTAAAATATGAATAGTTTTTCTTTCTTTCAATCATTACAATTATCAGATTTTCCTTTAATTGCAAATTGTAGTTTTTTTTCAAATATAGAAGGGTTGAATTCAAGTAATTCTTTAAAAACTCATCTCTGGTAAATGATCATTAATATAGTGCAATACAGCAGCGCCGAATATTGTGAAAACCATTGAAGATGGAGTAGATCCGAAAAAAGCATGCACAGAAATTAAACTTTGCAATAACGGTAAGTTAATTTTGAAAAACTAAGTATATAAATCCAAATTTCATTACAAGATATAAGATTTGCGTACATGAGTATCTAAAGGTATCTAGATTTAATACAACATTGATTTTAATGTTCATTATCAACAACCATTTTAGGGACCTATTCTGTGACCCTGACATTACCTGGTGTGTCATGTGAAATGTGTCATGGAATGGTGGAAGCTGTTCTTCCTCGACAGTTTACAGAACAAGTAAAAGAATTAATGAGAAATAGAGAATATCTGTGCCTAACAAACCCAGTTTCTTTAAAACGTCCAATAATAAAAATTATCAATATTTACTCAAAATTACTTCAAAGAGATAAATTAAGGTAAGAAAGAGAATGCTAAAATTCAAAACTAGAGATAATGATATGGTCTGTTGTTTTGCAGTTGGCCCTTAGACTGTGCGAGGTCACGTGTCCACGTGAACACGTCAGACATAGAAGATCAGTGGTGAAAAAATCCTCACACTTTGTTTCAGATCTCATCAATAAAGAAGAGGAAAAGTTGAAAGTTGTAAGATTTTTTTTAATTTACAAGTGTTCCTTTAATGTTGAACTACTAGAATTTTTTTTTTTGGTGTCGAAGTGATTTAAAAAAAAAGAAGATAAGTTTGTGTTTTTGCTGGTTAACGTCCCTCTCGAGAATTTTAAATTCTAATGAGAGAATATATACAAACATGGCAATAGTAAAGACTAATAGAAAAAGAGAAAATATTTCTTCAAAACAGAAGAAGAAAAGTTATGCTTTTAATATTTTTCATTTACAATTTTCCTCAATTTTTTCAACTTACTTTTATTTCTGGAGTAATTTCAATTGTTCATTCTGATGAGAGAATTTAAACAGATAGGTTAATAATATCAACAAACACACAAAAAAAATATTTTGCAGAATTATCAGAAGAGGGGATGTTTAACAGCTATCTAAAGAAGTGCGATTATTCAATTACAATTCTTTATTTAAATTTTCAACTGATTTTTGTTTTCGAAGTATTTTTTTTTAAAATTGTTCATTCTTCTCATAGAATTTAAGATATTTCCATCCTCAAAGTTTTAAGGGTTCAAAGTAGAATAAATGCATTATTTTCCCTGAATATACATGTAGTTGAAATTAAGTAAATATAGCAAAAAATATAAGTTGCTATATTTCAAGAAGTTAGAATACATTTAACAGCAGTGTATCTCAACATTGAAAATTGTTCATTTTTAGTGAAAAGTATGATAAACGTTTGGGTAAAAACCGGTTAAAATACGTAATTTCGATGATAAAAGTTCCAAAGTAATTTTTACTTTATAAAATACTTGAATTGCGATTATCAGCAAAAGCATCTTACATGAAATCTACAACAAAGAAAATGCCTGGATACACGAGGAGTTATTGCACTTTTTAAAGATTGAATAATTTATTAAATAAAGAAAAATTCATTTTTATGATTTTTTTTTTACTTTTATAATTATTTACATTACATTACATTGAAAAGCATTTATTCTAATAGGTATGAATTTAAGAGGCAGTCCACCGAAAAACCAGGCAGTATTGTATTAATAGGCGGCACATCGAATGTGATGAATATTTGGTATTTTATTAAAAACAATATCAACGTAGTCCAAAAGGAATAATGTAACTGAAGATTTGTTTGATAATTGCTTATTTAGTAAAATATCCTTGTTTTTTGTGTTTTTGAATTCCCCTATATAAACCATTGAAAGTAGGTAAGAAACAAAGAGCTGTAATTTCTAATACAATTTTAACAGGACTATAATTCACACTTAAATAAATCTAGAAATATTTCATCTTTTTGTTTAAAAAATAAAATCATTGGGAAAAACACTTTTAATAGAAGTTTTCTGGCAAAATATATAGACGTTTTAATGAAAATTTGCAATGCAAGAATTATCTCCCGTGGCATCGGTAAATCTGCTAAACACATTTTCATCGGAATCCTAGTGAAATATTTAGAATCGATACACTAAAGAAAATTATTAAACAAAAAATAAATAATGTATTTTCAAAATATAATTCATTTTCGCCTCCAAACATAATATTTAGATTAAAATTGGCTATAATATTCAGGTTAAATCCACGTTTCCATTGATGTATATCAGTGACGTCATAATATTGCGTCACAATGAAATAGTTACAAGTTTTCCAGAGAAGTTCGTAAATTCTTTGCGTAAAGTGTAAAGAAAAATATTTTTTTTAAAAATGATTTCTCTTTTTCTGTTTCATTACTCTTCAGACTGCATTATACTAAATGTAAAATAATATTTTAATATCAAAATGTATTTTACACAGTACACGGGCAGCGTCTCAGCAAGATGACGTTTTGATAAGTAATTTTATACATGTCCAAGAACTAATTGTTTAAAATTGATTTACCAGGATATACGTTAAAATAATCCATGAAGTTTTATAATGAACATTTCTTATAAAATTGGGAATCAATGATGAATGTTTTAGATTTACGCAACATTTATAATTCAACGAAGTTGGTAGATCTAAAAACTAAATACATTTATCTATGCAATCAAATCAAAATAAACGATCTACAGAAAGATTAAAAATGAAAAAAAAAACTGAAAAATAAGTTATAAAAATATATTTATTGAGTTAAATTTACTGCTGAACTCCCGACTATAGTTTGGCACTGTAACGGAAGGTGGTTTAGTTAAACATTTGGTTTTTTTTTTTTTTTTTTTTTTTTGTTTTTTAATTTTATTTATTTATTTTTATTCGGCGATTGAAACAATCACATGCTCATATTTAATATGGAGTATAAACCTGTGACTATATTGACCAATACTAGAATGTTTTCACGTTCATGAAATCAATTTTTAAAAATAATGATGCCATGACCCCGCACCCCCCGTTCCGCGCTTCTTGCTTGCGATTTATCGGCTCTTGAATAAATATACTATACAAGGAAGAACTTATTTTCTTATTTATATAAAATCAAATTTTGTAAAAGAGGAAAAGGCTTTACAGATGACAGGTAAGAAAAAACTTGGATAAAGTCGAGACTGTACACATAAAAATATTTCTTGCATTTCGGCAATTTTAATTTCGCTACTGATAGAATTTACCCTTTAATTCCTGAAGTAAATAAAAAAGAAATTTTACTTGAAAATAAGATGAATAATGAAGCTAGAAAGTTGTCTGCTCTGGTTGTTGCATAATGCATGCACAAATACTTTTTTTTAAAAATACCTAGGATCTATTAAGGTAAGTCACTCCTCAAATTTCTTATATCAAGGATTTTTTGATAAGTATATTTTGGATAAGTACTCATAAAGTGTGACTCAAAATCGCAGAGAAAATAGGGGGTCAGTGTGCATCGTACTGATGTATGGTACATTTAAGTTGACCTTTTTGCACTTAAATTTTAGCCCTTTAGTTTATTACTTTTATTCAATTATCTCTTATTATATTTTATCAGCTGTAACCATGGCAATAAATTTATTCTTACTTTACGTAAAATAATTTAAATAATATTTATCATTGATCAAATCTTGCAAATTCATGCGCGTAAATAATTATGTGACCTTTTTGCACTAAAATATAACATATTTTGGGTATTAGAAAAATAAGTAGGCAATATAATATTTATTTATATCAAGCTTTGTATGACTTAAGTGCTGGTCAGTCATAAGTATCGAGTAGTTTAGAATAATGAAAGAAAAAGTTGGGGTCAGTAATGTTAATTTTGAAATATTGGACAAAATATGCAATTTTCAGGCAAAAAATACTGTATATTTTATCTTGACTTCTTTGATATATCTCTAGTTTTTGGCAAAGTTTGTTGAAGGAAGATGTAAAACTTGTTCTAAAAATATAAATTAAGACCTACATCAAATATTCCTATCAATATCATAACGGAAAATATTCTCCGAGTAAAAGTATGTGAGGCTAAAGTTTCAAGACATTAGATTTAATAAATGTACAGATTTGCAGAAATTCCTGCTAAATATCCTTCCACCACGAAAAATAGTCCCTAATAAATCTTGCTTCTTTGAAGATTTTTGAGCAGTTTTTTCTTTGATTGTTAAAAAATATACATCGTTGAATATAATTATTTTATAAAAATTGAATTTTAATAAATATTTTTGAAGTTAGAGGTTCTGCGTGAACTTTTCTAGAAAGCTGACGAGTGACTTACCTTAAGAAATCATTAAGACAATCATATCAGATGTTTTACTTGTAATCTTCATGTAAGTAAAAGATATTGGTAATTTAAATAATACATACATTTGAATCTATGGTTACACTCATTTAAAAACAGTAATCTGACTGAAAAGAAATAACAGACAAGCATTTTTTCTGATAAAATAACATGAAGAGCCAAATTTAGGAATTTTTTTAAATTTATGGTAAAAACCGATCCCGATTAAAATAAAACCGATCCCGATCGAAAATAATGCAAAATTAATTAATTTATCAAACAAAAGGCAACTGCCACCTATATAATATGTTAAAAAAATAAATAAAGAAATTTCTTAATCATATTACAACAAAAGAGCCAAATTAGACATTGCTATTTTAGTATTTTCTTTTTTATACAATTCCGGTCGGGATCGGTTTCATTTGTGAAAACTATAAAAAAAAATAAGTAAATTTGACTCCTTTTATTTCTTTCAAAATACCTTTTCCCAATGATTTTATTGAATGACCTTAAAGTTTGTACTTTGTATTCATAAAAAAATAAGTAAACAAATATGTCCTTGTATTGTATTGGGTTTTATAACGTAATTAAAATTGGATACTGAATTTAAACATTTACCTGCTAAACTCAAATTTGGACCAGATATTTTTTTCTGAAGAAGTATAAATTGGAGTCTTATTCATCATAAAATAAAAGATAAAAGTCTATTATATAAATAATATTCATTGGCACATCCACCTCTGGAGTATCTGTTACATATAAAACAAAATAAAAACGTAGTATTTTTTTACCCTCATGTTGACCTTTTTGCACTTAAAATTAAGCATTTACCAAAACTAGGACTAGAGGAGCACTATGAAATTTTTTGATGTTGTCATGTGTAAACATTTGCTTTAATAAGTCTACATGCAAAAAATAATTAAAATCCATGACATGCGATGTGCCACCCATTGCCTGGTTTTTTGGTGGACAGCCTCTTAATAACCTTTTTTGTTTAAAAAAAATACCTTTAACATCACAGGAGATAGGAAATGCCTTAAACAGTTACCTTAATAAAATACACATACAAAACAAATAAAGAAATTTAATTTTCTCATTTATTAGGGTGAGGATATTGAATGTGATGTGTGCATTTGGCTTGCAGAAGCTACTAATATTTTCTTAGAAGACAACAAGACTGAAAACACTATTCAAGAATATCTTGATAATATCTGTCGTTTTATACCAGAACCATACAGCAAAACGGTAAGAAAGACAACTCCCGTAATATTCAAGAATTCATCTTATTATTAAAACTTGGTCTCTTAAAAGGAAGCACTACCACATACAATTAGTACAGGAATATTAGAAGGGTTTTTGTGTCTTGCTTACAGAATATTTTTTTCTGGGTTTTATGTAGCTTTCTTGTTATGTTATTTGTGCCTTTTGGAAATTAGATCCGGACATGATAAATAATCATTATTAATATTTTCACAAATAACTCTTATAGTGCTTGAACACGGTGCCTTTGATCATCAAGGAGTTAGAAAACGGATTTGAACCAAAGAAATTATGCAAAGAAATAGTTCCAGAGGATTGCAAAAATGGTAAGAACTTGTTCAAACCGGTAATTTATAGCTTATTTATTTTTTTGTACTGAAATGTGTCATCTTCATCATTTTAAGTAACATTTTAAATTATGAAATGGTTCCATAAACCAGTTAGAATTAAACGTATGCTTTTTCAACCCTTATCACAATTTTTAGTTTAAAGTATATTTTATTCATAGAAATGGATTGAACAGCAGGCATAAATGCCTATGATCGTTCTCTCCATATCACAATTTTTCATGACAAATTAAAGACCGTGATTTTATACATCATGGACGACCAAATCTTTAATGAAAATGGAAATCGGAAATTTTTATATTATATATATATATATATAGTATATTAGTGTTAATTTAAATATATCAGAAAACAACAAAGAATGTTAAAAGAGAAATATAACATATGAAAATTTTTTTTTCTTGCATTATAGTGACTAAAATAGTTGGAGACACACCTGAAGCTCTGATGTCAATGGTCCCCAAAAGTGACCAATCCGATGAGAAATGCGACTTGTGCAAGAAAGTCGTAAAGACTCTTGTAGATTCACTGGGTAAAGATGACGTAAGTTTCTTAATACCAAACACTGATAAAGTTAGATAGTACAATTGTAAATATATATACATGTATCCCGCTCCCAATCTTTAATTATTGAGATATATATTATATATATATATATATATATATATATATATATATATATATATATATATATATATATATGATCGTGTTATGAATTAAATTAGTCATTAAAGAAAAGAAACTATGTTAGAATCTCCATATAAAATGCACATTTTTGTTTTAATTTTTTTTCATATATAAAGATCCACAATGATAATTAACCAATAGAGAATGTTCTAGAAAAAGAGGGTAAAAAAATTTGGACTAGATACTAGGATGTTACCCCTTTCGTAAGGGATTTATTATTATTACAATTATTGTATTTATTATAATATTATTATATCTTTTATTATTATATATTTCAACAATACAGTTTTGTTAATCTATCGTAAAACTTTGAAAAAAGTTCATTGTTTGCTCCTAGCTGTTAAACTCTCCTCTTCCTCGAGTGCGGTTCAAGAAATGCTTTTTTCAACAATTGCAAGAGAAGTAGAGATTATGTATGATGTGTAGCAATTATTTTTCCCCATATTACGTTAGAAAAATTATATATTAATCTTTTTCTCTTGATGTTTTAGTGTTCCACTTTTGTCAAGAAGGAATACTCAGTGATAGTTGGCAAAATCATTCAAAAGCTTTTGGATCCAACGACTGTTTGTGAGATGGTCAATGTTTGTCCAAAGGAGTAACATGAAGAGTGCTTTGAATAAGTGACAATTCAGAAAAAGTTCTAAGAACTTAATTGTATTAATATTTATAAAACATCTATATACTTCTCATCTGCGCATATCATTGTCTTATCTTTGTTTAATAAAAATTGTCACATGAAGAATTGAATTATTGGTTATCTTGAATGATTTTTATTCTGGATTTATCGATGATTGTTTTAATGATCTACGGATATAAGAATGAAGGAAATCCCGGTGAATGGAAGTACAATGTATGTTGATTTTGATATATTTCGCACTATTGCACAGCATTTTATTCAATTTTATTTTCATCATTTTTCATTCCAATATTATCACAAGGATCTTCTATTTTTTCTTTGAAAATATTTTTTAATCGTCCACAGTTGTCGGAGGGGAGGATATAATATTTTAATTTCCTAACATATCATGAAAATGGGCATTTATGAAAGTTTTTCTTTGAGTGTTTTAATGAGTCAGAATTTGACAAGAATCCCTCTTCAAGGAAATCCGGTCCTCAGCTTGGAAGGATATAACTTGGAAGGATAACTCTTTAGTTCATGATTTAATTCAAAAAGTCTCAAAATGAAGATTAATATTAAATTCTTTTCGTCTTTTAAAGTCTCGGTGTGATTTGAAGTAATTAAAATAAAAAAACAAACAAAATTCCATTCATCTAACCTTAGATGCCAATTAATATTACCAAGAAAAAAGAATACATTTAAGTACAGTACAAGTATAAAATTCATATAATTTTCTTCAAAAGCCTGGATACGTGTAATTTTTCTTCATAATATGTATTTGTTTATCAATTTTCAATTAAAAAATGCATGGCAGATGTTTTTGTTTGCAATTTCGGAAAATTTGTTGGAGATTTACTAATTTTCCCTATATGACAACTAAATTTTGAGATGAAGTTTGAAGAATTACCATGGGTAAAGACACATTCAGAGAATTCACGGATTTTAAAGATATTTTTAGGCATTTTCAAATATTCATCGACTGATTTTCAGATCCTAAGGATCAGGTTGCCTTAACACATTATGATTTTTGTAAGGCAAATTTTCCTCACATGGAAAAATAAATTAAATGGATATCAAAAAAACCATTTACAAATTCATTCATTCAGTACAAGGGTTTGTAATGAATTTATGCTGAAATTGAATCATTGAAAAAATGTCAAAATTTTCAACTGCAATTATTTTTGTATAGAGTAAAAATTTATAATTTTCTTATGTTTAAGTTGGGATGATATTCAAAAACCTTCTTTCCTAGGGAAACCAAGTCCAAAGATCATAAACTGAAAACAGATTAAAGTCAATATTTTGATTTTTATTATCTATAGTTCTTTTTATTGTATCTGCAATAATTTCTAACAATCTGTAATAATTTGCACGTACACTGTAAGTAATTTCAAAATTTCAAACATTTGATGAAAATTTTGACTCATCATCAAAATTATTTTGAAAGTTATAGTGGAATGAAAGTTTGACTTATTCTCAGTTTATGGTCTTGGGGCCAGGCCGCATTTAATTCCCCTCTTTACATCTTAATGTTTCAATCTCGGACGACACAATTATTCCTAAGCAGAATTTGTTTTAACCTTTTAAAGGATTTCAATTTTTTTTACTTATTCAGTCATATTTCATATTTTCTCATCAAGAAAATTTTGTCCTTAGACCTAACTATGTTTACAATGAACACGAATTTGACAGGGCATAGCATGCAGGTGTTCGTTGTTTATAGAGTGTGTGGTGAAGATGCGACACACTTGAGTAAATGTGAATTAAATGTAATTGAGAAAAAAATTTAGACTACCGTGTATAAAGTATTAAGCATTTTATAAAAAAAAAATTTATATAAGGATATGGAATTTCATTTATTATCTAACTCTTTGCTGTCTTTCGAGTATTACGTTAAAAATCCATACCACTAAATAAATGGACATTTGATTCAAGAAAATATGTGCACATCCATAATTTGATGTATTGTCTCTTATAACAAATTTGATGAGTTTTCTGATCTAAAAGCTTCAATACTGTTATCGTTTGCCAGTTTCGCCAGATCTTAAGTACCAACAAATCTGTTCAGCGTAATTTAATCGGTTATTGTGTGAGCCGATGTAACATTAAATCAATTTGAAATATTATTCAATACCTTGCGAAAAAATTTAAATGTTGTCTACCGTGTCATCAGATGAATGTATCTTTTCTCTCAGCTGTTACCGACACTGATAATTATTGATCCAGGCTATCAAAATAATTATACATTTCACCAGCTCGCGTAACACGGGCGGGGGTACTCAGCGCATAGGTTGACTCGCGTGAGCATTTCCGTTGTCTCGCGTGCCGCTACAGTCGTCGGCTATAAAATCGCGCGCGTGCGGGGAGTCCCAGCACGTGCCGTTGCATACTAACAACCATTAGACCCTCTATTCCGCTGTTGCCCTAAAATCACGTGAGGTAATGACTCCCCGAACAATCCAGTGACTTCAAATACGGCACGTGCATCAAACGTGGCAAACTGTGTTCTAAGAAAGCGCGGAAGTAAAGAAGATTGCTTTTCGGTGTAGTGACTGCGTCAAAATCTCGAGATTACACTTTATCCTCATTACGCAGAATTTTACAGAAAGAAAATCAACTTTATTTCCAAAGGTGACAGAGGAAGTTAAGCAATGGAAAAATTATGCAAAAAGACACTGGTAAATAATATTATTTTTCTCCAAAACATCAGAGGGGAAAATATTTTTCAGAGTTATATTCTTTATTTTCTAGATATTTATTTTTAATATTTTTATTTGATTTTTTCAGGTTCCAGAGCAGACTTCACATAAAGTGATTGAAAAGAGACGTCGAGACAGAATTAATTCCTGTTTGTCAGAACTTAGCCAAGCGGTCCCTGCAGCTTTTTCTAAACAAGTAAGTTATGTCATCCTCTATCCTGTTATAACTACATCTACCATAAATAACCCTGGCTATTTTACAAGATACAAGATTTTTCAAATAATATATGTTTTTAAAAAATGTTTTAGCTCGGATTAAGTGCGGTCCGTTTTCAAACATGAATATAAAAATTGCGTTTTCAAGCCTGGAAAGATAACGTGTTTCAAAACAATTTATTAAAATCTATTGTTTGATATTTCTTTCCTACTTTAAAAAAGGTTTGTAAGCATCTCAATCTTAACATTGGTTTGTTTAATTTTGAAACAAAATACACTAGGCACGTGATGTTAAAAACATAAATAATAATCCTTAAAAACTCGTCAAAACTTTGAATAAGACTAATCTATGTGGGTAAAATATATTAAAATGATAAAGGTCAACATACATAATACCACGTGAACCAATGTAATCCTAATTACATGATGCAATTTAAATATTCAAAAAAAGAATAATGTTAAAACTAGAGAAAAAATTCATTAATGATTACACATTTCTTTTCTATTTTTCGAAACTATTCTAAATCATAGTGTTTTTTAAATAACAATATCGTGTGTATAAGAAATAATTTGACGTGTGTTTAATTTAAGTAGTCTTATTAAGTTAGTTTAATTTGCTCTCGCCTTAAAATTCATATTTCCTGTACTTCTTTACTTTCTTCTTTTTTATTTAAAGATTACTAGAGTTTGAAATGTCATATTGTTTTGGATTGATAAGATAGCATATAATTATGCATATGTAATATGACGTTCTTTACAATTTGACACTCGAGATGAATATACCCCAAAAATATTTTATATTAGTAATATGAAAATTAATATATATACCAAACCAAAGAGAAAGATATACCATAGATTCTTGCATTTGCATTTGCACTTTGATCGTATTTACAAACAAATAGTTAACTAAAATAGAGAAAAATTTCCTTGTAATTTATTACATTATTATTTTTTTTTTTTACAGAAGATTAACCTTTACGTTCCCTTTTTTTACAGTCATCTGGGAAACTCGAAAAAGCAGAAATCTTAGAAATGACAGTCGATTATTTGCGTGCAATTCAAGCAACAGAAATTGGTCTACGCTTCGAAAATAGTGAGTATTCAAAATGGCGGGCATCTGTCAGATTACGTGCTGCAATCACATGTAACTTATGTCACGGCATGTGCCGTTCACGTGCCAATTATTATCGCGGGATATGGCAAACATGGTTCTTAATGGACAATGTGATGTTTGAAACGAGATAAAATCGATCTTTTTTTAAGTTATTTTCCTCGCCCGTATTCTAAGTGCCGATTTTCACAGCTGAAAAACGAAATTCTACAAATTATTAGATAAAACAAAGAGGTTCTTTTGTTTTATAGGTGAATGGTTTTCTTCGGACATTTGGGCTGATTTCATGCATCATTACCAAGTGGGGTACAACGACTGCATTCGAGAGATTCAACGCTTTATGACAGACGTTGAAGGGTTAAATGCAACGGATGACAGATGTGTTCGTTTGGTATCCTACCTTCAGACACGTTTCCGGCCGGAGTCGTCAGTAGCTGGTGGAGCAGCTTACAGAGACTTGTTGCAACGTCTGATGACTACAACACAGTCCAGGCGCAGTATGTACTTGGGCAACTCTACCCCATCAACGGGATTTACATCATTCTTTTCTGCGGGGACAAGACGATTTTCACCATATATTTACCCAAAAACTGTATGCCCTGCTTCTTCCCAAGAAAGTCAAACGCCAGGAGCATTTCCTTTGCATGTTGCATACTCACCAAATAAGGCAGTGTGTGCTCGAACTGATAATTTTAACCTGCATAAAAATCCACTAAATATATAAACTATACAAAAACCTTTTAAAACATGTAACATCTCGAATGTGACATCTCTTGGAGGAATAATTACTTCTTGAAATTTAATTACATCCTTTCCATGAGCTCTTTGTTGAAATTTCAGCGGGTAAACGTACTATTCTGTTAGTCAATATAAAAATAAGAGCAAAACAATTTTTTTAATTAAAAAAAACTCGGTCAATATTCGATTAAACTGCAGTTCGTTTTGGCAAACAAGCTTTTTTAAGGTCTTATATAATAACGAAAAAAATATTAGCAAATATTGGCGAAATATCTGTTGCTACCATTGTAACATCATTTCATTTGTCAGTAGCTTGTCTTGGTTTAGAAATTTATAAGTTAAGATTTTCGATTTTATACTTTATTTGGGAATAAGTTATTGGCTCATGATTTCAAAAACCATTACTTGATATGTTTCGCATGCATCATATACACTATATGTTTTGCTTTCCCGATACTTTCTTTATAAATGCTTTCATTTTTCAGAAGGCATACATGTACATTTGCCAATTAAACGATATAACTTATATAATTTATTGTATATTGTCTTTTTTTACTTGCATATTGCTCAAGGAAGAATTATACTCTAAACACTGATCTAAATTTAATTTGACTTAGTAGATGAACCTTTTTTAAAGGTGCTTGGACACAGATTTGAAGTTAGCTCTTTCTCAAGTTTTTGGTATAATATAATGACTTATATGTTGCTATAGCATCACACAAGGAAATATACTAAATAACTTACTTAATCTGGAAATTATTGAAACTAAGAATTTCGGGACGCGTTTGATTGATACGAGGGCTGTTCAATGAATAATGTCCTGAACTCTGTGACATACAACATAGAAATCATATGACATTAAACTTGACTTTCTCTCATGACTGAATTTTTAATGAATTGATAACAGTTTATTTGACAACTTTACATCACATACTTTCATTGTGAGAGCCTAGAAACAAGGACTATTCGAGACACTGCATTAAAAATGAAAGGTAGGGAATCAGTAAGGTAGAGTGAAATTAAATGCTTCATTTAAGCTGCTGTAAAACTTGTTGAGAATCCAAAAGAAATATTCACTTGAAATATGTGAAATTTACAGCAATCAATCTTTGTTTTATAAACACCTGAGCAGGTGGATTTCAATGAACAAAAATTATATAATGGGCATCAAAAATGGGTACCTCTTTGGCGAAAAGGACTTACAACAGCCAAATTTCAACAAATTACTACTGATGATGTTTGATTGACTTTATAACAAATAGCAAATTTGATATGCATCATTTTGGGAGTAGTTCACATTGTCTTAAAGAAACATTTGACAGTTAAAAAAAAGCTTGGTACTCAATGGTCACCCTACCTTTTGAAAAATGAGTGAAAACTTCAGCGTGTAAGAAAATATAAACAATTATTTTTAAAAATCAGAAATTGTGTAGTTTTCCACCTTTGTCTGAAATTCAAACAGATAACGAAACTCGAATCTATTGCTTTAAATCCCCAAAACAAATTAACAATAAGATGCACTTGACAAAAACAGCAATGGACTGGGAAGAGCAAAGAATTGCAAGAGCACAAAGACAGTTTTACATGCCATTTTCTTAAATATTAGTGGTTTTGTTGTTCAAATTCTTATTTTGGGAGACAGTTCATTTTCTGGAGGAGTCTAGAAAGCAAATTTTTTTTGCCAAAAATTGAAAGGTTTATGAAAGGAAGGACCCAGAATCAGGAATCCACTACATTAGATTTCTTCATGACAGCGTCCAAAACCACACACCCTGAAGAGAAGGACTTTGGGGGATAAACAGAAGGTTAAGGTTTTGTCAAACCAACAAAATTCGCCAGATCTTTCACCCTTTGACTTGTTTCATTTTTCACATTATAAAAAATCACCTGTCAGAAAGAAGAAACAAGTCCAGGAAATCATACGATCTGCCATATTCCAGTATACGAAGGGCCATACCCAAAAATGTGCTCTAAAAACAATAAGAAATTGAATAAAAATGTTTCGGGCATATGTTTTAATTAAGGGAGAATATTTAAGTGAAATCATTAAGAGTAAATCATTGAAAAGCGTTTTTAGTTTCTTTCCGAGCACCGAGGACATTATTTATTGAACAGCCCTCGTACATCCTTGCACTTTCAGAAAGCAAACTTTAAACTCAATAATTAAAAAACCCACATACATCATTGAGCTCGTGCTGACAATACATTTGAATTGCTTTTGCTTTCTTACATTTTTATTCTGAATTTTCTGGATTATAGTTTGAATACATAGGTTGAATAGTTTCATTAATACACAACAAAATCTTTACTTTTCTTAAAAGTACTAAGGATAAAATTTACTTTGTGAAAGTGCAAGGATGAATATCAATCAAACGCGTTGTCAAATTCGTAGTTCCAACAATTTCCAGATAAAGTAACTTTTTTTATATTTCCGTGTGAAATGCTATTTAGCAAAATATACGTACTTCATAATATTATACCGAAAACTAATATATTAACTTCAAAACTGTGTCCAAGTCCCTTTAAAACTTGTGAATATGAAGATTGCTCAAAACTGTGAGATAACAAACCAACACATCATTCCCTGATATTTGTGATGGATGATTCGGTTACCTCGTCACTGTATCTTCTGACTGATCTAAGACAACCTGTTGTCTCCAGGCCGATAAAGACGAGAAACAGTAACATGTGTTGTGAAGCCTGCATATAGCCCTGCTTTACCTAGATGATCCATATGAGCCTCAAGACGCTACGACCTTCGACAATTAGCGTGATATGTCAATGCACCATCTTGAAATTTTGAATCATGCTTAATGTGATCAATTGTAGAAGATAATGTAAGTGTCTATTATCTAGTCAATGATGAAGGAGGTTGATGAATAGGGATGCCAGGGGAATTATATAATCAAATATCTTATCCTCAAAAGGAAGGGAAATTCGTTTAAAGATAAACGTGTCTGTTGAAATTTTATATTGAAAAAAATCCAGAACAGGAAAAATTTAATTTAAAGGAACATGGACACAGTCTCAGCTGAAAATGTTCAAGTTTATTTTTCAATTTTTTATGTTTACAAATACTTAATTAAGGTATTTTTATGATTATCGAAAATTTGAATTTCAGATATCGAGATGCAAGTCACATTTAGAGCTTCAAGCCTTTGTTGTTTAAACAAGGCCCGTGCCATGCTTTTGTTTATACATAGGTTAAATATACAAATATATGTTTGATCAAAGCAGATTTTTTCAATAAAGAAGTTAATGCTAAAAAAGATCAGACAGTTTTATAAGATTTGCTGAATCCCGTTTTAATTGTTATAAATATATTTTCTATTTGTAAATAAAAACAAGGTACGAGCCTTTTTTACATGATGAAGAATTTAAAATTCTGTATCTCCTTTGAAAATAAATAAATGATGTTAAAATGAAAACCTTCATTTGAATATTTAAGAAAAACATAAATCTAATGGAGATGCTAAAAATCAAAGGAAAACGTTTCTGTTTTCGAGAGAACCTTCTTGACAGCATTGGACCAAACCGTGTTGAAAACTATTTGATGCTCCCCTTTCCATCCACCCCTTCAAAACAAATGTAGATTTTAAAAGCGACTTGTAATGTTAATAACATTACCGATGAGAAAAAAATAACACTACCGATGAGTAAAATATTTTTTCTGCTTTTTTTTAAAGGTCTAATGACCATTCTCTATAACCATTTAGAAGTTTTTGTCCGCGCATTATCGCTGATTTTGATGAAACTTTAACCATTATTACTACTTGACATCAAACACATGTATTTCAAATTAAATTTTGTTGCTTTGTTGTCTCGGTCGAAAGGTCAAAGTTGTTAGTATCCAAAGGAAAGTCTTGTCACAAGGAATGCATCAGTGAAATACTACGAAAGCCAAAGCGCCTGCTCATCCAAAGTGATGACCAATGTTAACGTTTTTAAAAAGTGGGTAAAACTCAAAATCAAGAGGTCAAATTTGGAGGTACCCAAAGAAAGGTATACACCTGTAAATTATGAAAGCCTTAGCCCCACCCAATCAAAAGTGAAGGGTAAGGTTAAGTTTTTTCGGGCAAACAGGCAGACAGACTGACAGGGAAAAATTGATATATCCGCGAATCTTAGATTACAGGGGCATAAAAACAAAGGTCATTAATAATTGGTATGAAAATAACTTAATAAAACTTCGTCGACATATCTCAAAGTAGAAATTTAAGATTTTGAAACCGTAAATTTATTGAAGGAAAATATTAGACCAAACGACATCCACAGAATGACGATTGATGTAGATTTGCATAGCTGACGATGTCTCCTATGGGACTAAATGTGGAGTGTGTCCTAATGTAGACCACATCTCCCTGGCTGATTTCCACCACGACAGTACCACTGGAGCTATGGTCCTCATTCACGGTATAACCACTTGACAGTCTAGTGCCCTTGCTTGCAGAGTTGACCATTAGTTCCGACATGACTTTATCATGAAATGAACTGTAAAGGTTCCAAATGAAAACATAGACTCCGTTTGTTGGAGTCGTGAATATACCGTCATGATGATTATAGAAGGAGCCTACGTTGGTGATGACTGTGTCAAATATCACCGTATGGTGCACACCAGGAGATTTCTCAAATTTGCTCAGGTATGCATAAAATGCTACCTTATGTGCTAAAATTAGAAAAGAAAAATGTACGTGTATTTAATGCATTTGTTTTTATTATACTTTCATGTTAAATACTAAAATTTGATTGGTTTAGACGCAGTTAACAATCCGTTCGATTACCCTGAGCCTTAGCAACACACGTGACAACGGGTAACACAACGGTAATGCCACATGCGTGTAAATTTGAAAAATTCACTGAAACAATGCAACTCAGAGCAGAGAAAACAGTGACCTCTAAAAACATCAGAGCTGGGATCAGGTGCCATAAAGGAATATGAAGATCTGTATATTTACATATGGTAGTGGTGAATCAAAGGAGACATGCTGTATAATTGGTTTATTATAAGACAGATGTCAGTGACTACATTTAGGCATCTAATGTTATAAAGCCCTGGCAGCACAATTACATTGCTAACATTGTCGGAGAGGTTGTCTTAATGTGTCTTTTTTAATCCAGTAATTTCTCAATGTCTCTAGAGGATATACTCACTGATTGGCAATATTGAAATGATGGTAAATCTTTTTATAGAATTCTAACTTTCATTGACAAAAATACAAAATGATATGATTCAGAAAACTTCTTGTTTAGAATAATATCCGTTAGTTCAAGAGCCATCCACAAAATGACGATTGGTATAAATCTGGATAGCTATTAATGCTTCCTGAAAGAGACCACGTCCGGTTTGTCCTAACATAGACGATATCACCTTGACTTATTTCCACCACCAAAGTTCCGCTGGAGCAGTAGTCCTCATTCACATCTCGACTATCTATAAGCCTTCCACCCTTGCTGATGGAATTTGCCATCAGTTCCGACGAAATACTTCCGTGAAACTGTCTGTATATCTTCCAACTGAACACATAAATGCTATTTGTTGGAGCTGTAAATACTCCATCATGGTGATTATACGAGGATCCAATTTTGGTTATAATAGTATCAAATATAATTAGGTGTTTGCCAGGATTTGGCTAAACTGAGCTCATATAAGCATAAAATGCTACTTCGTGCGCTGAAAGGAAAATTAATTGACAACCGAGATTATAAAATTGAAAAGTAAAAAAAATTGCTACATACGCAGCTGTTTTTTAAGCAGTCGGTCATTACTTTGGGGGAAAGTAAAACCGGTGAGAATTCTCTTCCTTTGACTTTTATGAACATCACTTGAATTTGAGTAATCACTATAGGCTTTAAGAGTTTGATATATTGCAGTCTGTTTAGTCTTTTCTGTCGAATTCTTGCGATAGTCTCCATTCGGTATTGAGTCAATTTCAACATTTTCAGCCACCGTTTTAAAATTCAAGTCTGAGATAATCTTTTTCATTCGGTCTATTCTTTTCTCCAATTTACTTTGTCTAGAGTCCGATCTTCTTATCTTTGCTTCCAGATTCGATATTTTGGTTGTAAGTTCTTTGCGGTCTTTCTTCGCCATTGCTTCTAAAGTAGAAATTTTATGGTCTTGCTCGTTTATTTTTCTCAATAGTTCTTGGAGGGTTAAGTCGGAAACACCTTCATCCGTTGTTTCTGAATACGATATTTCGACCAGTAAGAAAACACAACAGAAACAACCAATAAACACTGAATAAAACATATTGTTGAATGTTAGGTGGACAACCAAAATGCTAGATCTTACCTGCCTGATAAGAATCTTATATGCAGCGCAGTAAAGATAAGCCATAAACAAGGAGTGTTAGACATTACATTTTCAAATCTTTGAAAAGAGGCAACTTACTTCCATTTACAAAACCATTCTTGTATATTTTTCAAAAATCAAAATAATTTAATTGTTCCGTAATCTTTCTATGGAAGTTCGAGAAGGAGATCGAGATGGTCTAACGAATAGACATACATTTAGAAGTGATAGGAAGTATACAGAACCGAGTCGATTGTAACAACTTTCCAACAATTAAATTTGGTTCGTGTTTTTAAACGAGAGATAACTAACTCGTTACGGCGAGATTGTTTTCTAGTTATAACAAGATACTTGTTATTACAAAATTACTTATTCGTTATAACGATATAATTATTTCGTTAAAGAGATAACTAACTCGTTATAACGAGATAAGTACTTGTTATTACGAGATACTAATTAATACGTTATTACGAGATACCTAATTCGTTATAATGAGATAAGAACTGCGAACGATAGTATTGTTCTACCGCCTACCTCCAAGTCAATTTTCAAATATTCGAATGATTTTTAATAATTGTATTTATATGGATTTTCATAAAACATTACTTATTTGGGAAAACTAAAAGATAACTATAAAATTTTGGTAAAACTTGTGTTTTTCACTATGGAAATCAATGGAAAACGGAAAATATTTTTAAAACATCTTCCCCCCCTCCCCCATGTCACAAAAATTCCTTATTACAGGTAATATGGAATGGTATTTCACAAATTCATACCAAAGCTTTTTGTGTGACACGGGAGGGGGGAGGGGGGGACATATGTTTATTGACAAAAAACGATAAAAATGCTTATTTTCTACCAATTTCAAAGCGATTTACAACTGAATCATTATATTTTATTGAATTATTTATGTTTTATTTATTTGCCTAAAACATAAGAAAAGATATAAGGAACATATAATCATATCCAAGACTATTTCAAAATACGGTGATGCTTGAAACTCCGATTTCAATGGAAAATATCGTCTACCCCCCTTTTTTCAAGAGATGGATTAATGGATAATTTACTGTTAAGCGCTGGTATTAGGACGATTTATCAATTACCATTGAACTGTTCTTTGTATCAAACAAAGATGTTATGGCCAAATTGCTATTCATATTGAATTAATTGGTTCCAAAATGTAGGCGGGAATCGAGAGTTAGCGTGCGTGTTTCTTTTTTTGTTTATAACGAAATAATTAACTGGTTATAACGCGATTGCTAAACTCGTTATAACGAGATACTAACTCGTTAGACAAGATACTGACTCGATATATATGTACATAGATAACTATATAACTCGTTATAACGAGTGAATTTTTTTATCGTGGCAAAAATTACTCTTTCTGTTTTCTTTTGTTCCCGAATCTAACTCTCTTTGAAGAAAAAATCAAAGTAAGTAAATTTTCATCGTGAGTTGTAACAATGTTTCAGTATTTATATTAAAAAAGGCATCAATTAAATTTACGCAGGATTTCATAAGAAAAAACCTTATAAGTCATCGTCTCGAGAACAGAAATGCCATGATGCTTTTCAAAAGCAAGTATGAATGAAACATACATGTATTTAGCTAACGAATAGTATTCAAAATCAAAAGTCCATAAAACAATACGAAATAGGAGCAGAGCAAACACGGACCTCCAAAACATCAGAGGTTGGATCAGTTGTCATGGAGGAGTGAGCATCCCCTGCCGACCGGTCACGAGACTTGCGCTCCTTGTCATGATCGGGAAATAACAGAAAATTCCGTTGTCAATCCAGTGTATAAATAATGAACTAACAATAAGTATGAAAAACGTCAGTGATCATCTGACTCAATGAAAAATTGTATTCGCTGACAAGGTTATTGTATCTACCATAGAACTTTCGAAATGATGACTTTAAACGAGACTGCTGATATTCTTGCTTCATCAACTTGTTTATCAGTAATTTACCTCGTTTTAGAAATTGTTCATACGTAGAGCTTGCTCATGCGTGTCGAATCATCTGAGATATATAAACTCTGTATGCAGGTGATGAAGGTATATTGCTGCATATGTAAGAGAAGTTGACTATCGAAAACTTAAAGTCATCATGTTTATCAAAGAGCTTGTTAATGTTAAATTATCATTAATGTCTTTATCAAGTAAAATGTGGTATCTTTTATCTCAAGCTCACCGGGATATATCGCACCGAAAAAGAATGGAAATTACCATTATTTATTGACAATACGTTGTCAATATTTCTAAATGTCGAGTTGAAGGCCACAGCAAATGTTTCTTCTTTTCACGTTCTAGATTTTGGACAAATTCTGTTTCATATGAATACATCTTTTAAAGTAAGTATTGATTTAAGTAAGTTTATTCAAATCGTGCCCCCGGGAGTAGGATGGGTAAACAACAGGCGATGTAAGTTTTATTTCGTCAAAAATTTATAGGAAAAATTCTTCATTTTATTTTCAAGTAGATAAGTGTCGTTGCACGATAGGTTGTTACTTCAAATCTATTACTTAGTATATATTTAAAGAAGATGGGCGTGTTTGGCGTGTGGTCTACAGGAATCATTTTTTTACGATTGGAA
This sequence comes from Saccostrea cuccullata, assembly GCF_032062105.1. Taxonomy (NCBI): domain Eukaryota; kingdom Metazoa; phylum Mollusca; class Bivalvia; order Ostreida; family Ostreidae; genus Saccostrea; species Saccostrea cuccullata. The sequence goes on along the minus strand of NW_026928409.1, from coordinate 31,615 downwards.
TGAGACATACTTAGATAACGGAACATTTTTAAAATGGTTTTTGCCCATGATTTGGTTGGCTGACCATAGCTGGTCATATTTTACAAACACCGCTACAGGACTTTTTAGACGGTGGCTATATATAGCCACAGGCTATTGCTGCTGGTCTGGGCTTATGAATAAACAACATGTAAACACACGGGGATCCTAGCGGCGATTCTTGCAGAGTCGAAATAATGAAAGTAGAATTGTTTCGATGATTGAAAATGAAATGTACATAGTTCAAAAATATTTTGAAGTTATTTCAAAGACATTTCGTTGATGGAAACAAAGCCTAATTCCTGATATTTGCCATCATTAATATTTCTCGCCTCATGAATATTCATTGAAATACGCCGAACTACAACTAACTCGTACACCAACCGACTCGCATATTCGTATGCAAAGTACACAAGTCAATTCGTACATAATTTTTTCGTTTTTTCTCACATGTGCAAAAAGTAATTTCGTACACATTTGTGTTAGTTTAGAATTATAATTATTGTCAGAATATTTGATGAAATTTTTTTTATTTGTAGATAATTGTTTCACTTTCTAACTCCGAGATCAAATAATTATAATTGCCAAACAAAACACTCGCGGCTGTTTCTTAAACTTAATACTTTTTTGTGAATTTTCATATAATAAAACTCAAGTAGTTTAATGTTTGAATTAATTTCTAATATCTGTTTACGATGCTATATTAGGAAAATGAATACATGTACGTGTACGCATTTTAAGAAAGAAGAAAAAAAGATCACGACATCTTAATCAGTTAATAAAAGGGTTGTTTGGGGTATATACTATGCCATAAAATTTGTCATTTATTATTACCATTCTATATCTAAAAAAAAATTCATTCCCATTTAGAAACTCTATCGTGCCTCTAATAAAATTTACCCTTTAAAGGTGTACAAAAGGGTCCTTAAATACATGTGCATTTTACGATTTTATTCGGCTGAATTTAGGTCAGTTTTCTGCGTGTGTTCACTAAGCTATGTATTGCACATGCAATGGCTTGATAATGAATTAATAAATTAATTAATGATTAATGACGTATTAATTATATTAACATTACGTATGAGAAATAGTTTCATCGCAAACCACGACCAAAATGTACGTTCCTCTCCCATTCTGGAGAGAGCTACATATATGTAAAACTCCGACCATGACTTGAGACGACAGAAAAATAGAGGCAGAAAAATATTTTGTTATTTCGTTTTTCTTTCTCTCTTTTTTTTTCGAGCAGTATACGAGGGTTGTCCGTTAAAATCGTGGACAAAGCGTTTTTCTCGAAAAATAATGGGCGCCGTGAGATGAAATTTTTAGCAAGTATTTTTTTTTTCATATTTAACTTATCTGAATTCTCTTAATAGAATATAGACAAAAAATAATATTTCATTAACATGCTTTAATGTACATACACACGATAAAAAAAACCATTAAAAAAATAATACATGAGTATTATTTCGAAATAAGAGAATCAAAAAGATTTTGGTAATCATTATCCTATTTTTATTCACTATCTATTGTGTCGTCTATTGGAAAATGTCAGGGCATTTGCTTAATTTTGGTAAACACAACACACGAAAAATGGCGACGTTCGATTACGTTTCTACGCCCTGGAAAGCAGTTCAGTTTTTTCATCTTTAGTGTACAAAGGGAAATGGGAGTTTTCTTAGCGAAATCACTTTTTTATTCAAATTCACGGGTATAGCAAACAGCTATAGGAATAGCGAAAGACGCTGTCAATGTTGACAGCCAATTACTAGTAATAAGCCTGTTTAGTTGAATGATACTAAAAATATTTTCCATAACTTTAATACAAATAAATCTTCACAAGGTTCCATTTGTGCGCGAGATCGGTTCCTTACTGTTATTTAAAGAATTAAGGGAAACTCAACTATGTGCATCAGTGAAATTCCTTAATTTAAGTGGGAGATATCTAATTTGTTTTTAGCAAAGAGGAAACGTGACGCTGCTTTAGACACTTTGACATTATCAGCCGTGGGCCATAAGGCGACACAATACATTATATAAAATCTTACAATTTGTTTATTTATCCATAACACTTTATTTTTTAGTACAAAAATATAAATTTATAAATAAAAATACATGACTGTGCATGTTTTTGAAAAATGACATAAACTTTCATAATTTCTATATCATTTTACAAATTCTTTACAACATTTTATCTTATTCATTGGCGTCGGAAGCAAATTGAAAATGGGGGGGGGGGGGGGGGCTATGTGTAAAAAAAAAAAATTGTACCTTCAAAAAAACCTGACAATCAAATAAAAAAGGGTCCTTTTCCCAAACATGGAAATCCTAATTCGTTGGGGGGGGGGGGGGGTCGAACTTCAGTACCAAAAAAACACCACTTTCCTCATTGTTAACCTATACTAAGACGTGTCACGTATCTGTGGAAAGTGGGGGGGGGGGGGCTAAACCTACGAAGATATGTTCAATGTCTATACTTAGTATATTTTACAAATGGGGCCCCCCCCCTTACAACATTTTATCTTATTTAATGCCAGTCGCCATTTGACGTTGCGGGTTTGCTCTGAAGTCACGTACCTGAAGGAGTTCATCCTTACGTCGCGGATTCGACTTCCACTGCGGGACATCCCTTTATTCAGATTGATATCCCGTGTAATATCGCAGTAATTGCTAGCAAGAAAACATCCATCGCTGCTCAAAACTTATACTAGAAAGAGACGTTAAACAAACAAAATCATTCATGCCACCGTCTTTCAGTACTCACAGTACTTTGATTTTCATTTAGGTTGAAATACCTTGTCAGATTGTAAAATTAATGACAGTTTTTCTTAGGAGTTACAATAACATAGTAATGCTTCAAAAAAAAAATATAAATACTTATAAGATAAAAGGCAGAGATGATAAGTGTACATGTACATCACAGTTTAAGTAAAATAGAAGACTGGGATTGATTTCGCTCTCAGAGCGACTAAACCAAAATTTATCTTATGAATTCAAAATTAAAAAAAAAAAAAAGAAAATCAGTAAATAAAATGAAACTGAAAAAAAGAATTGATTGTTAGCATTAAAAAAAGTAATAACGCCCCATGCGAGACTCGAACCACAAACTTTTCACTTCTATTGCACTGAACAGGTAGCCTATATTCCGCACTTGGCCATACTGGACCATGACGTTGACTAATCTTATGAATATGGAGAGCCGCTTACACCTACATGTATTGATTTTTGCAAAAGCATTCTACATACAGAAATGGTTGTTGTGAAAATTATATTACATGTATTATATATAATATCCATGAGTAAAGTTGCAACTCGAATACAAATAAATTTACGGTATCCAAGCCTTATGCTCCGTAAGTCTTTTTTTTTCTTCACCCTAATATCCACCCAGAAAATGATGATTGGTATGAATCGAAAGCGCTGATAATGCTTCCTGTAACAGTCGCTGTCGGGTGTGTCCTAATGTAGACAATATCACCCTGACTGATTTCCACCACCACAGTTCCGCTAGAACTTTGGTCCTCATTTACACTTCTACTGTCCGAGAGTCTTCCACCTTTTCTTACAGAATTCACCATCAGTTCCGAGATGATAAACCCATGAAACTGGCTGTATATGTTCCAGTTGAACACATACACGCCATTAGTGGGAGCGGTAAATATATATGCCACTATGCTGATTATACGAGGATCCGACATTGGCTATGACGGTTTCAAATATCATGGTTTGGTGTTGACCAGGATGGGGTTCACTTTTGCTCCTATACGCATAAAATGCTACTACATGCGCTGAAAATAAAAGATTATCGATATTATAAAATAAGAGAGTAAAACCTATATATGCATTATACGCTGTTTTATAAGCAGTCAATCATTACCTGAGGGGACAGTTCCGCTAAGGAATCTTCTCTCCTTCTGACTTCCACGAACATCACTTGAATTCGAGTTATCACCATTTTTCTTTAAGGTTTGAATAATCGCACTCTGTTTACTCTTTTCTGTTGAAGTCTTGCGATGCTCTCCCTTTAGTTCTGAGTAAGTGTCAACATTTTCAGCCAATGTTTTTAATTTTAAGTCGGAGATAATCTTTTTTTGGAAGGTATACTCTTTTCTCCAATTTGCTTTGTCTAGAGTCCGATCTTCTTATCTTTGCTTCCAGGGTCGATATTTTGGTTGTAAGTTCTTTGCGGTCTTTCTTCGCCATTGTTTCTAAAGTAGCAATTTTATGGTCTTGCTCGTTTATTTTTCTCAATAGTTCTTGAAGGGTGAAGTCGGAAACACCTTCATCCATTGCTCCTGAACTCGATACTTCGACCAGTAACAAAACGCAACAGAAACACCCAACAAACACTGAATAAAACATATTGTTGAATGCTGCGTGAACAAGCAAAATGCCAGATCTTGTCTGCCTGATAAGAATCTTCAGTAAAGATAAGTCATAAACAAGGAGTGTTTGTTTTTACATTAAATTTTCAAACTTTTGAAAAGCAACTTACTTCCAGTACATTTACAAACCTATTCTTGTATATTTTTCAAAAAACAAAATAATTCACTTATTTCGTAATATTTATGTGGAAGTTCAAGGGAGAGATCAAGTCAATATGATAGAGTACAAATGAAACCATGTAAAGTTTAAGAAAAAAAATCAAGGTAAAAGTAAGAACACAGGTATGAAAAAAAGATTATGTAGATTGAAGAAAAAACCACAGACACTTGTTTCGGAAATAAATTTTAACCATTAGTATAATAATAACATAACATAATAATAGTATCCAACTCTGAATTACACTCAGTACCCCCTCTTCAGAAACGCACTCATTAAAACTTTCAGAGGAAATCCACTGGCAAACTGTTTATTACCATTGTCTTTAACGATAATATATATCGTACACAACCATATATGGCATACATGTGTTTGTTTTCTTTTATCTCCGTAAACAGCGTCAAAACAAAGCTCGCCGAGTGGAAGAGTCGAACCCTGACACTCTACACCTTTTATGTGACAGATCTTAGCAATATTTCTGAGTCAGCTGCATATGGCATTTATGTCTTTTTTCAATGCTCAAAAGCCTTTACTGAGTACGTCATTTTTAGCTGAGGCAGGCCATTGACAAAATATTGTGTCAATATTTCAGGTACATGTATTTCAATAAATTAATCAGAATTTTGTATCTTCTACAGTTGTTATAATGATCTGTTGTTGGGTCTTATTTTGACATACCAATACCAATTGTTAGGCCATTGTTTTAAATTAAAAAGTTGTCTATGCATACCTCAGGTAAATACCTAAGGCCCTTGGAAGGTGTGACCGGCTGACAAGAAATGTTTACTACTCCTAGGCACCTGATCTCCTACAAACTTTGGAACTTTCAGGGATCAGTTTTTAATGTCTGGTTCACATATTTGTTTTGGTTTCTGTTTTTCTGAGATTGTTCACAGTTCAATATCTTCGTGTAACAGGAAAGGAGAAAATGCATGGCTGGACCGGGAATCGAACCCGGGACCCCTGTATCTTTAGTCAGGTGCTCTACCAACTGAGCTATCCAGGCCGATATCTACGGCCCAAACCATTACCTGGTACATTCCTCCCTCCTTAAATGGTCTTCGCCCTCGAAGACACAACCCAAGTTCTTATTGCCCCTGGTAGGACTTTCACCTGCAATTCCAGGGGTGGTTAACGGCACCAAATCTGTAACAGGAAAGGCAAACCATTACATTCGCTATTTGGACCCCAAACACTGATGAAAAGTATTATCACCCTGGTTTAGTTTGTGTATTACAGTAAAATGAAATCAGATTAAAATGTAGGAGAAATTGCCATTTGAAAAAATTCAAGTTTTAAGTAACCATTTTTGGTTACATGTTCATGAAATATGCCGAAGTGAAGCGTTATAGTTCATGTCATCATGATTTCTCAAAAATCAAATTCATTTCTTAAGTATCAGCATATGAGGTTTTATAAAAATACCTTGAATACCGGAAATTAATTTCTCTCAAACTGAGCTAAAGGCAAAATGTAACGATAAGACAAACACTTTTTGCCCAGATTTACATTGGGTCATAAACATGATAAAATTAAAGAATTGTCATGATTTATTCCTTTTTGTTCACATGTTTAAGTAAAAGCATGAAATATATCTCTGATAATAATGGAAACAATATTATAAATTAATCATACACAAGCCTCAAGCTCCTCCACTACTCTTTAATACATGTCTTGCTGACTTTCACAAAGTTTTATTATAGTGTCTCTTGATTCATGTTTCCATTTTCATTATTACAATAAATCTTTCCATAAAACACAATTTTTTAGGTCCATCTAAAATTCTTTCCAATCTCAGGTTGTCTTTCCTGCTGAAGGTATGGCTCCCATCCTTGTAGGGTCCTGTGACGGGTAATGGACAGCTACTGAGGTCACAGGGGTCATTCTAGGTGGACCTGGAGGGGGTCTAAGGGGCATCATCCCTGGCGGAGGGGGAGGAAGTCTTACACCTGAAAATAAAAAAAATCATTCATACATATAATCGCATACAGGTACAGATAATATTGACTTTTAAATAGAAAACATGGTCTATTCAATAAAAAAAACATCTTGTCCTCATAAATAAAATGTTTAAACAATACTAGTTTTTCTTCAAAATTGATTTTTAAAAAATTTTTTTATTAGAATTTTCATGATTTCAAAACAATTAAACATAGGTAATCAGAGATTACAGAGCTCACCTCAACGAATGTTGTCTTTAAATAAGGCAAAGTCACACAATTAACCAACAAAAAATGTACATTCCAAAAATGAAAATATCTAAGCAATTTTGATCTGATACTTTGAAGTAGACCAACATAAAAAATTTAAAGTAGTTCTTCATGAAAATGTAATTCAGCATCTAAAGCAAATTTGAGTTTTCATCTCTTGATGCAACATTTGTGCAAGTTTGGTTTATACAATGTTATAAAAGCCTTAAAGTTTTTTGGTAATAGACCTGCAACCATAACTTTAACCTGGTCTATTATCTGAAAAATATATATGTCGAATTCAGCCTCCGAAGCAAGTCCATTAGTGTGCATCCTAAGATATAGTTAATTGGAAATGAAACATACATCAAAAATTAACATTTTCACTCATCCACAAAATGTAGGTCAGATTCAGCATCCGAAGCAAGCCTGGTAGTATGCATCCTAAGATGTATCATCCATGCAAGATTGGTCATTAAAGAACTCATAGTTACTTGGAAATGAAACCTGCACCAAAAACTTTTACTTGTTCACTCAACTGGAAAATGTAGGTCAGATTCAGCATCCGAAGCCCGGTAGTGTGCATCCTTAGATTTATCATCCATGCAAGTTTGGTCAACATAGGGCTTAAAGTTACTTGCAAATGAAACCTGCTCCAAACACTTTAACCTGTTCACTCAACTGGAAAATGTAGGTCAGATTCAGCATCTGAAGCAAGCCCGGTAGTATCCATCCTTAGATGTATCATCCATGCAAGTTTGGTCAACATAGGGCTTATAGTTACTTGGAAATGAAACCTGCACCAAAAACTTTAACCTGTTCACTCAACCGGAAAATGTAGGTCAGATTCAGCATCCGAAGCAAGCATGGTAGTATGCATCCTTAGATGTATCATCCATGCAAGTTTGGTCAACATAGGGCTTATAGTTACTTGGAAATGAAACCTGCACCAAAAACTTTAACCTGTTCACTCAACCGGAAAATGTAGGTCAGATTCAGCATCCGAAGCAAGCCTGGTAGTATCCATCCTTAGATGTATCATCCATGCAAGTTTGGTCAACACAGGACTTACAGATACTTGGAAATGAAACCTGCACCAAAAACTTTAACCTGTTCACTCAACCGGAAAATGTAGGTCAGATTCAGCATCCGAAGCAAGCCTGGTTGTATCCATCCTTAGATGTATCATCCATGCAAGTTTGGTCAACATAGGACTTACAGATACTTGGAAATGAAACCTGCACCAAAAAACTTTAACCTGTTCACTCAACCTGAAAAAGTAGGTCAGATTCAGCATCCGAAGCAAGCCGGGTAGTATGCATCCTTAGATGTATCATCCATGCAAGTTTGGTTAACATAGGGCTTATAGCTACTTGGAAATGAAACCTACACCAAAAACTGCACCAAAAATGTTAACCTGCTCCAAAAACATTAACCTGGTCATTCCTTTGCTAAAATTGCAGCATCTGAAACTTTGACTGGTACAATGAAACACACTAGAACCATCTTCCATGCATGTCTAATCAATATAGGACATAGAAGTACTTAAAAAGAAAACTGCTCCAAAAAACTTAACCTTAACCCGGGACGCCGACGCCGACACCGACGCCGACACCGACGCCGAGGGTATTACATAAGCTCCCCCAACTTCGTTGAGGTGAGCTAAAAATCTAGCAGCCAAACAAAATGATTAATCAATTATTACATACCTGGAGGAGGGGGCCCTCTCACCATTCCATAGGGCATCATTGGAGGTCCCCTGGGTGGTAGACCGAGAGGTGGGGGTCTGAGTGGCATGCCCATAGGTGGAGGTGGATTACTGAGATTAAAGAAATTGTTGGCAATCTCCTCAGGTGGTGCTGGCAATGCTGTGAGATCAGATAACGCAAGATATGAATAATTTACAAAAAAGTTATAGAATATTCAACACATATCAGGTAATTTAAACTTATAACTTATGCAAATATTGAATGTTGTAATGTTGTCTCTAAAACAATTTACCTGCAAACAAAATTTGATTTATCTGAATTAAACATGCATGACAGTTTTACCTCCAGGTAGACCAGGCACAGGCTCCAGATCTTTATCCTCCTCCTCTCCGTCTTTCTTTAATGCCATGTGTTGTCCCTGAGATCGGCCCCACTTGATGGTCAGGCGCCGCCCGCCGACGATTAGTTTGTTGAAGGACTTCTCAGCTGCTGCCTCTGCTGCTGTTCTTGTTGTAAACTGAACGAATGCACACTGTTGTTTTGCAACCACATTGATCATACGGATCTCCCCAAACTGGTAAAAGTGATCCCTGTAATGAAATCATCAAAGAAATATTTCACACAATAATTATTTGAAAGTTCATTTTTATCTCTTTATACAATACCTAAATGATCAATACTACACTTTCTTTTTTCTGTCAGAGCTAAAAAAAATTGTAAGTTGCCTAAATGGATATTGATTGAACAATAAAATACCATCTTTTCCATCTGAACATCAACTTTAGTTTCTAAAACAATTTTACATAACTCAGAATCTTTTCTCAAAGAGATGGAAATTTAATTTTCTTAAATGTCAATTAAAAGAAAAATTTGAAAATTTTATTTTCTTAAACTTCGAAAATGACCCACCTTAGTTCCTTTTCCCCAATATTCTCCCCTAAATTTCCAATATATAGAGTTGTGATAGTTTTATCCTCTGGCAGAGTCAGTTTAGGCATGTCTGTGTACCGCTGTAACAGTTTGTCAGCCACTGGATCGTTACTGCCGTAGAATCTGTCCTTGATGTTCTGATCTGCTAGTGGATCATCAGGGTCTGTTGGCTTTTCATGTCTGCAAAAAAAAAAAAATCATTAAAAAAAAATTCTTACAAGTTTCTTACTCTTATATATGTGAAACTGAAAACAAACATATCAGAAGAAAGAAATTTCATCTTTTGTATTTAATGAAAAACATTTCTATGACTTAAGAGTGTGAACTTAAAATAGATGGGTAAAATATTGAAACATATCTATAAACACATTTTTTATGCAAACTCAATCCGAAAACAAAGTATCCAATCTTTATCCAAACTTAAAATCTTTAAACAATATTCAATACAGCTTTTAAGACTGATCCTCACCTGTATGGACATTCCTCTCCCCTCTTACATTCTCCCTTGACCCAGAAGGAACAGATGTGAGGGCGGTTCCTCTTGTAGTAGGGGGTGGTCCTGGCTAATTTTAGTAACATATCACTAGGAGCCATGGCCTTGCCTAATGCCCCACCAGGTGCTGTCCCATCATTGTTTGCAATCTAAAAAATGTTTTCAGGGAGGTCATCAGTTAATTGTTACTGTGCATACTTGGGAGAATTCACCACAAAAAGGTGAACAATAGAGTGTTTCTTTTAACAGATATGATAATTTGAGATAGTACAATGTGGTTATTGAAATATAAATGTAATAAACTTTTACTATACATGCACAAAAAAATTGTTAATGACTCCACATTCAACATACACTTTACAGGTAATTGTTTTGTATTTTATGAACGAGATGACCTGCTATAGTAATCAGGATCAGAACTTTGTTACATACTTCTCTCTCCATATTCTGTGTGTAATATTCTTTGTTGACGTCAGACTTTGGCATACTGTCTTGTACTTTGAGAGCAGCATCTCGCACTTGAACGGGCAACCCTGGAAATCACAGTCAATTGTTGTGAATAAAAAGGAGGATATACTACATTCAAAATATTAAAATCATGTTGTACTAATGTTCTTTTTCTATTTGTAAGCACTTGATTTGTTTTGACTATGTGACAGTATAAGCAAGAAAACTTTCAATTATGAACATGTTCTATTACTTAATTTACTTTCCAAAAGAGAAAAGGCTATGAACATAACCAAATATTCTATTACTTTAACCTGGTTTATTCAACCTTATGAAAACAAATTTCTTTTTTCTTTTTACAAGTTCACTCACCATATTCTAGATCTAGTAAACAAGTCTGACACACATTCTTAAGTTTAGAGCAGGTCTGACACACCTCTGTCTTCTTAAACCTCATACGTGCCCCAGGACACCACCTAAATACCGTGAAAGGACGGGCACAGATTTTACATTCTTTTCCATATTTCTCTTTCATCTGTAAAAGAAGAAATGAAAATTGATGTGAACCAAAAACATAATGATTTGTGTTTATAACTGTTTATCACTAACCCAACAACATGTTTATGTTCATAGGCCATAGGTGTCATAAACAATGATTGATGAGTTTTAAAAAAAACAAACGGTGAAAGTTTGTATTTTTATTTTGTCTTGACACTACAATTACCAAATGATTCTACATGTACTTATAATTCAACATTGAAGAGTACTTTCAGTACTGTATATCACCAAATATTCAAAAGACCTTATTTTCATGAAATTGTCATTTGGACTTAATTTTTGTGAATTAAACATTTATGCTTTATAATCTTTGAATACACAATAACATGCAAGAATTAAATTTTCGTCAGTAGATAGTCTCATGTTAATGATGAAAATAAAGTTCTCAGGAATAATACATAATTTACAGTATTCTGATCAGACACAATGTACAGCATGAAGATGATAAAGGATACAAATTGAAGGTACATGGAATCTTCTGGTACTTACCATCCTGATGTAAGGATTATCTCCCAGGCAAGTCTGACATAAAATGGGAAATTCCTACAAAACACATACATTTATTTTTAACAGAGTTATATGTGCCATCTTTTAATCTAACAAGATATCATATTCAGTAGATATTACACAATCTCTTGATTAAGCTATATACTATACGTGTGCATAAATATTGGCATGTTCAAAATTTAGGGCATATCACTGCATATGGAGTTGTTGGCATATTCATGAATTAGCAGTACACACTGATATCACAATCTCTTGATATATTACTTACGTTAAAAATGATGTCAAAATTTAGCATATCACTGCATAAATTTGGCATATTCATGAATTCTCATCATTATTGTTTTATAAGCCAGTATTCTGAAATATGAACATGATGAATCCTGTTTTCCTTACAGATGCAATATAATTTTGACCTTGACTTATTTCATTGATTCTAGAAGTAACTGTTTAGCCTCAAAATTTTGAAACTTTTTCTGCAATTACACAGAGAAGGACACATCTTCAAGAGTGAATTTTTTCATGATTTTTTTTCAAATAAGATCTGACAGTTGAAAATTATCACTGTATCGAAGTGAGATTTTCTGCTCATCCTGAGAAAAATGCTTATTTAGAAAAAGATTGGTTTTAGTAGCTGAATAGTAGCTAGTTCTAAATAAAGTTTCTTCAGATAGGTAAATAAAAATAAGTAGGTATTTCAATTTTCAAGCTACGTAGCTACAGTGAACTAGGGCCTAAGTGATTTTTCCTTACATCTAGAGGTATCCCAAAATCATTGTTCCTTCCTCTTACACTTTAATTTAGAAGTAAATATATAGTTTACACAAAAAAGAAAAAGGATCAAAGAAAATAAATGATTGATAAAGGCAAATATTACCGCATCTTCCCAATTTTGTCGATTGTACGTGTTTGCACCTTTCGAAGTCGCCATTTTAAATCTTGAAAGGAAAATTATAGAAAAAGAAAAAGTGAGGAAAATATCCATTACAAAATTCATTTCAATTTTTAAATTTAATACACTAAAATATTATTTTAACATACATATTTCAATGTTTATATAAAGATATCTCACACTTCTTTATCGTAATAAATCTAGTTTCATGTTTCGTTTTGAGCATAATTTTTACAGATTGTTGCGTAATTTACGAAGTCACGTAAGCGCTTGAAATCATGAATGTTTTGAAAGCAAAATGTAAAGAACTATACAGACAACAACTTTCACTTTATTGTCAACAGAAAATGTACCCAAACTGGCACAAAGACTAAAAAATTAGTCAATATTTTATTTCATCCTATCTGTCATCTGATGATATCTGAAAGCGAAATTGTCATTAGTATCAAGGTAAATATCTTATTGAGAAACTAATGATTCTCAATACCATCAAGTTGAGCTGATGAAATATTTCTTTTTTTAAAAAATTCCAAAAAATGTTGTTTTTAGCATTTATGCTACTTATCTTTTATTTCAGGAGAAATCAAGGAATGTCACGGGGGGTTATTTCCCTTCGATTCAACCAAGATCATGGTAAAGTTCAGTTTTCTTTAAACAGAAGTTCTATTTTAGTAAATGAACTACAGTCAGTTAGTCAGTGTCCTTTGGGTTTTATTTGAAAGCTGTGAATATAGGTATAAATGATCAGATGATGCCAAATATACAGAAAAATTAATGATAATATGTTGACGGTGCGACCGTTATGGCGAGCGCAGATCTATATTTTATTTTGTTATAATTTAGATCGGGCTCGTCAAACTGCACGTGATATTTGGTGCGTCAGAAGCTCTGATGTCACATGACGCCGTATGTAATTTACATTTCAAAAAAGAAGCCTGAACAGTGCTGAAAGTAAATGAAGAACGTTTCTTTTACTATTTGTCTTCAATATGTATCCATTAAATCAGGGCATGTTTACTTTTAGTTGAACTTTTGCTGCTATTCTCGTGAGAACGTAGCTTTAACAAGTGATGCATTGTGGGTCCAAATTACGGCGTCAAAAAATTCTATCGAATGAATGTGCAGTAGTCCGAATTTTCTCTTCGCACAGGCGTTGCTTTAAGAGCTCGCAGTGACGAGCGTCGCTTCGCGACGCTCGCTGCGCTCGCTAATAAGGATTGTTTCACAATCTGTCGGTTAGGGACAAGGGTAGATGCTTATTATTTGATAGTTATACCCCCCGCAAACAAAGTTTAGGGGTATATCCTGGCGTTACCGGTTTTCGATAGTTTAAAACTTGAGTCAAAAAATTAATCTAGGCATCTATGTTTTTCTCACCTCAATTATTTATGTATTATTAGTCAACAATAAATAAATATATTCAGACATTTATTTGTTTTTTTAAATCAAGAATTTCAGTTGGATCCACCATAATCCGAGTTGTTTTGAATGACGTCACCTATTTTCGATAACAAGTATGGCGCACAGTTATTGTCATAAAAACATCGAATTATGTTATTTTGTGTGGGTTTTTGTATTCTTTTATTTGTTTTTTGTCCCTTTTTATGGTATTGGATTTTTGTTGTCCTGTTTTCAACTATAATCTTAACCACAAATAAAATATGATTAATTATAACATTTATTTTTTGGTTGAAATTTTATAAAATTGAAATTTCAAGCCAAGAGCCATTGTCTGCTTGGAAAGCATTATCCACAGCCTTTGGCCTATAATAGTTCTTGTAATTTCCCCCTTTGATGGAAAATATCTACAAAGAAACGAACAATAAAGCAACAGGAACAAAACTTAAAACATTGAAATATATCAAAATTTAAAAATAGAATACACGTAACAGGCTTCCACACTTTATTTTTTAAGCGGAAGTTAGCCCAAATTGAGGTTCATCTATTTTTAGGCCATAACACAGAGCTTTTTAACAGACAATAACATTAAATCATCAAATGTTGTTTTCAGGCTTAGGAGATAGGGTTTTAGAGTGAATTTTTTTGCATTATGAGAAAAGGGTGTGATTTGAATAGATAAAGAGAAAAAAGAATCTTACCTCACTAAACGGCATAATTTTCTATCTTTTTGGCTTTAATACACTTCATGCATCTGATGATAATTTTGGGATAAGACTTCAGAAAAATTACGAAAGGGTTTCTGATTTATTGTTAAAAACATTAGCCTAACGAAATTAGGATACTATCGAAAATAGGTAACGTAACAATATAGGAATAACCTTGTCCGTCTGTCTGTCCGTCTATCCGTTCCTCCGTCTGTCTGTTTGTCCATCTGTCTGTGCAAACATGTCCGGTTGTCTGTTTGTCCATCTGTCTGTGCAAACATGTCCGGTCCATATCTTTCTTACGGAGGAACATTAGAATCTACTACTCCACACAAAGATTGCCCATGACTTAAGGGTTTGTCATGACCTTGACCCAAGATCACTTAGGGAAGTTCAAGGTCACTGGAAGAAAAATTTCATAATTTTTGTCCGGTCCATATCTTTCTTATGGATAAACTTGGTAGGTTCTCATTTCACAAAGATTGCTCATGACCTAAGGATGTGTCATGACCTTGACCCAAGGTCATTTGGGGAAGTTCAAGGTCACTGGAAGAAAAATTTCATAATTTGTGTCCGGTCCATATCTTTCTTTATTATGGAAAAACTTGAATCTACTACTTCACACAAACATTGCTTATGACCGGAGGTTGTGTCATGACTTTGAACCAAGGTCATTTATGCAAGTTCAAGGTCACTGACAGAAAAAGTTCATGATTTGTGTCTGGTCCGTATATTTAGTCTATTTTTTAATTAGGCTGCGCCTTCGTTTCATTAAAAAAAAATATATTACATTTGCACTAAAAATGTTTTAGCATTTCTCTCTTCTCTTAGATTCATAAAATATTCATGATTTAGCACTTCTGAAAAACCCAGCAGGGAATATTTTGTCCGGTTTGAACAGTTCTAGTTGGTCCTAGAATAATCTAATTGTGTCTCGAAACAAGCCCTCACCACAAATAGAATGCCTCCCATATACTCGTAATGTAGCAAAAAAATTGCAGAATCACTCCTAAACAATTCTGAAGAATACAAAAGGATTATAAATTATAACAAACCTATTAGAGGCTGTACATACCTTTAAACCTAAAATATAATCCACATAAATACGAAAATTCGATTAATTTTTTCAACGTTTATTTCTCGCTTCAAATTTACACGCCATGTTTAATTCAGAACTCTCGTGATTAATTGTTCATAATAAATGCACTGAGTTAGAGTTATCGCCCGTGTTTATTTTGCATTTTTAATGATAGTTCTAACATTCTATGTAATTATTTGAAACCTACCAGTATTCAGTTAACTTGGATCCACCTCAAGGCACCTGTTCAAACTGAATGTCACATTTGGATTGTTAAGAGATTTATGCACAAGACCTTGTTACTATGGATTTTTCCACCTATAATGACATAACTTTTTACTTTTAAACATTACTTTTAAAAAATCCCCTTTAATTCAGTTCTTATAGATCTTTACCATTCTGTATGACATGGTATGAGAAATTGTTAATTGTATTTGTTAGTTGTAGGTCAGATGTATATAGATAGCAGAGTCTAAAAAGTGTAATTCTTCATTTAAAAATCCTCCTAAATATTGGGGTGTTTTTTTTTTTTTTAAAGAATAACGATTCAATGATTCATGATACATATTCTTGATTTTTTGAAAGAATTACCACCAGCTCAGGCTTCCCAGTTTGATTTGGTAATTTTTTTTTTCATTTGATTATTTTTTCATCAACAGGTTGTTTCACATGTGCAACAGAAACTGGACTGAAGATTTACAATGTAGAACCACTAACACAAAAGCTTACACTAGGTAATGTTTATACAGTAGAGATGATATTTTGATTGCAATCTTGCAGTGAATTGTGGAGAATATTGAGGTAATTACACTGCAAGAACTTAGAAGTATAGATTAGACTAAAGACAATAGGTAAAACATTTTGACTGTCTTGAAAATATTGACAATTATTTAACTTTTTAACAAAATTTTACTTGCCCACAAACATTGACTCCATGAATTAAGATGATTCCACAGAATACGTGATTAACATGTATAAAGAAAAGATAGTCTAGATAAGAACACCCATAATGTTGAAAATTGTTTTTGTTTAGAATTTATTGGTGTGTTTACAGGACAAGATGTGGTGGGGAGCATTGCTTGTGCAGAGATGTTGTTTCGCTCCAACATTGTAGCCATGGTTGGAGGTGGATCCTCGCCGAGATATGACGAGAAAGCTGGTAATGTTTCTATCACTTATCTTTTCTTCGTAGATCTCTCTTTCTCGTGTCAGTTTCAGAACAGAAAAAACAACATCTTCTAAGTACTTTGATCCAGCATCTCCTTTTAACTGGAGACTATATTAGTATTATGTGAGTGTTTTGATGACAGTAAATAATTAGATTGCAATTTTTTTTTTAACAGCTTTGATTTGGGATGATACAGCAAAGAAGGTTGTCATGGATGTTTCCTTCAACCAACCAGTCGTGTCAATAAAACTCAAGTATGACAGGTCAGGAGATTGATTTTGTTATCTCATTGATTTTTTGTTGACATATATTTTTTGTATCTGTATGGAATACAGAGCATCTGCAAATGTAAATTTGCTTTTAAAAAATTGGCCATATTATTAAAAATGTTCCAGAGTTATGGTATTGAAGAATTTATTTTTCATATCTTATAATCAAAACATTCATTGTGATTACATGTTAATGGATTCTCTATTTTTTATTTACAGATTGATTGTTGTTCTAAGAAATCAAATCTATGTGTTCAGTTTTCCAAATAACCCTACCATGTTGCACTCATTTGACACAAGGGATAACCCTAAAGGTAGATAACTCTTCTTATTCCCAACTTTTATAAGGATGTGGCACCTGGTTAAATCTACATGTATATCGTGTACAAAGTAAAAATTTGAAAATTAAGGGAAATTTACAGTGAAAAATAGCACTTAAAAGTAAACTCACTGAAGGAAAAATTATATAAATGTTTTAAGTTAAGTTGAGGTATTATGGAGAAAATACAGTAGATATGTGAGACAAGTAATGGTCAAAATAAATCTAAAACTGTACAGATATTATGCTGGGTATTTAGTATATATGTGATATTGACATATTATGAGTGTATGTAAAAGTATGATCATAAAATTGATCATAGCAATGTCTCTAGAATTCGGATATGGCGTAAATTTCCCTCATGCATATATAATACATATATAAGATACATATATTCCTATTCAAGTTTTGGATAAAAATGTCATTGCAATTATGTAATGATATCATTTTGTTTCAGTGAATAAATTAAAACAAATTTCAATTCTAATCATTTTTCTCTGATTTATCCAGGCCTGTGTGATGTCTCTCCTTTTGGTCAAGTGATGGCTTTCCCAGGTCAAAAATGTGGCAGTGTTCAGATTGCTGTAAGATCTCTTCATAAAGGAAACCTTAAATTGTTGTAACTATATTTACAAAAGTCAAATCCCACATATAATTGTGATACCATTAATGTAAAATCAACTATTAGAAGTTTCTCAGCCAGTTACATGCAATCCCTATCTTCTGATTTTTCTTATGGCCCTGCCGCTGTCCTTACAAGTGCTCCTTAAATACCCCACTTCCTGTGTATCTTTAGATAGAGTTCTGTTCAGAATTAATTGTTGCCTCTCTGATTGACAGGACCTTGAGACCACACAGCCCGGACAATCCACATCTCCTGTTACAGTCAGTGCCCACCAGGGGGAGATAGCATGCCTCACTCTGAATCAGCAGGGGACACTACTGGCTACTGCCTCCAAAAAAGTAAAACAGTTAAAAAAACAATAAAACAGAAACAACTTGATCTTACTGTGCTAAATAAAGAAGAATGTAACAGATCTGAGATCTATATTTTTTGAACAATTAACAAAAATTCTGTCCTCATGAACCACAAAAAGTTTGGTTGCCAAAGAACATCGACCATCATGAATTAAGATGATTCCACATTTCAGTTTATAGATACAGAAATGTAAAGAGATTCATGCTTAATAACCAATGTAATTTGTAATCTGTGTTTATTAAATGTATTGTATGATTGTAGGGAACCCTGATCCGAGTGTTTGACACATCAACAAAGAAGCTGGTGGTGGAACTCAGGAGAGGGGCTGACCCAGCCACGTTATACTGGTCAGTGAAAGCATAACTAGGTTACAAAACTAGGTCATAAAATACTACTAACTACTGCAGAAATTCATTTGATAAGCTGAATGTGATATGTCTTGACCTTGATTTATTTATGAAATTCATATAGGTAATACCGGTGTATGTAATTAAAGCCTGAAGGATTTTTCCTTTAATTTGTTGAAAAAGTTTCTAGTTTTTCTAGAGATTTTACCTACGTTTTCTTTACCTTACATTATTTTTACAGTATCTCCTTCAGTCATGATTCTTCCTTTCTGTGTGCCTCCAGTGATAAAGGGACCATTCATATCTTTGCTGTAAAAGATACAAGTCTGAACAGGCGATCAACGTTAGTATTTGTAAAAAATACCACACTCGGCAATTTTCAAGATAATTACAATTAAGACACAGTTGCCTATTCAATAGTTACAAGCCATTGACAAAAAAAAAACTCTCTCAGATAGCCCCATGCCTTACACTTGTCATTCATTTTATTTGACAGGTTTAAAACCATGGGATTTCTAGGAACATATGTGGAATCCCAGTGGGGCCTGGCCAGTTTTACAGTGGCTGCAGAGTGTGCATGTATTTGTGCCTTTGGCCCAGGGCATTCTGTAATAGGTAACAACTCGTTTTGTTCATTTTATTGCCCTCCCTTTCTGTTCCTCACTCTGTTATTCCATCACTGTTGTTCTCACAATTTGTTTTACAGACATTTTATGCATGCTTGCAAATAATTTTCTGATTTTTGGCATGTGTCTTTATATTGACGGCTTACTGAAGAGGCATTAATAAGTGGACATATTATTGTTATAAATCTCATTGTCATCTTCCAGTCATCTTCGCTAGCCAAGGGTTTCTGATATGATACTCTCCTTCATGAGGAGAGTATTGTTTCAGAAACCCTTGGCTAGCGAAGATGTATTCCAGTTTTCTGACTGGGGCTTTAGCCATTGAAATTGACATTATGAAATATACATGTATAACAAAATAATAATTAACACTCTGATATAGCGGTAATATAAATTTAATGAATTTCACACGGTTATAATGTACGGATATAGTGAAGTAAAATGTGACTTCATTACTTTTCAAATGTAAAAATGTTAACTCTTCAAATGTTTTACTTTTTTAATTCAACAGTTTAAAATTCTGTTGTAGCTGTATGTGTAGATGGGACTTTTCACAAGTATGTGTTCACAACTGATGGAAACTGCAACAGAGAAGCCTATGACGTGTACTTAGACATCGGAGATGATTTTGAATGAACACAGGTTTTAATGAAAGGGGGAAAAGGCATACATTTTTACATGTACATATTTTAGATGTTAATCGTACACTCTTATTTCATTATCTCATGTCTTTCTTCAATTATGATTAAATTTTGTCTAGTCACTCATTAAATGAGGATTGGTGATGTTTCTTCTTCCTCCAACATTTATATTGTGTACATATTGAGAACATGAAGCAAACGAGTAAACTGTGTTGATCTTTGTCATTTCCATTTAGATCATTTGTCATATAAAAAATGCCAAGTATATTTATTTTTAATTGTAAATATTTTTTACTTCCATACTAACTAGTATGTTAATGTATATTACAATCATTGAAAAATAAAATATAGAAACCGCATGCAAGATTGTCAGAAAAGGGAATTTGTGAAAGAGATCTGATTTATTTATATGCATTATACATGTAAATAAACACACAACAAATATAAAAATTTCGAGTTTTATGTACAAAAGTTTTCATTACTGTAACAACTGGTACATTTTGCTTCATTGTTATTAAATACATGTATTATCTCTACAACTTTTTAAGAAGAACAGACAATTAAATTAAGGTTGAACATTAAAAACTAAATCACAGTAACAACAAATATTAAATTTGGTCTGATTAAAAACTATTCAGGGACAAAAATGAAAAGTTAAAACCCAAATCAGACCTGTATACAGAGTGAAAATTAAAACTCAGGATTCTCGTGAGTGTAATGCCATTCATATGGAATTCTCTAAAAAAAATTTATGAACCATACATATAATATACAACTTAAAGCATCTACTCATGTATCCGATGTATTTTCAACAGATCCATGATTTAATCAATCACAAATATTCTGTTAACAGCAACACACTTTATTACAAAAAAATTCAGTTGTAATTGCAATATATTAAAATTAATTGAACATATGCAATGAACCTTCAACATTTGAATTCATGTAGAATGCTTTATTAATTTGGACAATTTGCCTAGGAACACAAATGTCCCAATTAATAAGGTTTGACTGTATATATATGCTTGTTTGTCAGTCTCGGTACAATTTACATTATTACACATTTATTCTCTACTCTCATTTGTGTCTTGGCACTCAATTTTTTTTCCATAAATATTTCAAATTTCATTTGCACAGTGCTTCACGAGTCACAACAGAAAGCTCTTTTAGATAACATAAATTTTGAACCAATTGAAAACATGTTCAAATACATGTATCTGAATGCATTGCAAATTACACTTTTTTTTCTCCAAGACCATTTGGATAGGAAAAGTTGATTCTAAAGAATTCACTAAAATGCAAAAGCAGTTCTCATTAAAAATGCAAATACTTTGGAGCCCAAATCTGATGTTTTCAAATAGTTATCCTATAAGTATAATTCTCTGTTTAAAGTAAAAAAAAGCTTAAAGAAAAATTTGATTTGGATTATTGACCTATGATATACTCTTATATAATTAACCAGAACACACAAATTAAAACCTTTACAAAATTGTTTCCATAAAGCATAATATTCAGTCAGCACTTTCTTACAAATGATTAAATACACATATTTAACTTGCAATTTAAAACATGTACTTCAATGACAATACATCACACTTTCCATGTTAGTTTAACGAGAATGCACAGCATTCGAGTCCATTGATAAGAATTCCACAAATGAATCATGCACTTCCTGGATAAAAAGGGAATTTTTTGGTGTGCACTGGAAATTAATCAACACTCGTTAAAAGAATGTCTCCCATCCTGGCTAAGAGAGACTCAAATTTCACATAAAGTAAAACTTCCCAAAGATCACAATTATACTCTGTACATTGGAGAGTTTGGGGTTTACCTATGCATATATAGACTGAAGTCTATCACAAGAGGGTGTAGGGTGGTTCTGGGCTTTTTCATATAATCTTGCATCAGCATGATTTCTAGCTCTCCATAATAAGTTTTCTTCTACAATAGAAGGTAAAATTTTGCATTTGAAAAGTAGCCATATTAATAGTACAGATGACTGAATTTCATTGAAATTTTGACCATGAGAAAAAGTAAGAAAGTTTCCAAGTACAAACAAAGCTTTGAATGAAAGCAAACCTAAAGGAATACTGTAAACCAACTTTTATTTGTCTGCAAGAAATAATAGCGAGTCCAAGATCTACTTTAACTCTTGAATATTAATCACCATGAACCAATCATTTTGCTTTAATAGTATTTGTAGAGATTGTTCCTAAGTCACAAAAAATTAATCGCCACGGATTGATGAATCGCAAATAAAAGATGATGTGAATAATAGTTGGTTTACTGTATTTATGTGAAAGTCCAAAGAACAGAGACAAATGTTTGGTGTTATGTGTACTTACTATATGTTCTTTCTCTCCAGCAATTCTGCCTTAGATTAGATATATATTCTTCCTCTACATTTCTCTCTATCCTCCGTAAATCACCTTTAAAGTCCACCTTAAAGTCATTCTTCACATAATATTTCACACCTAAATTTGACGTTGTTTTCTCTGTATCATATTTCCTGTACAAAAAGAGAAATATTCAACAAAATTACAATTCTTTCATTGCATAATTACAGTAATAAAATATAGCATCCAAGGACCAACCTAGGGGGCGTCTGAGGCGAAATAGTCGCTTTTGGGCTCCAAACTTCGCCGTAATTTATCATGAAAGCGAAGTTTTCAGTCGCCTTATAAGTTAACATTTGCAAACCTTTTATTGAAAATCATAAAAAATCTAATAAGAAACATTGTAGAATCGTCAGTAGTTTATAAATCTTGTTTTATTACTGCTGAAATAAACGAAACAGCAGGACGCTTGCACCTGTTTAGCTACAAATGACCAAGTCATCGAATACTCTGTCGGAACTCCTCTAGATTTTACGCTTCCATGTATGTAAAAGTCCATTGTTACAGGTTGTAAACAACAAGACGTAAAACAGCTGGACAGCTATCGATGTCATGCCAAAGATGTTGGAGATGATTTTAGATCTTTTTATTGTCAAATAATTCTTCATGCTGTGTATGCAGACATATTTTTACTGTTATATTGTAGAGTTATATATCTAAGAAATTACACGTCTAATCTATCACACAGTCAAGTAGTTCAATCGGCGTGCAGTAATGCAGTAGTACATCAAAACTTTTTTAGAAAAAGAATTGAAGATTGAAAATGAATTCAATTTTGAAGTGAAAATTAAAAAAAATTATGACTATGCAAAGAGCCTGAAAATATAAAATAACAAGAGAGAAGAATATTAAAGTTAATTGTGCATACTATGCAAGAAATGAAAAAAAAAATTGATAAAAAAGCTTATCAATAAGAAATTTATACAATGATATTGTTTAATTTTTGGGGTCAGATAATTTTATACTTTGTAATTGGAAAAATATAAAAACTAATTTTTAAGAATTTTTTCTCTTTTTAATTATTTTTAGTATGATGTTAATACGGAAAATTATTGAAATGTATTTATTAATAAAATATAAACAATGAAATAATTTTATTTTTAAGACGTTTATTAATGATTAATGTGCGCTCACACATTCTCCCTAAATTTCTCTGAGGGAGAAAATTTATATTTTTGCACAGCCACACAAATTATTTTTTCCTTTAACCTCGTGTATTTAAGTCCAAATTAAGCTTGGCATACTAAATCATTTTGAGAATCCCAACCCTTAAAATTTTACACGAGATTTAGATTTAAAATTGATTTCTGAAAAGACAAAGAAAAAAGATGTGTTTCAATATCGGATCACCCCTTTAGACTTACTATACCTACCCTGATCGATGAAGGCTGTATACTGGGTCACTAACAAACCAACTGGACAACAGAGAAAGAAAGACTAGAAGTAGAATGGGGGACAGCTGCAGCAACAATGTGAAGCCAGACTGAAAAAGAATCAAGAAAAATGTCTTAACAAAACTTTACATATGATATTGCTAATAGCATTCACCGATATTTGTCATTAAAAAGACTGACTAAAAAGTTTAGAAAAAAATTGACAAGAAACATTTTCCATTCTTACATCATTAGACACATGCTCGCGACTGTGGTGATGACGATGTTGTCGTGTTCTGTGTGTGTGGTGTGTGTAAACGTTATCTGTAAAAAGAAAACCCTCAAATTTAAAACCATTCACATTCTAAATTATGTGTATTTAATCCTCATTTTCTTTCACTTATTACAAAAAGATTATGATATGCCCATTTGTAATGTCTTAAAACATCCATTATTAATTGTCCACTTAATATCAAATGCTTGAATTGATCTTCCTGGATATGTCTACTTGAAAAGAATCCATGATTTGTTTTTTGCATTCTGAAGAATCATAAACAGTATTGAAATACTTTACTGTACATGCTCCAAAAGATTATTATTAAGAGAATAATACATGTACAAGTTATTTATCTACACTTACTAGAGGGGAATCCTCCTCCAAAGAACATGTTGAAGAGTTCCTCTGGGGAGATGTCACCTGTAGGTAAAATTATTATGTATTAAATGTATGTAATTTTAGGTCATATTGAAAAAGTATCTTATTCTGTAATAAATCTTTCAGATGAATGCATAAAGTGATTTCAGGACATATTTTTATGAAAACTGCTGTCACACAATTCAATATAATTATTAAATAAATTTTTCAAACTCAGTATAAGAAAGTTTAACAAGAGGCCCAGGGGCCACATTGCTCACCTGAGCAAATCGGATTAGATCAGAAATAAAAAGTTTACTGAAGGGGGGGGGGGGGGGGGGGCTTGAATTTTAATACTACTTGAGAATGCCATCATATTAATATATGACTTTGAAGATTTTTTTAAACATTTCTTCCTATATATTACTTCATAATAATTTAAATTTGTTTCCCAATTGTTTCCCTCCCTACCCCAATGGGCCATGATTTGGAACAATCTTCAATACATGAAGATGCTTACACGTCAATATGACTACACATAGTTTTTCTGTTAATGTTCTTGGGATTTTCCCCTATAGTTTACTATGTAAATCTTTGGTCCACCCTTGTGGCCCCACCCTACCCTTGGGGGTTATGATTTGAACAAATTTAATGCTTCCATATAAATACTAGTATCACTATTCATGGCATTGCTATTGTTGAGAAGAAGACTTTTTAAAATATATTTTAATGTAAAACACCCTATCCCTGGGGGTTATGATTTGAACAAACTAGAATCTACACTACCTGAGGATGATTCCATATAAATATCACTAATCATGGCTTTGAAATACAGTTAAACTCGGTAATAACGAAGTCACTGGGACCTGTGAAATTACTTCCCTATATCCGTAATTCATTATATCCGTATAGGAAATTCGTAAAATTTATATAGTTCGGGATAAGAGAAAACTTCGCTATATCCGTAAATTCGCAATATCCTTGTTCGTACTAAATGAGTTTTGCTGTACTTGAGAAGAAGATTTTAAAAGATGTTTCCTATATATTCCTATGTAAAACTTTGACCGGCTATTGTGGCCCCGCCCTAGCCCCGAGGTCATGATTTGAACAAACTTGAATCTACACTACCTGAGGATGATTCCACATGAGTTTCATCTTTCCTGACCCAGTGGTTCTTACGAAGAAGATTTTTAAAGATTTTTCATATATACTCCAATGTAAAATTTTGATTGGCCATTGTGGCCCCACCCTACCCCCGGGGGTCATGATTTGAACAAACTTGAATCTACACTACCTGAGGATGCTTCCACATGAGTTTCATCTTTCCTGGCCCAGTGGTTTTTGAGAAGAAGACTTTAAAAGATATTTCCTATATATTCCTATGTAAAACTTTGATTGGCCATTGTGGCCCCACCCTATCCCCGGGAGTCATGATTTGAACAAACTTGAATCTACACTACCTGAAAATGCTTCCATATGAGTTTCATCTTTCCTGGCCCAGTGGTTCTTGAGAAGATATTTTTAAATGCCATTAATTTTTCACTATTTCATAATTATCTCCCCTTGGAAGAGGCTGTGGCCCTTCATTTGAATAAATTTGAATCCCCTTCACCTAAGGATACTTTGTGGCAAGTTTGGTTGAAATTGGCCCAGTGGTTCTTGAGAAGAAGATGAAAATGTGAAAAGTTTATGCCAACACCGACGACAGACAATGGACATATTTTGATCAGAAAAGCTCACTTGAACATTATATACCTCCTCATACAATACATGTATTCCTATTACAACAAGGATGAATACCTTCCCATATCACGCATTTACCTTCAAACTCATTTCTGTAGGTATGTCGTCTGTGATTGGTCTCCTCCATTTCGGGACCGTATGCATCATATCGCCTGCGCTTACTTTCATCACTCAGAACAGCAAAGGCATTCCCAATGGCTATCAAGTATAAATATAAATATATAGAAATTTCAACAGGCACTGTTATAAGTTATTAAAGAGAAAACAAAAGAAATTAATTGAAGAATAAAAGATATGGTAAAAAAAAATTTAACCTAGTAACCATTCAGAAAGGAATTTTATATAAAAATATGTTAATAGATAGATACAGTGCAGATAATTTACCTTTAAAAGCTTCTGTTGCTCCTGGGGCCTTATTCTTGTCTGGGTGCATTTGTAGTGCTAATCTTCTGTAGGACTTTTTCAGCTCTATTTCTGTTGCAGTTTTCTCTACTCCAAGAATTTCATAATAATCCTTACATTTCTTAATCCTAAAATAATTATGATTCTGGTAAGTAATGCATTAAAATTTGTATTTTTTCACTTTACACACTCAGAATGTTATCTATCAGTATATATGTCAATTCTCAAAAATGAAAATGGATTAATAAAGCAGAAGAGACTCAGTCAAGCTGAATGAAAACCTGCTTTTCACATACTTGCGAACCAAAATCAGTTGTTCCTCAGTGTAGTCTTTTGCAACAGCTCCTTCTGTCTTGTCCCTCCCAAAGCTGCCCCGCCTGTGCCGTACTCCATCTTTCTGAGGTTCTTTGTTTTCTTTGTTATCTTGTGTAGATTCATCCTCAGACATTGACTCGATCCTCTCTAACAAATCTGAAATAATCAAATACACATGTAAATGTTGAATACTTCTCAATTAAGGTACTGGTAGTACTTTATCTATATGACGAACCATTTAACCTAGTTATCTCAAACTTGATTGGACCAGGAAAATAAAGGTATCAAAGGATTCAAGATATCTAGGGTACAATATTTAAGAAATATAAGCTGCTGGGACTTTCAAATAACTATGATATATTTATGGTATTCAGGATATCATTGTTCGAGATACCAAAATTTAAGTGTTTTTCCCAATTCTATTTATCACACATATAAATTAAGTGAAGGTAACGGTATAGTTACATTGCTACTCTGCAAGTATATGGTATGTATTCTAACTGAGGTAAGGGCTTGTCCAAAGACACAGATCATTTTAATCTATTGCAAGGAAGCGTATTAACTTGGTAAAATTCCTTTAGAAGATTAAAGTTTAATGAAGCTTCATTAAATGTTCAGGTTTTCAGACTACTTTTAAAATCAACTTATTATAAAAGAATGCCCATGTATATTTTATGCTCTTTGTAAATGTAGTGCTATACTGTTTTGTTGCCATTGATGGCAAAAAAGGGGTTACAGTTGGACTACCATGAGGCCCAACAAACATAATTCATAACAGAAACACAGTGTGACAATATTTTGGTTCCAACCTTGGATCTTCCGTCACTCAATAATACGACTTTATGATGACGTATCCCGCAGCTCATATTTACATTAAGTGTAGAGGTATGGAATCAATCATACCTTTTGCCTTTTGTGTTGGAAATAACCTCTCTGCTTTGTGAAGAAATTTCTTTGCCTTTTCAAGATCTCCAACCGATAAATACTTGTTTGCGAGATGAAAACACCGCTCACTTTCATCTCGATTTCCTTCCATTTTGATCTGAACCGGAAATACTAATACTAGAAGAAAGGTTCGTTCGATCAGAATTATATTTCCGGAAATCTCAGACCCCCCTTTTTTAAAATAAAGAAAATATATTTTTAAAAAGGCAAATGAATGAAACTTTGCTCATAACTTCAAAATGGTTCGGTACAAATATTTCTCCTTTTCTCACCCAATTTTCGAAATTCAAGCATACATACATGCATGTATATTAGAAATGCGCGGGCCTTTATATTTGCCTCGGCCTAAATGTGAGATTACTCGAAGCGGGAATGCTATTTTGGGTCTGTCATTGCATCTCTCATATTCTATCTGTTCTTCTTTTGATTCCAGATAATTACAATATGGTGGCATTTTTAAAAATTCAGTATAAAATTATAGTGTCTATGGTGTGATTAAAGGTCTATATATTGTTCATCAAGTTTGGTATGTGATAGTTTGTAACAGATTCTTCCCCTGTCTGCTTTTTGGTGAAAATACCTTATTTGATCTGGGCTGAGTCCAAGTCACAAACTTGTTGAAACGCCTTTTCTGACTAATGTTGTCCCGCAAGCTATGCTAAAATTATTTTGATATTTAAATTCATACTAATTATTTTTTATTTTGTTTATTATTTTTTTTTGGGAAAATTATGATTATATCAATGAACATAGTCGTAAGGATGGGGGATGAGTGCGTGCCCCATATAATTATGTCGATATATAGAAAACTGTACAAACAAAGCTACCATACACTTATGCCCCCCAACCCCAACCCACTCAAACCCTCAACTGAAATGGCTTCTTAAGTAGGTTTACAAACATTTAAATTGCCCGTAATGACGTATAGCATCAAAAACAAAATCACCTAATTTATTTCTTAAAACAAGAGGCTAATGAGCCACACCGCTCACTTGAGTAACTTGGGCCATATTGTTCCTGACCAGATTTCCCCCTTGTTATACCTACTGTGAACCCACCCTACCCCAAGGGGTTATGATTTGGACAATTTAGAATCTACACTACCCCAGGATGCTTCCACATAAGTTTCAATTTTTCTGGGACAGTGGTTCTTGAGAAGATGAATTTTAAGTTACTTTCTATATATTTCAATGTAAATAAAATTTGGATTCCCTACTGGGGCCCCGCCCTACCCCCGGGTGTCATGAGTTGAACAATTTAGAATCTATACACTACCCATGCAGGTAGCTGCAGATCTGTAGCGCTATGGTTACAATGAGTCTAACGTTGATGATTTTGAGTCATTAGAGGGCTATGTAAAATTGATATTAAAATTGATTGATTGATTTTATGTTGCTTAACGTCCCTCTCGAGAATTTTTCACTCACATGAAGACGCCACCACTTGCCGATGGAGAGCTACAAATTCTGAACTCGACACTCAGGGCCATTGAACAGTGATGGATCTTTTTCGTGCCAGCACCTACTGCGACACGGGACCTCGGTTTATACGGTCTTATCTGAAGGACCGGTCTCCACGTCCCACAGTGGGATTCGAACCCGCGACGTAAGGATTGACTCCTTACTTCGGTACTCTAGAGCAGACGCTTCAACAGGGGCGTAGCAACAGGAGGGGCCAGCCCCCCCCCCCCCCCCCCCACTTTTTTCCCAACCTTACTTATACTATAGGAAATGTTAATTGAAATATTAGAAGACAATAGGAAACTATTTTTAATGTAAGTATTCACAGTAAGATATTATTGTTGAATCTGTAAGAACAATATAATTTAAACAAGCTAATTCAGAGAATTTGTGTCCCCCGCTTAGGGAAAAAGTAAACTATGCGCAGTTCGGGGGTATGGGGAAGGGGGGGGGGAGTCGGATCTCCCTGACTGAATATGTAGAATTATTAAATGTATACATGTATACTGAAGCAAATAAAATATGTCAATATGGATATAAAGATTTGATTGCTTATTCTTAATTATGTGTATAGAAGATTCTTTTTATATGGAATATAAAGCAAATTGAAGTGCTTTAAATCTTTAAATTCTTATCAATGCAGATCAAAAGATTTCAGCGCCACCTCAGTAAAACCAGATCTTTCTTGGCCCTGAGCAAGGACCCCCAGCCACAGACGATAAGCTCCCCATTTCGATTTAGAAAGTCAAAGTTTGTTGAGAGGATGACCACAAAGCTGAGAAAGCTGCTAGGTCAGCATGACCCAGAGGACTTGTTCATGATAAAGTTCCAGGATTTGAACTAGTTCGCGGACATGTAGAACTGTCAGGGACAATGAGATCATGATTTTCACAGATCAACAATTGCCATCTTCAACTAATCAGCAATATTATCCTCAACTCATCACCATCAATCTTTCATCATCTCAATCTAAATCTAAAATCAATTTTTTTCCCAAATACTCATCTCCATTTTGAATCAAACTTAAATAAACTCATTTATTCATTGTCTTCAAAGTTGTACTTTTTGTTTCCGGGATTTATTAAAGTGTATAACCTTCTGAGAAAAAAATGTTTGGGGTGATAATTAATTTATCTCTTTGGCAAGTTGAAGAATGGGTAAATTGGTTTTATGGTTCTCTCTTTATCTTTCTTGCTGTCACTAAAAGGTAAAGACTAGCTCTAAAAATTTTAAAAGTCTTAATCAGCATTACAACTTGATGGTTTTAAAAAAACAATCCCTCATGATTCTGATGTGCATTGAAAAAGAAAACAAAGAAATAATAAAATATATCTGCTTTTAATTTGATTAATTCACAGTTTCATTTGTTTGAACCCACTGTCAATGAAAATTCTGTTACAACAAGTACTTCCCCCCAACATTTTTAAAATCATGTATAAAGTCCATTTTGATGAAAGTTCTGGAAAACATGCATTTAATAATTGTAAAAATTTAAAGCACATGCAAGTCAATTTCTCAAAGCATTAATATTTTTATGAGTGACTAAGTGTCTGTCTAATTACACTGGATTAGTATTCTAATCTAAATTAGATGGTGTCAAATTAATTCAACCATGTTTGGTTATTGACAAATGAATATATATTACCTTGTAACATTCTGGATTTCATAGCCTTCTAACTACTCTTACTGGTTTAAATGTAGATGTATCGTGTACTACAACTTTAAAAATATCTTGTTTGTTCACAGAGTTCCACAACATTTCATTATGTACATTTTACATCAATATTCAGGTTGTATTTATAGTACCTTAAATTTACTGTCATTCATACTTAAAAGAAAAACTCTTTCATACTACTTAGATTAATGCTGATGTTAAAACAATTAATATAATATAATCGAATAATTCAGGAACACATCTTAAAATTACTTATGCAATAAAACATACATAAATTGCAGCTATCAAAAGCCAGCTAGGAAATATCTAGTGACTTTACTGGTATTTGCTTCAAAAGTTGACAAAAATTTGTCAGCAAATGTGTCTACTAGGTTAATCAAAAACAGTTTTCCGATAAAATATGCAGTTAAAAAAACTATCTCACACAAAATCAAAATCACATAATTAAATACACATGTATTAATAACATACAAGAAAAAACGGAAAGCAGCAGCAACAGTCTATATATGGCCATCATGAAATGACTGTAATGTTAAGTTACAAAACTGTAATTGCTTCAAATATATAATACACATAAATAAGTGTGTATCAATCTGCATCCACTCTTGTACAATCTCACATTAATAAACAGTCAATATGACTTAATGAAATATATAGGTGACAAGAACAAAAAGCACTTGAAAGATGATCTTAAATATACAGATATGATCATAATTTACACCTCCTTAAAAAAAATATCCTTTATAGTATGAAGTGAAAGACTAGTTCCAAAAAAATACCCAAAAAACACATATGGTAATATCAAAACCTTATTTCAACAAAACTTAATTTTAACATGGCATTCATCACTCATATACA